>NC_137634.1:2294532-2601091 GCF_963383615.2 Lipophrys pholis | reverse complement strand
GGTGTCTCCTGCTTCCTGCTCTCTCTGAACTGGGATTCACACGAGAGGCGTTGCCAGGGAAACCTGCGATCTGGCCGGCGGCTCCATGGGGCCGTTGAACTGGAACCGGACGGGGTGGCCGGGGTAGTTTGGCCAGTCGGGGTAGTTTGGAACGGGCTCGCGGGTTGGCTGGGACCAGTGTGAAACTATAGCTGGACGAGCAGTTCTCGCCACAGGCTTTTAGACCGTCGGCCGTTAAACGTTAGGAACTATGGCGGAGGCGTCGGCCAATCACAGGCGAGCTACCAGAGCTGCTTCATCAGGAAAAAACATCTCATTTTTACTTTAATCTTACACTTTCCAAACTGTTTTTCTAACTAAATCTCAAACAAATAAGAAAGAAAATCCTCAAAACCTGTAATAATCTACACAAACTGTCAGATTTATTTGGAAAAAATAAGATTGAAAAGCAAGTTTAAATCAATACATTTAAAATATAATAAAAATGATGAAATTGTACAGTTACTTTTCCAATTTTCTTTTTATTGATTGATTCTGATTCCTCAAAGAGTTGATTAATAAAACAACACATTTAGATTTTTCTTTATTTACTATAAATATAAATATTTATATGTTAATTACACCATTTAATATTTCACATGATAAGATTAGGGAACAAATTCAATAAAGTTAATATCTTTATTGGTTAAATTTGTAAAACTTTCTGGAAATTCATATTGAAACGTACAGTTAAAATCAGCTGCACATAAACATAAATTTATATCAAATTTTCTGTTATTCAAATAGTCACTAATATTAACATTTATTTCTGCTGAATTTTTCATCGATTATAATCAAATTATGTAGTTTGGATTTTTTTAGACTTAAATTTTGTAGCAATTTCCTTCTTAAACATTTTCTTTAAGACTAATAAGATGATCATAATGATCAAATATATCTAACAAAAATATACAAGAAAAAATAATACCAATGTACTGAAATGATATGAAATCAGAATCAGTGTTTCGGTGTGAATCTTTGCTTTAAATTGTGGAAATAATCCAGCTGCTTGTTGTAACATGAAATCCAGACATTTTGCTGCATTTTTCTTTAAAAAATAATAATTTGAAATGTAAAATTGTTCCCGTATTTAGCAGACGAACGTTAACTTCAGTTGGTTGATGCTGGATCGGACAGTTTGTCTTATTTTAATTATTCTAACAACTCAAAACAGCGACTTTATTGTGAAACCTGCTCACATTCCCGCGAGTGGCGATACGTGTTTTTTTTTTTTTTTTTTTTATTGGGCAATGAAATTTCGTTAAAAATACATAATATTATCGTAATGATGCACAACGTAGAATAAAAATATGTTAAACATGAAAAGGTCTCGCGCTAGCTCGGTGCAGTTCAGTCACTTAATTGTGTTCATACTTAAAACGACGAGCTTCGTCTGGTTAGTTCTTTGAGCTTCGTGTCGTAACGAATTATTTCTTATTTTGGACGTGAACGTGGCTGTTTTTATTGTTTAACTGGCAGCAGTCAATCTGCTAAACCTGCGCTGCATGTGGAAGTGCATCTTAACTTGAAAAACTATTTCGCCCCCTGAGTTGGATTTTATCTTACAAATAGAAGAACGGTCTTTCGCTCTAATTGTTGCGTTAGCTGTGCTGCAGTACGACAAAGCGCCACAAGAGGGTGCGATCAGGCCCTTTGTCCAGACGCTGGCGTTGTGACCCGGACACGCTCGGTCGGCCCGGTCTCATGCTGCCGCTTCGCTTTGTGTGTTGAATTCCTGGCGTGACGCGAAGTGTGTCGGCTGATCCGCCGAGCGAGCGACGCTCGACTGATCACAGCGTGTTTACTGCGAGCGCGTTTCCGGCCGGCGGCGGCGGCGGCGGCGGCAGCAGCCCCTGTGTTTCAGGCCGGCGGACATGTGGGCAGACGGGCCACGGCGGGTAATTAGCCCGGAGTCATTTGGAAGCGGCTCGGCTCGGCCCGGGCGCCCGCTGCGCTCAGAGAGAGACCAGACGACCTTTTTAACTCGGCTCCGTCCCTCTGCAGTCACTTAAAACAGTGATGGATGTTTCCCTTTACCCCCACCCCCCACCCCCACCCCTCACCCTCCTCCTCTCCACCTCCCTCTCGCCTTATTTGTCCCCCTTTTCTTTGCCTCGTTGTTTTCAGCTTTCCGTTCTCTCTGTTCTTGCAGAGGACGCCGACGACGAGGAGGAGGAAGTGGGAGACGAGGTGTGCGGAGGGGGGGGGGGGGGGGGGGGAGGTGAAGTGTCGGCGGCGTTTCCTGCCAGTGAGAGAAGAGCTTAAACGAGCCCCTCGTCCCCCCACCCGCTCTTCTACCTCCACCTCCCCTCGGCTCCTCCTCATTAGCATGCGCCGGCTGTCGCTTCAGGTGATGCTGGACCCCCCCCCCCCCCCCCCCCCCCCCCCCCCACCCCACCCCCACGCCACCCCCACCCCCACTGACTGCAGGATAGCAGGTAAGGACGAAGAGAGCAGGTGAGGAAGGAGCACTTCTCCTATGGACTCACACACAATCTCCTCCTCCTGCTGCACGATTCATCAGGAAACACTGCGTCAAACACGTCACGCGCACACACACACACACACACACACACACACACACATACACACAAACACGCACACTTACAATATGTAAAAATACCCCAAAAAACTGTGAGAAAAAACCCACCGCCTTCAAATGTCATTTTGTAAACTGTGATTTCAATAAACATCTCTGCTGAACACGCTGTGTGTGTGTGTGTGTGTGTGTGTGTGTGTGCGTGCGTGCGTGCGTGCGTATTTGGAAATGTAATCTTTGACTTGTTGTAAGCAAACACCAGAGGAATCCTGCCATTTCCCCTCAAAACACTGTCATTGTTTTCACTGCTCACATTTTCATTCCCCATGAAATGTAGGATGTTGGTTCTGTTGCCAGAGGCGACGGAGAGAGAGAGAGAGAGAGAGAGAGAGAGAGAGAGAGAGAGGTGTATTAGACATATACTCTGAACGTGTGTGTGTGTGTGTGTGTGTGTGTGTGTGTGTGTGTGTGTGTGTGTGTGTGTGTGTGTGTGTGTGTGTCAGAGGGGGGTGGGGGAGGGGGGAGCAGTGCGGCCAGGCTGCAGATATCATCCATCTCGCTGTCACCGGCCCCGGTGCTGCTGGGAAAGTGGCAGACGAGCTCCAACAACGACGGCGGCTGCATCCTAATTCCTCCTCCTCCTCCTCCTCCTCCTCCTCCTCCTCCTCCTCCTCCTCCCTCCATCATTAACCCCCCAGTGACCGGCCGGGGCCCGGTTCTCCCACCTGCCGGCCGCCTCGCTGACTGCAGGTAACCAGCAGCTCACGTTACCGACCCCATTTCATTTTTTTCCTAGCCGTGCGGTGCGGTGCGGTGTGGTGCGGTGCGGTGTGGTGCGGCTCGGCGCGGTACGGTACGGCGCGGTGCGGCGCGGCGCTGGCAGCGCGCTGCTGTAACTGGATTACAAGCCTTCTGTTTGGCCGTGACTAATTGTGCTTCAAAGCTGTTGTCAGACATTGTGTGGCTTTTCTCTCCAAGTGTTTTCTGTATCTGCTCCGGCCCGTCAGAGGCATTAAACCAGCGCAGACATGAGGATTGAATTAGGACTCGTCAGTGTTTTGGGGGGGGGGGGGAGCCGGGCCCGTAGTGCAAGGCACTTTTTACCCACGTTTATTAGAGTTGGCGCTGTCGTCGGGGAATTAACAAGCTTCAGAAAGACGTAATGGAGGCTTAATTATGGACGCACATGAAGGAGGAGTCAAAAGGTTGCGTGTCTTCGGGGGTCACGTTCTCCAGACTAATTACGATAGAAGTCTGCGATCAGTGCAGCAGAACAGGAAGTCCTTCCTCCAGAAAAGTTGGAAGGGAAATTCAACAAAATCGATTCAGAAGGTAGAACTGATGCAAATCGGGAACTGGAAGAAAAAAAAACACATTTGTACTTTTGTTTTCACTCCTTTGACAGTGATAATGTCATAATTTTAGTTTGTATCCTGAATAAATATGACGACGATCTCGTCCACTATTTTTAATAAGAAAACCACACAAAACCTGCAAAAAAGCTTCCATGAAATGAAGCTTTATTTTGAAATTATTACACCTTTGGCTGCAGTTTAGTTTAATGCTACTTTAATCTTGTAAGAACTTTTTTACATTTTTGACCAAAATGTTACGATAATGGGTCAAATATGTTGTTGCGCTACAGGAAACTCAATACTTAAGTGGTTTTACTACATTAAAGAAAAGTCCTGAATTTATACCTCAGTGGCTTATTACATTTAAAAAGTTCAGCGTTACGACAGTACTGGCAGGTACTACCTGTCTTAATGGTTGTTACAAGTAATTTTAGATGTTTTTATTTAGATAAGCTATATTATTGTTATTTTTATTTTAGCTATTTAAGCCATTCTATAGCTGTTTTAAGTGATTTTAACCCTTTAACTCTTCTTGCAGTTTTTCTTCTCATCATTTTCTAGAAGAATTTATCCGTTTTTCTATTTTTCCTAGTTTCAGCATATTTATGCTTTTTTTTTTTTTTTTCTTTTAGCAGTTTCAGCTTTCTTACTTTATTTTGCCTTTTTTAGAAAATATAGACTTTTTGTAAAGTAGTTCACTTTGAAAATAAAATGAAATTTAGATGAGGACGTTTTATTCTGTAAAACGTTTCATGACTCAAAGGACGCGTGTGTCTCAGGAATATCATTACTTCCTGTTTTTATTTACAAGTGTCATCAACTCACATTAACAGTCAAGCGCAGAGTAATTAGATTACTTTCTGTTACTTAAGTTCCGTGTTTCTGTATTAACTCCATATGAAACTCTTTGATCTTTAACATCTTAGATAACACGCGTAACTACGATCATGTTTTTTCAAACTTTCAGATATTTGCCGCTTGTGTAAAACTTTTAGATTAAAACTACATTATCGTAGATGATTTTACATTTTGCAGCAATATAGAGAGAATTATGACAAGAAAGTTTTACGTTGCAGGTCATGAAATATGAACTATGTGATTTTTTTAAATCAATTTCCAATTGATTTATTTACATATGAATTTCTTTTAACTGAAGTCACTTAAGTATACCAGATGAGACAGAGTTTTATAGAAAGTTAAATGTCATAACTTTTTAACATTTCATTCAATCAGTTCCCACAAGAACTTTTTTTTTTCTTCGCAATATTTATATTTTCTCTGACGATTTCAGGATGATTAGATCAAGTGTGTCGACTATGAAAAAAAAAAGAATAACGCAATTATTTTATATCCTTATTTGAGTTTTAATTGACTGTTGTGAAAATCCTCCCCTTCATCCAGTGAGGAGTGAAGCGGCTGTAAGGTAACGATTCACTTTTATGTATGAATTTAACTGGAATGTAATAAAAATATAAATCATTTATGTTTATGTCTAATTTCTTCCTTCATATATTCATACATGGTCATTTCTCATCATAATTGGTACTTTTAAATTTCCTAAGTGGGTCTTTTGTATTATTATTACACACACACACACACGCACACACACACACACACACACACACACACACACACACACACACACACACACACACACACACACACACACACACACACACACACACACACACACACACACACACACACACACACCGTGGAGCACAGCAGCCATCAAACAGAGGCAGCACGAAACACCTTCACCTGTGGGACAGGGGGCGGGGCTTAAATGCTGGGATCTGATTGGCTCACTTCTCTGGTTTTTGAAGTTATGTCAATTATTATGCCACTATTTAAAAAAAAAAAAAAACAACAACCTGAAAACAAGGGGATGGTTTGAAGATAACTAAGTGATTTCACTTTGAGGATTTTTGTTTTTCACTCTAAAAATGTATTAAATGTTCTACGACATGATAACTGGCAATTTGCTATCGTCTTTTTTGCTGAGTCGGAGTCAGTTTCATAACTGAAATTGGACTGAACTTTATAAAAAAGAGGAACATGTCCAACCTGATATTAATGTAAACTTTGGAAAACGAAGTAAAAAAACATGAACCTGCTTCACAAAGAACGAAATGAGTTAAAAACTGAACGATTAAGATTCTTAGACTTCATTTTCAGAACGTTTTGATCCGTTTGACCCTCAAATAAAACTTCTCTGAATCTGCCCTTGTTGCTTGGAACTTTGTGTACCTGTGTTTTAGATGATGTGATGTGTAATAAACAATGACTGAGATTTATAACAACAGTGGAAATTTTCTGCCCGTTCGAGATTAAAATTGGTGATTTTTGTGAAACGTCTCAATCTGTTGGAAATATTCCAGTGTCCCTGAGGTGCATAGAGTTTATTGCGTTAAGTTAAATTAGCGTCGACTCATATCGAAACCAGATGTTCTGTGACTGTTTCACTAAAAAGAGGAAATGAATCGAGTTTTAAGGCTGTAAATCTTTGGTCCTGTGTCGCGGACAGCATCAGTAGCTTATGTTTTGTAAGATTTTATAATCCGACTGTTCAAAAGACTGTAAGTTGATTTTCATCAAACACGTAAGATTTGTTCCAGGTCTTCTAATTCTGTTGCTCTTGTAGAGAAAATAGCTAAAATGTCTTTAAAATGTGTAGAAATGACTTAAAAACTAGTGGTGTGCGATACCGGGAAAATTTGGTATCGATCTGATACCAAGTAAATTCGGTACCGGTATCACCGGTATCGATCCGATACCGATGCATCATCAAATGGGAACCTCGGGTAACTGTGCAGTTTAAACCTGCTTATTTTATACTAAAAACACGAGGATTCATGTTTAACTTTTGAGATGAGAACACAGACTGCCTCCACTAATAGCATTAGCATTACCAGTGAGCTCATCACAACATTTCCCGGCTTTATTCACTCTATTTTATGATTTCATCGATTTTGCCAATATGCCTCTTAAAGTCTCTCCGTTATTTAATGATGTGTTCTGATCGATGGTTCCCTGCTGATAAAAAAAAGCTCATCGGGGATGAATAAAGTGTCGTGAGCTGGACTGAACTCTCTCCGCAGGACTTTTAAATACATGAAGCATTAAAGAGGCAAAGTGAAGATCTGAGCGTCTTCCTGCAGCGATTAAACAGGAGCCACGACCGAGTCGTCCGTCACAGTTACAATCTTCATTCCCTCCAATGACAGACGACAAGAAAGACGAAGGAAAACATGAAGACCAGAGAGGAAGAAGGTCCAGAGAGGAAGAAGGTCCAGAGGGGAAGAAGGTCCAGAGAGGAAGAAGGTCCAGAGAGGAAGAAGGTCCAGAGAAGGTCCAGAGAGGAAGAAGGTCCAGAGAGGAAGAAGGTCCAGAGGGGAAGAAAGTCCAGAGAGGAAGAAGGTCCAAAGAGGAAGAAGGTCCAGAGAAGGTCCAGAGAGGAAGAAGGTCCAGAGAGGAAGAAGGTCCAAAGAGGAAGAAGGTCCAGAGAAGGTCCAGAGAGGAAGAAGGTCCAGAGAAGGTCCAGAGGGGAAGAAGGTCCAGAGAGGAAGAAGGTCCAGAGAGGAAGAAGGTCCAGAGAAGGTCCAGAGAGGAAGAAGGTCCAGAGAGGAAGAAGGTCCAGAGGGGAAGAAGGTCCAGAGAGGAAGAAGGTCCAGAGAGGAAGAAGGTCCAAAGAGGAAGAAGGTCCAGAGAAGGTCCACAGAGGAAGAAGGTCCAGAGAGGAAGAAGGTCCAGAGAGGAAGAAGGTCCAGAGGGGAAGAAGGTCCAGAGAGGAAGAAGGTCCAGAGAGGAAGAAGGTCCAAAGAGGAAGAAGGTCCAGAGAAGGTCCAGAGGGGAAGAAGGTCCAGAGAAGGTCCAGAGGGGAAGAAGGTCCAGAGAAGGTCCAGAGAGGAAGAAGGTCCAGAGAAGGTCCAGAGGGGAAGAAGGTCCAGATCGGAAACGTTTCATTTAAATTTGTTCAAATCTTCACCGTTTTTACTTTATGTGACTTGTATTGGTTTTTTTTATTTCTATGTTCCTTAAAAGTTCATGTTGAAGAAGAACCTCGGGTTTCATGGTCCGGTTGAAGTTTTGTTTCTGGCTTCTGGGAACTTTTGGGAGTTTCTGATGTGGTCAAAGGTTCCAAAGTTAATTAATTAATTTAATCTACATTTCAGAGGATGAGCTTTATATCGTGGCACAAATAATCCCAATCAAACCTGCTTCATTACGTTTTTAACGGCACAGAATTATTCTCAGTGGGAATGTTCGTTAATGGAAAACATAAATCACTATAGACAAAGGAGGAAGATGCTCTATAATCTTGATAGAGGGGGAAGATGCTCTATAATCTGGATGTTAGAGGAGGAAGATGCTCTATAATCTGATGTTAGAAGAGGAAGATGCTCTATAATCTTGATAGAGGAGGAAGATGCTCTATAATCTGGATGTTAGAAGAGGGAGATGCTCTACAATCTGGATGTTAGAGGAGGAAGATGCTCTACAATCTGGATGTTAGAGGAGGAAGATGCTCTATAATCTGGATGTTATAGGAGGAAGATGCTCTATAATCTGGATGTTAGAATAGGAAGATGCTCTATAATCTGGATGTTAGAAGAGGAAGATGCTCTACAATCTGGATGTTAGAGGAGGAAGATGCTCTACAATCTGGATGTTAGAAGAGGAAGATGCTCTACAATCTGGATGTTAGAAGAGGAAGATGCTCTACAATCTGGATGTTAGAGGAGGAAGATGCTCTATAATCTGGATGTTAGAGGAGGAAGATGCTCTACAATCTGGATGTTAGAGGAGGAAGATGCTCTATAATCTGGATGTTAGGGGAGGAAGATAAAATGCAGTGAAATAAAGAAACTCCAGTTGCAGTAGTACTTTACAGCGTCACTGAAGTTAAAGTAACTCAGCAGAGTTTCACTGCAGAGCAAAACACATAAAAATCACTTTTTGTAGATTTATGGTGAGTTATGACCTCACGTTACCGTCAGCCGCAGTAAATTTCTGTGTGTGTGTGTGTGTGTGTGTGTGTGTGTGTGTGTGTGTGTGTGTGTGTGTGTGTGTGTGTGTGTGTGTGTGTGTGTGTGTGTGTGTGTGTGTGTGTGTGTGTGTGTGTGTGTAGTCCTGATTTACATGAGTGGAGAGTTCCTGCAGACTGAAATACTGCAGAAGTTTGTTCTGGCAGTAAAATGTTCTTCACCTCACTTCACCTCGGAGTCGTGGAGGTAGAGGAAACCTGCTGAGACACACACACACACACACACACACACACACACACACACACACACACACACACACACACACACACACACACACACACACACACACACACACACACACACACACACACACACACACACCCTCGTCCTGTGAATAAACAGTCATTGTGGATTAACTCCAGTTACATTGGTGTACTTTTTGTAGGATGTTTCTTTATGGGTCAAAAAAAAGTTTGAAACTATGATAATGATAATACTTTTATTTATTCTTTTTGAAATTAAATTTCTATTATTGTCGATCAGTTTGCTTGAATAAACTGTCTTCTTTGTTATATTTCATTGATCTTTTACTTCATAAATGTTTTTACACTGACGATATATATTTAATATAATTATATATATATAATATAATATGTGTTTGTGTAATATATATAATTTTAGAGTTGATGTGATCAGTTCAGGTAGAAGCTTCTCAGACGCTGCTGCTGCGTTCAGGTCACACAGGTTAAGTAGTAAATCGGAGCGTCGTCTGGCAGCTCCTCTAGAGGGCGATGGTGAGTGACGTCCTCAGTGACACATCCATCAATAGATCAAATCAGCCAAATGAACTGCGTGACCTCCGCCGTCTCCTCCTCCTCCTCCTCCTCCTCCTCCTCCTCCTCCTCCTCCTCCTCCTCCTCCTCTTCTGACACGAGGAAGAAAACAGCGTTCGTCCTCCTGTTTGCGGTTTGCGTTTCTGTGTCTGGCCATTTAAAACATGGAGGCGATCCGGACGCCACGTGTGCTGAGGCGTGACCTGAACGCAGCGCCGGCCTTTCGTCTGGCGCACGAGGAGGCGTCTGCGTGTCATGGCGCGAGTCCAAAGGGCTCGTCTCGTGAGTCCGATGGATGAAGGTGAGCTCCGTCCTCACACCTCCAGCCTCCCGCCGCCTTCAGCTCGAGGAGAACCGGATCCCGGCGCCGCCACAACGACCACTTTGATTCCCGAGGAGTAAAATAAACACGTTATCGGGAATGTGCTGACTGCGACTCGCCGCCGCCGCGGGGCTCACGCCGAGACCAAACACGGGAATGAAAAATAAAAACGTCCCGAGCTTCACCGCCGTCGCCAACCAGGTGTGTGAGTGTGTGTGTGTGTGTGAGTGTGTGTGTGTGTGTGTGTGTGTGTGTGTGTGTGTGTGTGTGTGTGTGTGTGTGTGTGTGTGTGTGGGTGTAACCACATTAACAAAACCCTTTTTTCAAATTCATCATTAACTATTTTTTCAATCTGCTTAATTTTTTTCAGTTTTAGTACTTTTCAGTTGTTTTCACAGTTTTAGTGTTTTAGCCTATTTAATTTTTTTAATTTTTAATTTTTTTTTATTTTTTTAACGTTCATGACCAAAAATGTTTTTTAATTTTTAGTATTCTTTAAAAGGAGCTGTTTTCAGGCCCAGTGTCCACCTCAACGTTTTAAATGACAACATTTCATTTCTCGAGAAGTTTTTGAAAACGACGTCTGTCTACACTGAAACGCTGAAAAATGGCGTAATTAACATGTTGGGCAACGAGTGGGCGCCGTTGGTTGTTTGTGTGACGAAACCACACACACACATGCTAGCAGAGAACCATCAATATTAACAATGGGAGAACACGGTGGAGTCGGTGACTGTCAAAATAAAAGTCCCAGGAGAATTTGGACTGGGAGTCATGACATGACGGAGGAAACTTTATTATATTTATTATATTGTACAGCTACTGAGCATGTGCAGAACGACTATTTACTACGGCGCGGCAGCGGCGTACTCTAAAAGTGGGAGATGGATCTGTATAGCAGAACACACCAGTTAGCTGAACTCTCTTTGTTCGGACATTTCACTGATGTCTGTCCATTGTTTACAGCCGAGGCTTGAAAATCAATTCTAACTTCAATTACAGAAAGTAAAAGACCTGCAGCGGTAATGTCTTTACCTCAAGGTCCCCGGAATCTCTCGCAGAACTAACGGTCCCCACGACGCCCCGTAAACAAGTGAAATCAAACACACAAGCGGTATATTGATTCATCTTTACTTCGCACGGTGGTGATGGCGTCCACAGCTCGACGGCGCTGCCTCGTGTCCCACCATGCACAGTGAGCCGGAGGGCTAATATACAGATGTCTCCGTCCCTCACCGGCTCACTGGTGCCTGCAGGAGGCGCCGCCCAGCCTGTCAGGACGCACGTCCGTCAGCCTCGGCCTTGTTAATGACGTTGGAATTAGTCGCTGGAACCGTGGAGACAAGCGCGTTAAGCGTGCTGGAGTGTGTCGGGCCTGCTGGAGGTTTTGGTGCAGAGACGGAAAACATGGCGAGGCTGACAGACCCCCGTCCGCCCTCACCCTCCCCACCGGAGGAAGACTTCAACATGGCCACGAGATCGCAAACCTTAAATCCGAGCAGAATTCAGATTCGCAGTTTGTCCTCTGGTCCAAAGTAAGAGGAAAGATGGAGCTGCTTAACATCCTCAGCTCTGAAGCTCTGAAGCTCTGAAGCTCTGAAGCTCCTGCAGGCTGAACCGCCAGCTTCCTCCTCACAGGGAGGGGCTCTGGCGCCATCTTGTGGTAGACATGCATAAACCCACCTTAACTCTTTTTAGTTTCGGGGGCCACACGCAGACCGATTCCATCCTGAACTGGTAAAATAGTATTATAATAACCATGAAATTTAAACTTTGAAGTTTTTTTTGTTGTGGAGCAGAGTATGTTGATATTTTCACACAGAACCATTACTACTGAAAATGACTACAATGTCAAAATAAAGGAAATTTGAATAGAACCTTCTGGTGAAAAATAAACCAAAGTTATCCTCTAGCTGTTGCATCATGGGTGTTTTCACAATCTGACAGCGTGACGTTGAGGATAACACTAGTCTGCGTTCTTTCATGGCAGCGTCACCGATATCTCAGTGTTGTGTCGTGTCTCTTTTTTGATTTAAAATTTTTATTGTTTCTCTCATATAACATCATAACATATGAACATAAAATACGATGAAATAAGGTTATATCAATTTCATAAAGTACAGAAAATAGGAAAGAAAAAAGGAAAAATACAAACAAAAATACCAGGAATAGTAATGACGTTAGGTAAAACTGGTCATAGTGAAAACAATAATAAGAATAATTGAACAAAACAAAAAAAACAAACAAACCGTGAAACCCAAATAGTTTTATATTTTGTGTCTCGTGTCGCTTCTCTTAAGAAATTTAATGAGAATCAATGATATCTGAGATATTTTTACCATTTTCTCGGTGGTTTGGTGGATTGGAGCCTCTTGATTGACGCCGCATGATGAACGCCGCCGCCCGACATGAAGGACATGAAGAAAATTCATGGAAATCATACAAACTCTGAACAGAAAGTCTCGCCACAGACTCATTATTCCTTCAGTTTTCTTCCTCCGTCTGGCAGCTACGTTCCTGTGGAAGTCGATTACAACTAAAGGTCAGACCCGACGTAACAGAACATAAAGTAGAGCTGCTTCTCCGGGGAAATTAACTCCGTTTGGAAATTAGAGGGGAGTAAATTTGTCTTTGTTGACATTTGGGTGTGATGGTGAGATCATGTGATCTGCTGACTACGTCTCCTATGTGACGGCCCGGTCCTGACCAGGAGGTTCAAACATCATGACACAAGTTTGAACCTTCAGTTCATTTGTATTTATTCTGTATTACGTACGAGGATCCATGAAGAGTTGTTCTCCCTCTGTAAACAGAAGAGACAACGTGCACCCGTAGTCCTAACGTTTCTACTTCTTTGGTTCTTTAAGGATTAAAAATGGACTCAGTGTTACTTTGTGTTATTGAAGGATTCTCTTCTGATGTATGATACGGTACGGTACGGTACGGTATGGTGTGGTACGGTACGGTGTGGTACGGTACGTTACAGTAGAGTACAGTACGATATGGTATGGTACAGTACCGTACAGTACAGTACGATATGGTATGGTACGGTACAGTATGATATGGTATGGTACAGTACAGTACCGTACAGTACAGTACAGTACGATATGGTATGGTACGGTACAGTAGGGTACAGTATGCTAAGATGCCGTACAGTACGGTACTTTTCGGGTTTTCGTGTGTGTCCCCTGCAAAAGTTGTTGATGGTACAAAATAACTGTAGTGGTATGAAAAAGGGTCAGAACAAGCTCTATGTTTGATATATATATATATCTATATATATATATAGATATCTATATATAGATATATATAGATATCTATATATATATCTATATATCTATATATCTATATCTATATCTATATCTATATATATATATATATATATATATATATATATATATATATATATATCTATATATCTATATATCTATATATAGATATATATATATATATATATATATATATATATATATATATATATATATATCTATATATATATATATATATATATATATATATATATATATATATATATATATATATATATATTCTAACACCAAACATCCATCACTTTCTAACTTTCTTTGAGGAAGAAGCCAGAATACTTTCAGAGGATCATCAAGAAGATGCAAACCGGTCGCTGCAGAAACACGAGCAGCAGCTGTTTAATGAGGTAAAGATGAAGGTAATAAATGTCCCACATACTTCAAACTTTTACTTTAATAGAACCATGTGGATGTAAGGCAAAGAAATGCTGCAACGTCACTGCAGCGTTCAGTCGGTTCATCACCTTTCCAAGATATCCCAGTGAAGACAAACACTGGTGGACAAACAACACTCGAGAGAAACGGAGGAATATATTCGGTATTTATCATTAGAACAAATTACCTGGTGTTTCTTTTTTTCCACCTGAAAAGTGACTAGATGCTGCAGAGACACACAGCACCCCCTTGTGGTTTGAAGCAGCATTACAGGACATTTGGTCAATTTAAACTTAAGTCAACAGGTAAACATAGAGAAGTCATTCAGCTGAGAATGTTTCCTCACATTGTGCCGAGAATTTCATCATGTCATCGTAAAAACCATTTACATGTTGCACTCCTGTCGCACCACATTATGTAATAACACCTGTAATATCCTGTAATAATCAGACGCATTTTGGGACGTAATATATCATATATTCTCTTATATTTGGTTATAGATTGGGACATATTGCTTTTTAAAATGTATTATTATTATTATTATTATTATTATTATTATTATTAGTAGTAGTAGTAGTAGTAGTAGTAGTAGTAGTATTAGTATTGCATTTGTTTTACAAAATGCATTAGTTCTAAGAGCATGACATAACAATAACAATTAAGTTGTTCATCCATAAATATAAATAAACACTAGAATACATTGCAGTTGATGTATTCTAACATTAATAGTACAGCATTAATTATTGTGTATATATATATATATATATATATTGGGATTATTCAGGTTCGATCTAATCTAATCACTGCAATATTTACCAATATATTTCAAAATGTAAACTGCAAAACTGATTACATGTTGCCCTCAGGCTTTTATACCATGTGAATGCTATTGCATAATGCAGTGAAAATGTACTACATTTTGTCTGGTTATTATATAATGCAGTGGTATTACGTAACACTGAGTCACACACACACACACACACACACACACACACACACACACACACACACACACACAAATCTTCTTCCCTGCCAGCAGGTGACAGTCGTGCACTTTTATAAATCTGTCGTCCTGCAGCAGCTGCCTTCTCTCAGTCTCTTTATGTAAATCTTCCTCCTCCTCCTCCTCCTCCTCCTCCTCCTCCTCTTCCTCCTCCTCTTCCTCCTCCTCTTCCTCCTCCTCCTCCTCCTCCTCCGGCTGATGAGCTGTGCACGTCTCGCATTCACTTTGCGCTTCATCACTGATCTTTGCTGGAACCATCTGAGGATCATCAAACGATCATCCCAGTAAAGAAGTGAACAAAAAGCTGCAGAACGTCACATTAAGCGGTAGAACACTGCAGCGTTCCTCTTGTTCCACACAGCGAGTCCAGAACAAGGAAGATTTCTACACATTCTTCAGCATTTATTGAGTTTTGGGTGTACATTATATTTCCTCCTCTAAAGCCACCATGACATTTCCTTTACAAGCCGTTGTTTTCCAGTCCTGCTCCTGGAGATTATTCTGATTCAAATCAGTGGATCCACAAGAGGCCAACGTCCATAAAGTCTTAATTTACACCGTCATGATGTTTAACATCCATTCATCCACTTCAGGGTTCCAGGTGGAAACGATCCCAGGTGACTGCGAGCAAAGACACGACGGCCTTTCAAACGAAAATGCAGCATTTTATTTTATTCTTTTTGGTTTCAGAAAAGTTTCACCTTTAAACAGCAACGTCTTCAAAATGATGTCAGATCCCATGAACACAGATGAAACGCTGTAGTGACGGAGTCAATCTGGACGTCAACCAATAGAAACGCAGCATGAATCATTATTATTATTATTATTATTATTATTATTATTATTATCAATGCAACTCTGAGAAACCTACTAAAGAGTATTAGGGCCACTGAAGAAAAAAAAAATGTGGAGGCTAAAAAAAACAACCCAAAAACTCTTGATGCACTCCAGAAAAAGTCGAAAATCAAAGTCGAGATTTATTTTTCACGGTGGAAAAAAAGTTTTTTTTTACAAAGTCCGTCGGTCCACATGCCAGCGAGTCTGACTGCTTCTACAAAATGCATCGTCGGCGGTTTAATGAAGCGGTGAAAAGATGCTTCAGGACAGAATTTAGCTCATAAACACGATCAGTTATCATCAGTATCAGAACTAGAAGAGACGGAGCAGCCGCCGAAAAAATAATCTCGACTTTGATTTTCGACTTTTCCTGAACTGCATGAAGGTTTTTTTGTTTTTTAGCCTCTGAATTTTTTTTTCCTTCAGTGGCACTATTACTCTCCCATAGAAACCAAATCGAGGCTGAAACCTAAAAAGGTAAATTATGGACATTTTGAGTTCCTGAAGTTTTGAAAAAAGTTTGTGTTCTTACATCAGTCTGCTTTTATTCTTTAAAGTGATTCTCGGCTCTTTCCTTCTGTCACGTTGCTGCTGGTATTTCTAATTGACAATTTCTATTAATATTTGGAGTTATAAAAAACGAGCGGTTCAATGTGTGTGTGTGTGGTTTCAGTGAAAAATTAACAATTTTTTCTGAATTTATATTTTTTGTGAGGATTTAGGTCCAGCGTGCTAATACGTTTTGTGAAACTGAAATAAAAACTGAAAAATCCCACATGTCAGGTTGAGCTGTGAAGAATAAAAACCAAACAGTTAAACTAGATTTTTTTTAAAAAATACAAAGCTGAAATCAAAAGTACCGTATTTACCCGACCAAAAGTTGCACGTGTATTCCAGCTGATTGGTTTCGCCATACGCGTTATATAAAGAAGTGAAACGTACAGTAAATGCCATGTGTAACCACTAGATGTCACTGTATCACGACAGAAGGCGTCTTCCTGTGAAGTAAACCAAGAAGGCTCATCGTGGACTAAAAGCTGAGAAACACATTCACAGAAGGTCCTGGAACAGAAAGCTGCTGGACCTGGAATAATGTCTGGATTATTCCTGGAACAGCAGCTGCTGGACCTGGAATAATGTCTGGATTATTCCTGGAACAGCAGCTGCTGGACCTGGAATAATGTCTGGATTGTGTCTTTTGCACCAGCGTGAACGGTATACCGCTTTATCCTCCTTGTGCTTTATTCTTTGACAGAAGCAATTTATAGTCCAGATTGTACGGTAATCTAAATGAGTGAAAAAAACCACCAGATGATGTGACCATTGAAAAGCAGGAAGACGACGCAGTGATATTAGCAGGAGGTTTTCATGTTAAACAAGAAGCTCACAGCTCTGCTGCATTGCTCGCTGTCTCACCCTGTTGTTGACTGAAATGTTGCCCTGCAGGGCCGTCGCTGAGATAACGTTGCTGCGTATTAGAACACAGTGTTATTAGCGTATGCAGTTATTTCATGCCTCACAACAACTCTGAATTACTTCTTTCCTTGTTTAGAAAAACAAAACAAACAACAGGCAGACAAAGGGCACGTTACCTCTTCCAGATAATTACAGCCAAGCAGGCGGAGGGAGCGCCAAGCCGGCCGAGGCTGAGCAATACATCATTGTCATCGTGATTAAAAAGAATAATTACTCTTTAACTTTCCTCGGGTAACAAGCCAAATGTTAGTAGCGGCTCCTGCAGACGTTTGTTCTTCAGCTTCCGGAAACTCGTCCGGGAGAAACGGTCACCTTCAAGAAAACCTGGAAAACACAGCCGCAGTTTAACATCATGATCAATTACGTGTGAAACAAGAGAAGAAGAAACAGAGTCGAGATGTTCAAGCAAAGAAATGTAGTTTGAATAGTAATCTACTTCAATGGAAAGTGGTGGAATGTTAATGATCTGGAGGATCAACAGACATTTAAAAGCACATAACTGAACCAAAACAAAGAAATGTATACAAAATAAAATATGTGCATAATAAATACATAAATATTGAAAAAAACAGTATTATACACCAGTAAATCTAGAAAAAATAAGCGACTCTCAAACAGTTGTTGAATAACAATCATAGTTATATGATATTGTACATGTCAGCCTGAAAAGAAACGAAACGTGCAAAAGAAAAGAAAAATGATGATACTTCTTCAATTAACTTTAAATTATTAACGTTGCTTCTGTGGCGTTTACTGGGTGGCTTACTAAAGGATGAACTCAGGAGTGCAGATTCAGCTCGTTTCTGCAAACTACTAACAGGAAGTAAGTTCTAAAACATATAACTTCTTTAGCAAGAAACACATTTCAGAATAAAAGATTTTTCAAAATAAAAACTATCAGTGAAAGAGTTTGGGCATTCTTCTTCTTCTTCTTCTTCTTCTTCTTCTTCTTCTTCTTCTTCTTCTTCTTCTTCTTCTTCTTCTTCTTCTTCTTCTTCTTCTTCTTCTTCTTCTTCTTCTTCTTCTTCTTCTTCTTCTTCTTCTTCTTCTTCTTCTTCTTCTTCTTCTTCTTCTTCTTCTTCTTCTTCTTCTTCTTCTTCTTCTTCTTCTTCTTCTTATCATTGGCAGTTTGCATCCATAAAGTTGCATTGCCGCCATCACCTGCTGGTTCCATCTATCTACATTGTTTTCCACCGCTCTCTTCGTCCCTGATGACTGTTTCCGTTCTTCTTGGGTTCAACAGCAGTTGGCATCCGTGAAGTTGCACTACCGCCATCTGCTGGTTCGCACTAGTCCATACTTTTAAAAAAAAAATAGAGAAAGAAGAACGGAAAGAGAAGCAAGAAAGAAAGAAAGAAAGAAAGAAAGAAAGAAAACAAAAGTTTTTTCCCTTCTGACACAAGATCAAAAATGATTGTCCAGCAGGGATGTGACGGTCAAACTTACAGGATGGAGTCCATACCTGAAGGTTTTATGTTTTTTGTTGTGTGTGTTTTATCATTTTTTTTCTTTAATGCTCATCCCTCCTTTATGGCTCCTTCTGATTTATCTCCGCCGCATAAGAGGAAACCATAAAAGAGAAAGTCTGGCTCGCCGGGGAACAGCAGCGACACACATTACGGCGTCGCCTCTCAAGAGCCGTCGGCTGCGTTTGTCCTGAAACTCCACTCTGCCACAGGCCCTCGTATAATTTTACACCGGGGCTCGTATATTTGAGGGGCGGGCCGGGAAACACAACACAAATCTAAATAAAACCAAAAAAAACAAACGGGGTCCACAGAGACGCTGCAGCTGCAAGCCGGAGCTCCAGAGGGGAAGTGGAGCAACGTGCGCCAGAAGGAGTTTATATCTGCAGCTGACAAGGAAAAACAATACCTCTCACCAAAATGTGTGGTGATGAAGAACTTCCTGAAGTGGAGGAAGAAGAGAAAAGACGTTTTCACAGTTTTTCTACAGATATGAAGAGCAGAAAGGAGAAGAACGATCCTGGGAAGGACCTGACCTCACACGCCGTTCAGGTCATAACTGACCCATTTTAATATTTCAGTTATTTATTTTATCATGAAATTTAATTACTCTTCAAAAATACTGCAATAATATACTTTTGAAATACTTTTGTTGACGACTGGTGCTCCAAATCTTTGTGTTTGTCACTTGTTCACTGTCGTCCAGACGACGAACTTAAATGAAAGTAATGAAATGTGTGAAGTGCTGAGAGGCGCCGGTCTCCAGTGAGCGACTGGAAAACCTTCAGTGGTGGTGAGTTCTGTAATCCAGACGAGGTCGGGATTAACCAGCAGACTGTATTCGTTATGTTGGCTCTAATTCACCTGGACAATATGGAGGTCGACCTGCAGGGGCGCCATTTCTTCTGTGTGGCTGAAACACCGACAGTCGTCGCTTCATCCGCTTCAATTAACACTCTGATTAATTTACACACACACACACACACACACACACACACACACACACACACACACACACACACACACACACACACACACACACACACACACACACACTAGGCGCCTCCCGTCTCATTACCTCCAGCTTCACCATTACAATTAACAATTAAACACAAACCCACAAACCTGATGGGAACCGAATTACCGTATATTCTGGACTATAATGCAAGAGTGTCAACCATATCTGTCCTAAAATATGACACACTGGTATATATATATATATATATATATATAAATGGTGTATCATATCATATCATATCAGATAAATAAATAAATAAATAAAACATCTCCTGTTCATCGAGGTTCATCACTGATACATCACTCCAATCCCTTGCTTGTGTAACGCTCTGCGGTTATTTAAAGCTCCAGCAGTTGGAGCTTCGCTCTCCGTGTTGTGAGAACAACTTACATGGGTTTTGTGTTTGAACTTTGCTCCCTGATTCCGCTGCTTGAGTTGCCAGGGGAGGAGAATATCCATCAAAGGTTTAATTTCCACAGGGGATGGAGGTACACTCCCCCCCCACCTCATTTTTCAAAATCCAATTTTTGTCCTCCCCTGTTTTAAAAGTGTTGTTTACCTGTACGCTGCAGCCTCGTCGGGCTCTCGCAGAACATTGTGTGGGCACAGTTCTGTGGACTCAGGCTGTCAGATGGAGACAGTTGCTCATGACGCATTTTGACGTTTTTTTTTTTTTTTTTAGCTCCCAGCTGTTTGTAGGAATATCTCCACGGAGTTTAATTATCACCTGCAGTAGGACGTCTGTGTGTGTGTGTGTGTGTGTGTGTGTGTGTGTGTGTATACACAGTCGAGCCCCATTATGACGGCAGAACGGGTCTAAAACTGTTTGCAGATGACCTGGTGTTGTTCTCTTCACCTCAGAAACGTTGATCAGAACCACAGCTCCACTTCTCTCCTCTGCTTCACTCTTCTCCAGAGTCATAGCAGCAATCCTCACCCAGACCTTTTGATTTGTTTAATGTCACAACCGAAACAGGATACGTATCGTCCGTTCACATCCGTCATGAAATACACCAGAGCTGCTTTCAAGGTCTCCTGAGATTAAGAATCCGGATTAAATGCAGTGTTATTTTCGCGGCTTTAGCTGAGAGCCTTCGATCTGTCGTCTCTTGTTTTCTTTCTCCGGCTGCTCGGTGGCTCCGTCCCTCCGTCTGTGTGAGGCCAGCTGAGAAACTCCTCTGGTGGCTTCATAACTCTGCCAGAGCAGCCGGGCTGAAGACGAGGAGACGACATGTGTCCATCTGAACTGTGCTTGTTAAGGACTGAGGTCACGCTGCTATTTCAGCAACACAGTGTACCGAGGGCCATCACAGGGTGGCGCTGTCACACACACACACAGGCCATCATCATATTAAGATCCACGAACCGCCGCAAAACTGAAAAAGTCACGATGTGATTCCAAACGCTGCAAAACAAAGAGAAAAGCCCACAAACCATTTACATAAATAAACATTAAGAACGATGCAGCAAAATAATGAAAAATCTTAATATTGATGAAAAAGTCGCAGTCCAAATATAAAAAGCCACAAAATGTGGATGGAACCCATGACGCAAAAGCAAAACTCACAGCTCAAATACAAAAACCACAGCATGAATACAAAAGCTGAAAAACACAGAGGAAAGTCCAGTTTGCACACGTATACAAGCACAAACGTAAAAGCTGCAGCAGAACCACCATATATATGAATATATGCTATAATATGAAAGTAACAACAACATATTGATATAAACGCTCCACTGAAAATAAAAAAGTTGACTCTTAAATACACAAATATTTCTACTGCGGTATCACTGTACCCTGTAAGCTGATACCAAGACAAGCTGGGCTCAAATAGAATCTCAGACCTGCCAAACTGAAGTAAAACATCAACTTTAGCGACTTTATCGTTTTTGACAATAAAGTTGCGGTACTGGACAGAAATGTACTAACGGTACTGCAACAGCTGAGTTTGGTGACGGAGGATGAGAGACACACTTCCCACCTCCGGGGACGTCTCGTTTTCCGTCACCGGCTCCTCCTCACACCTTCACTGAAGTCTCCCTGATTTGGACATTGAGTGTCCTCGGAGATTCCGTCGGTTCTCCGTCTCAGCTTCTCAGGTAACAAGCTGGACTCCCGTCTGTCTGACGGGCAGCCAGGAGAAAAAGCGCCTGTCCACATCCGTCCTCCCGTGGAGCGACGACACATCCTGCCACTCGCACGCTTAATCAGGGAATCAGCAGGAAGAGGAGCCGATGAGGAATGTGGCACCGTCAGAGCAGATGGTCCTAATGTAACCCGACGAGCTGTCAGTCCGCCCGGTGTGTGTGACGGGCACCTGACTGTGACGCCTTATGGCGGCGCTAATTAAGCTCCATCAGTCCACGCTCCTCTGGGAGCAGAACAACTGCTAGAAAGCATCAACAAGACACACGTACCTTCAAATCTTCGCGATAGGAGCGGCTCGTCAGGCTTTCCAAAGACACGGAGTCAATAAAAGCTGCACCCATGTTGTCAGTATGGAACAGAAACTCAGAATTTTACTAATGAGCCTCAGACATTCCTGTCCGTTTCTCAAAGTCACTTGTCTTCTGTCCCTGTTTACGCAACGTCTCAAGTGAAAATGCAGTTTTTGTTTTAGAAAATTTTCGCGTTTAAAATGTAGTTTTCATGTACGGTCACTAGTAGGAGCTGCTGTTAGTTTTTGTTATGTAGGAGCTTAAGACAGAGAACAATAGAATATAAACATTAACAACGGCAGAACACGGATATTCGTATAGACAGACGACCAAGTTGGATTGTTATTACGGTGACTGTCAAAATAAAACTACCAAGTCCAGGAGAACATGGAGTCACGACACTCTGCTGGTCTTAGTGTCCGTCTCTACTGAGCATGTGCAGAAGAACTATTTACTATGCCGTGGTGTGCATGCAGAGTAGCAGCGTTTCTGCAGTGCAAATGGTTCATTCTAATACGTTCTGGACTAAATACTACATCGTGACGTGTACATTTTGCTTCTTAACAGTAAAATATTTCCTTTTCTCCTTGACAGTTTTGCTGATGCATTCTATGTCTTTTTCTATTTTCTTTATTTTCCTAAAATCGACCGTCCATCTCTTTGAGATGACTTTGTGATTGTTGTATTTAGATGATTATTTACTTCAAACTGATTTTACTTTAGGAGCCACAAAGACACACAGAGCTCGATCTTGATGGGACCAGAGCAGTAAAAACACAGAATAACTAGTTATAGTGCCAAGAAATACAAAGACACTCTGGGACTGTCCTCCCAATGGAGGAATTACAACAAATGCATTTAATCTGGGCTGTAATTTTCACCCTATGCGAGGTGGATTGGATCGACTTCGGGGGGCTGATTTTGTCCCGTGACACAATGGATTTATATTATACAAATATTACATATTACACATTTGAGGAGGCTTTGCCAGACTGAAAGTACGTGTAGATTTGGCTGGGTGTTCAGTGCAGGTCTGTGATTTGCAGGAGGATTTATTGCCTGTGTGAAAATACCGACTGCAGCTGCTTTACAGAAGCTCAATGTGATTGTTGCATCATTCAAAGTGTGCAGATGGCAAATCTATGCTTCCATTAGCGTCTGTGAGGAGGAAGAAGGTCCGAAATCACCGCGGCAGAAAGAAAAACGAGGCAATAATGCAGGACGGACTTCAATAAAAGTACCTCGTATCTTTAATGTGATGCAGACTGAAGTGAAAGAGAGAGATCATTTTGGTAACAATACCCAGGAAAACGTCCCAGTCCTTATTAATCCGAATCCTAATGCTAAATAAAGCCACAGCGAGAAAACAAAGGGAACGACAGACAGATCCAGAAGTGAAAACACTCCTAGATTCAAGTCATCTTCACCTCCATCAGTTACAGTCTGACTTTCCAGAAGACGTGCTGGTTATAAGCCTGGCAGAGCTGAATTAGAAGAAAGAATGGCTGCTCGTGCCAGACTGATGGATTGATTGCCAACACCCAACGAGCGCGGGGGTCTTGACCACGGGCGGCGGTGTCAGTGCTGAGTAACGATCCAATCAAACCATCAATCCCGTCATCCATCTTCCACGTCCGCGGAATCAAGGCAGTGCTCCAGCTGATACCAACTAACGCTGAGTGAAAGGCTGTCTGCAGCTCACCAGCGCCTCACAGTGGAACACACACATTCACACACACACGCACGCACGCACGCACGCACGCACGCACGCACGCACGCACGCACGCACGCACACACACACACACACACATTCACACACAGTGCGTTGAATTTTAAAACCCCAATTGACCCAACAGAGGATCTAGAGAAAACCCATGGCAGCACAAAGAAAGGCAACGAACCCAGAAGGTCCTCCAGGTGTAAGGTGACAATAACAACCACTGCACCACTATGGCCACATTTCGTCTCACGATACGGCACGGCACGGTATGGTACGGTACGGTACGATACAATATGATGCGATACGGTACGGTACGGTACGGTATGGTATGGTACGGTACGATACGATACGGTATGGTACGGTACAATATGATATGATTTGATACGGTACGGTAAGGTACGGTACGGTACGACACGATACGGTATGGTACGGTACAATATGATTTGATACGGTACGGTAAGGTACGGTACGACACGGTATGATACGATACGATACAATACAATACGATACGATACGGTAAGGTACGGTACGGTAAGGTAAGGTACGGTACAACACGGTATGATATGATGCGGTACAATATGGTAAGGTATGGTACGGTAAGGTACGGTAAGGCAAAGTGTACTGGTTCCACCACAGATGGGATTGTGATGATTCCGATGACATTTTTGATTCTGCTGAACAATTTGGTTCTTTATCGATTCTCACGTGAAAAAAAAAAAAGGAGAAGAGACGTTTTGATGAGCATCAACTTTGTTTAGTTTAAAAGTGACAAACACACTGAAAAAAGAAAATACTTGTACTAACTTAACTTAATTGCTTCAGTTTGTAAAACCTAAATTAATCAAGTTCTTCGAACTTAAAACAACTTGAATCATTCAGGCGTTACCAGTCGTTGCTCCAAGTATTTTCTCTTTTCAGTGTAACGAGAGGAAAACACAACATTCATTCAAAGTTCTCGCTGATGTTTGTAAAAAAACTTTGGTGGTATTTCCTCCCGCTGATGAATTATTCACTTTGCAAATATTGAAATCTGCCCTGTTGTCGTCTTTTTTCTGTGAAATCTAAGAAAAGTTTGTGCCGCTTGGCCGCCACGTTTTCTGCTGGTGGCACTGGTGAATGACGTCACTCACGTCCACTGGAAACTGAAAAGGAAATCGTTTCTCAAAATTGGCAAAAGATTCACAGGAATTGAAACACAGGGGAGGCGGTTCTCGATTCTACAAGAACGTTGGAGCTCCGTTAATCACCCTCCACAGGGAGCATATAGGAAAACAATACAAAGACCTGCACAAACAGTCAGGGTGCCCCTAGTGACCTGGTGACCTGGTTGTTGGGTCTTTACTCCCAAATGTGAAAATTTAGAATCCCTCAAGCGAGGCTGAACTTTCAAC
The DNA here is from genome assembly GCF_963383615.2 of Lipophrys pholis. Classification (NCBI taxonomy): domain Eukaryota; kingdom Metazoa; phylum Chordata; class Actinopteri; order Blenniiformes; family Blenniidae; genus Lipophrys; species Lipophrys pholis. Next base: position 2,575,964 of record NC_137634.1, on the reverse strand, counting down.
AACCAGATCCTTGATTGCAGCGTGAAGAAAACAGATCAGGAAATCACTGAGGAGCCGTTTGATTTGAGTTTGTCGGCCGGATCTCATCAGTAAATTCAGCCCAGCAGTGAAGCGCTCATTGCAAACAGGAAGTCCTGGATTGTGTCTGCAGGTAAGAAGATTTCTCTGAACTCCGAACTTCCGGATCCAGACGGATGAATCACAGTCGGAGACGTTTGCCCACAGCGACCGCGGATTTGTTTTCTTCAGCCCAAGCGCGGGTTCTTCCGGAGACGAAGCCCGTCGCGGTTGTAAATCACGGCGACGGTGGTATTGCGGTTGCTTCACTGCCTCTGGGATGCACAGCTTGCAATCACGGACTCATTCGGGAGGAAACGGCTCGGAGAAAAGAAACGGGCGGTTTTGCGACGACCATTTTTCATCAGGAGAATAAAAAGCCAAACACATGCAGGGAGTTTTATTTTACTGCAGGAGTCCAGAGACTCACTTATTCTGTAATACGACTTTAAGTATTGAGCGCCGAGTTCTGCTGCGATGTGGTGTGAGGCTGTTGGTTCGCCCGCCGGACGAGCAGCTTATTGAAGAGAAGACGACTTATCAGCTCGTAATGGACAGAGTTCATAACAGCAGAGTGCAGACCTGGGATTCAGAGTAAAGTTTGTATTTGGGTTCAGTTAGATTTGTTAACGTTGCACAGAAACACATACTGAGCAGCTGCTGTAGAGACACACCGATACCGATACCGATACCGATACCGATACCAACATCGGGTCCAATTATTATTATCATTATTATTATTATTATTGTAAACTTCCAGAGGAGAGTTATGACACTTTCCATTCATTCATCCCATCCCAGCCTCTGTGGAAGCTGGAATCCAACATTAAGAACGTTTGAGCGGCTCTGCGCTGCACTGAGTGAATCGTCTTTAGAAAATGTGGGAAGATACAAAGTAGAAATTAGGTTTAATCTCTGTAGAGTGAGCAGCAGTGATTAAATAATTATTCAGTATATGTCTTGATTCCCACATTATTATAAATCATATTTGCAATTATTATGTTTAAATGAACAATTTTTTCTACTTTTTCTTGGTCCTCTGCGTCAGTACTCCTGTTGTGTAACAGCTGACTTCTTTATAAAAGTTGGATAAATCTTGTTTATCTGTGTTTTTAAACTTGTTGAACAGTTTTGCAGCGTTTAACAAACCCTCAAGTTAACGTTTTATTCAAATAAACTATATATTTACTTTAATTCCTGCCCAGAAAAAAGACAGAAAAAGGCCAGTCCACATGACGAAGTGTCCTTGAACAAGACATTGAAGCCAGAATTGTGTGTGATTGATAGTGTGAATGGGTGAATGTGACCAATGAAGTAAAGCGCTTTGGGATTGCTCAAGCAGCTGAAAAGCTCGAAGTGAAATCCATTTAGCATTTATATTTTCTCTCCTCAAATATATATATCTTTTGGGTACAAAACACTTTTGCCAAATATTAAAGCTGAACTCCTCTGGCAGGATGACCTTCTAAAGAACGAGCACGTATTAAGGTTATACTTGTATTGTACTTAACCCTGTACTGAGGTTTTCTTCGGCCTCACGTCAAAGACACTTAAAAATTACTTAAACAATCAAAACCAATAAAATTTGTGATGAAATGCTGAAACACGTCACTCTTCTTTTCTGGGATTTTAATGAAGCTTCTCATTCAACTACTTTTTCTATTTGTTTTCTGTTGTGATTTTGGCGAGTACTCTTTTCAGATTTAAAGTTTTCAATATGTGTTTTACTGATTCGTTCTCATAGTTAGAACAAGACTTTTATATTCAGAATGTGAGCGATTGAACGGTCAGATAAATATAACCTGAATGTAAGAAAGGTAGAGAATAAATATTCATGTTATTTGTTTGTTCATTATGTCATTGTTCATTTTGTTTTATGTAATTTAGTCATTTCTATTTTGCATCATCAGAGTTTATTTAATGCCTGCAAGAAATTTCTTTTCTACATCCAACCCATTGTATTAATAGTTAAAGTGAACTTCACATACTGTACTTCTCGCAGTGGGCTGCTGCAGCAGGGTCGATGGTCTTGCTCAAGGACCCTCAGCAGTGGGATTCAAACCCAAAATGTCACACTGACGGCTTCTCATTGCCTGATTTTAGTATTTATATCCACATATATCAGTGCTAAATCCTCAGTACAGCTTCATTCATCTCAATAAATCCCATCATATTGACTTTCTGAAGCTGGTTGCAGTCTTTACATCTGCCACCAGGGGGCAGTGCTCTTTCAGATTATATCGGAATAATTAAAACTATACGTCTGCAGCTTGACCATATTGAGTGTTTGCTTTCACAGACTCAAACCTGCTGAGTCAGCGTATCCCCCCAAATCAAGTTAAAGAGGTGTCAGTCTCGTTCACGTCCAACAGAATGACTTTAATCAAATAAAAATGCTTGTAAAAGTGGTGGAACTCAGATACAGTTTGGAGAAGTTTCAATACTTCACTGTACAGATGAAGCAGCGATCCTCGTCTGTATTCACGCTTTGTCACCGTTCATGTACGCTGAAACACGTTAGAAGCACTAGAGCAGAAATATTAAGAAGCTAAAGAGAACCAGAAAGAGTCTGTCCTGGATTTCAAACCTTCAGAAACTTTGCTGGATAATCCGAAACTCCGCAGGCCGACCACCGGTGTCAAATCCTCTCCGAGTGTCTGTCACTTCAGCGGCTCCCGGCGAGCCGCTCGTGGCCCCGAGCTTTTCCACCGCGGCTCTCTGCTGGCTTCCACAATGACCGGTCGTGTTTTCTCCCTCTGACGATTGGCTGCGGCCCGGCGGCCGTTGGCAGGGCGGGGGGATCATCACAGTCAGGCGTGTCGGCTCGCTCGATGGAAAACCCTCCTCCTGGCCAGTCCCCTGCGGAAGCCAGTCTTTTAAAGAACTACCTGCACCACCTTTTCAGATGGTCATCTGGGGAGGTATTCCTCTGGAAGCCGGCTGAAGTTCCTGCTCTGCAGCGCCTGGTCCACGGTGTGGATGAAGGAGTCGATCATCCGCCTCATGTCGGCCGTGAAGGGGTCGGCGGAGGCCCGCCGGGCCCCCGAGCGCTTGAAGTGTCCGTCCTGGTTGGTCTGCGCGCAGAGCAGCCGCTCCTCCGTCAGCGTGGCGTTCAGGAAGGCGGCGATGACGCGGAGCTGCGGCAGCAGCGCTCGCTGCAGCTCCTCGTAGTGCACCACCAGCAGGCGGCGCCCAAACTTCAGCCAGCTCAGGGCGTGGGACGCCCACCAGGGGGCATAGCTGGACACGAACTCAGGCCACTCTGCGGGACGAACAGAGGGAACAGGTTCATCGGCGTACAATTACACACACGTTTCATCTGCTTTTTGCTCAGAGAAGCAGACCGACGGTGCAGTACCACCAGTAAACACAGGGGGCAGTATTTAGAGTTTAAAACCATCAAACTCTGGAATCAGCAGTCGTCTGTGGACTGGAACACTTTTTCTCAAAACCTTTAGAAATCACATGGAGGGAAAACCAGCTGTGTCAGCATTAGTCTATTTTAAAAGTCCATTGTATTGTTGAATAATGTATTTTAGTATTTTGTTTGAATTTTAATAATCCAGGTGTTGAATTTTAATGATTAATAATAATAATGCTACTGATTTTACTGTATTCATATTTATTCTCTGATCAGACCTTCACGCGCAGTGACGGGGTGAATTGTGGGGATTGTAGGAAGAGGAAGAGGCTCTTCAGGCTACGTTTACACGTACCTGTGTCTCTGTTTGCATCTCGTCACACTGCCCCCTACAGGTTGGGAATGTTCACAGTAGCTCTGAACCAGGTCTTTTTGCGAGTCCATGTAAATTAAGTTTTTTTGGTAAACAATCAGGTGCAAATAAAGATTTTTTTGTAAACGTAGAGGGGGAAATATCAGTTTTTTGTAAAAACCCAGGTACGTGTAAACATAATAAAACACTGACATCAGGATGAGGAAACTTTCTGCAAGTTTATAAGTGAAATTTTCATCTATGTTGTTCTAAAAATGTGTGTTTTAATAAAACAATGAACGATCTCAATGATTTCCTTTAAAGATGTTAGACGATCAGAAATGATTAAAAAACTAAACTTTGTTCGTTTTGCTGATGATACAAACATTTCCTGCTCCTGGGGAGAGAATCTGAAATCACAACAGAACTGGTTGAATTAAAGTTCTTTGGTGGCTTGTTAAAAACAAATTATCAATACATTTGACATTTATGTTATTTAGAAATGATAGACTAGATACAGAAGTTCAGATCAAGATAGATCATGTTATTATTGGAAAAAGTAAAAAGTGTATAAGTATAAATTTCTGGGTGTGATTCTGGATCATAAAATCATCTGGAAATTACAAATAAATCCTATTCAGTCAAATATGTGTAATATTCTATATGAATAACCTCGAATATGATTGTTAGAAAGCATCAAGCACAAGACAACAACCTCATTAAAACACTTGAATGTAGTTTTATAAAAGCCAGTTTTGAAAATGCTTGATTCTTTCAGACCGTGAGGAAATAAAAAATGTAAACTGAGAGAAAGAATGTCTAAAAATTAGTGAGTGACGTTTGTGCGTTTTGAGGCGAAGCCTCCGGAGCGTCTCCTCAAAAGCTTCGGCGACGTTGATCATTTGCAGCAGTGATTTATTGCAGCTTAACAGCCTCTTCATGAAGAAGCTGGATGTGTTTGCGGCGTCGCTTTAAAGTTTACAAACGGCAGAGCGTTGCTGCGTTCGCCATCTGCGAGGGGGAGTCGGCTCCGTAATCACCGCAGCAGCAACGGAATAAAAATAAAACCAAAATAAAACTAGAAAGATTCACTTCAGGTCCTCCGAGTACGTACGTTTAAATGAGCGTATTTTGGGTGTAAACGGTCTTTTATTTGATCAGGAGGTAAATCGAACAGAGACACGGTGGTACTTCTAGAGGCAGAAGGACGAATCACACAGAACTTCTATGAAACTACGTGTTCATCACAAAAAACGGTTTATTTACATTAAAGAAGAAGTTCAATGACAGGAAGGAGTGAGCGTGTCAGGGTGCTTTAATTATTCATTTAGTCAATAACTAGAATCCTCGCAAAATACTTCCTTCTTCTTCACTTTCTTTTTCTTCTGCAGGATTTTCAGAACTAGTTACTATTCATTACTGGTATTTTATTGATACTTTTATTAACCACCCATGGTACATTATTGATACTTTTTAAAACTTTACTCATACTTTATTGATGCCTTTGATCCATTCATGGTAATTTATTGATATTTTATTTACTTTTACTGGTACTTCATTGATACTTTTTAATGTTTACTGGTACTTCATTGATACTTTTTATCCACTCATGGTAATTTATTGATATTTTTGAACTTTTACTGGAATTTGATTTTTAATGTTTATATATTTATATATATATATATATGTCTATTTGAATCATGATTTCCCAGAGGTACCCACCAAAGGGATCAATACATTTTTATCCCTCCATCCATCCTTCCCCCCTTCCATCCCTCCATCCATCCTTCCCCCCTTCCATCCCTCCATCCCTCCCTCCATCCATCCTTCCCCCCTTCCATCCCTCCATCCATCCTTCCCCCCTTCCATCCCTCCATCCATCCTTCCCCCCTTCCATCCCTCCATCCCTCCCTCCATCCATCCTTCCCCCCTTCCATCCCTCCCTCCATCCACCGGTGTAACAGACACGTTTGATCCCTGCGACTGTTTCCAGTCGTTTGTTCTTCATTTCCAAACGGTTTCTTCTTTCACTTGTAGTTTTGTCTGCGATTGAACCGTTGAAGGGCAGAAGCTCATCGAGCGTCTGCTTGGTACATTTCATCGCTCCATCTTTCCAAACTCCGCTTTTAACATTCTGAAGTATTTCCAGGTGAAGTTGGCGTCGGAGCTGCTGTTTGGTCTGTTTACAGCCATGATCCACTGGAAACTGCTTTTTTTGTTTTTAACCCCTTTTTCATTCCATAAACATTCAGATATATTTGCAGACAAAAGTCTTTTTTGTTGCGTCTCTCTTCTTCCAATCCACACGACCTCAATGAAAATAGAAATGACGGTTCCAATCATGTTTGCCACTGTTCTTCACTAAATTACTCATTTAATCATTCGGAGAACATTTGACCTTTAAATAGTTTTTCAAATCAAAAGTGTCATTTTGTTTTTACTGTGGCATTTCATTTTTACAAATGTGGGGTTTTTTTTTAGGTTTAATTTATTTCTTTATTCACGCATTTTTTTCCTCCTTTTTAATTATATTTTAAAGTGTTGTTTGGTCAAATTAATTGTTTTAAAATGAGCTCTAAAAAAAGGGATCAGGTTTGATTTGGGTTGATTGAGTAGAACTGGAACCCAGAAAGAAACACCTTTGAAATCGCTTCACTGGATGCAAATGTGCTGAAAAAGGGGAATCTGTCGTCGTTCCTTCATTCTTTGTGTTTCTGATCTTTTCGCTGTGATTGTGTCTTTGTGTTCCGCTGTTGTCGTCTCCGCCTCAGCAGTCGTTCACCCCGACCTTCGGTCTGAGCTCGTCTGCCCTCGGCTTTATCCGCGGGTCAAAGGTCAAGACGGGAGCCCTTTCTCTGGTCCTCGCTGCCGTTTCATTTAACCCTTTCAACACCCGAGACGACCGATATCTCGTGGAGAGAAAGTGGAATGAAAACCCACCTGTCTGTGTATAATGAGTCTGCTTTGTGTTGTTAGAGAGGAGGGGGGTGAATGGAGAAAGCAGCGTCGTCTCTCGTTCATACAGGTACAATCAGCAGGTTATAACGCCGGCTGGACGGTGGAAGTTCTGGACTTTAATCTATGAGCCACATTTCAATCAACACTTATTCAGACAATGCGTTTGTGGTTATAGTTCACTTTGCAAAGCTAAATAGTTTAATAGAATGTCAAGTTATTAAAAGGACACAGAGAAATTATTTAGTTGAAGGAGTCATATTCTCCAGCTTTTCAACACTTTCACTTTATCTCGTTGGTCCAAAAACGTCCAACGTCTCCTGGATTTTCCTCCATTTGAATATTGGATCATAGGAGCTGCATTCAGATTCTGCTGTGTCTGTGTGAGCGGGACTGGCTCCGCCCACACATGCCCATCTTGGGAAGAGGAGGAAGTACTTCCTCTCGTGGTGCCATGTGCCAGAGCAGAGCTGCCTAATTGTGGGAGGAGTCAAAGGGAGGGCCTACCTTGATTGGGATTGGCTAAACCCCTGATGACACTATATAGGGTTTGATCTCTGATTGGCTGGTTGGAGCCACACACTTTTACAACCTGAATCCAGCCAGGGACAGAGAGGACAGACTTTCGTCGATGACGATTATTACTGTAGGAAAACCTTTAGAGAGTAAATTTTACACAAGATGGCTCCTTTAAGGTGTGCTAACGTCTCGGCTACGCCCACTCTGCACGCCGTTACCTTTGCTCTTCCACTGAGCGTCGGTGGCGTGCCCCAGGTGTCCGGCGCATTTCCGGTTGAACTCGGCCATGAGGGAGCGGTACGGGTTCCGAATCAGCAGGATGGCTGAGTCGAACATGTCGATCTCCTTCTGGCCGCTCTCGTGCGTCTTCACGCAGATGCTGCGGCCGCTCTTCCAGTAATCCTTCTCCCCTTTGAAACCTGCGGAACCCACCCAGACATTGCACGCTCAGTGTCCGGCCGCCGCGGCGACGCTCCGGCGAGCTCACAGAGACCACGCCCACCTCTGTTGTACAGCGTGCCGTCGAAGTAGAAGCTGCCCGTGTAGTAGCCGGTGACGAGCTCGATCAGGTGGCGCACCCAGGTGTTTCCCGCGCCGGGGAAGCTGGACAGAGCCACGAGGGAGCTGGACCTCTGAGGCAGAAACATCCGCTCTCTGCACCTGGAGTCTGGGAGCAAGAGCAGGTCATTCCTCACCGCCGCGTCACAATTAGAACTTCCACGTGATCCATGTTCAGCACGATGGGAACTCAAACGGCGGCGTGATTACAGGAGCTAAGAAAAGCTTTAGAGGGACGATCTGGGAGCTCAAGTCATTTCCTCTCATGTCACTAAGTTCTTTTCTCACGAAGACGACGTCAGACGGCTTCGTTTTACTAAAGCAGGAAAAACCCTTAATGTGAAACTTTACAGCGTTTAACATCATTGACGTCTTTTTATTTAGTTTCATTCATACAAATGCAGGTGAATCATGCTGAAGTTTTAATTGTTTATTTCTATTTGAGGAATATCAAAACTAAAAAGTATATTTCTGAATTTGATTCTGGGCACTGGAGTTTTTTTTGTTTTTATAAATGACAATTACCAACTGAAAAAACTTTGGTTTCATATTAAATGAATGAGAATCTCACTGGTTGTTAAAATGAAGATAATGTAGTTTCTGTTTCTGTCGTTTTCAAACTATAACGACTGAAAACTTCAACATGATTTGCTGTTGATTATTCTTGAACTAATTTACAAGTGAAAATGAAAATCTTTTTCATGTTTTGTAAAATCAGCCATGAGTAACTAATATCAATTAAACATTCCTGATTTAAATGAGCACCATGTGGTGACTAATCTGACACATCGGGGTCGTGACAGTTTTTTAAAGACAAAGTGGGAATTTTAGTTTGAAGAGGTTCCACAGGACTGACCGAGCAGTGGCGTGTGGTAGACCTGGTAGTGGTCCGGCTCCGCGGGGGCTGCTGGGGAGGAGCTGCTGGTGGCGGTCCGGTTGGTTCCGGTCCGGTTGGTTCCGGTCCGGTTGGTGTCGGCGGCTCCGACACACCGCCGGTCGTCCGACTGCCGGTCCAGGTCGAAAAGAGACGACGTCCACGTACAGAAGCAGTGAGGCTTCCTGAGCAGCGCCAGCGGGAGCTCCTGCAACAAGACACAGCAACAGTTCACCCTTTAACCCTGAAGGAACCGAGGCTACGGGTCCTTCCTCATAGTCCCTCCTATCTCCTTTCCTATCCACTTCTCCTTAACCCGGGTTAGGGTTAGTTTAAATGTTGTCACCGCAGGGAATCGTGGGGCAGCATGAGCTGGTCTCCTTTGGTAAAGGAAGTATCAGTGGTTCCTAGGCTAAAGGAGGTTCTAAAGGAAGCATCAGTGGTTCCTAGGCTAAAGGAGGTTCTAAAGGAAGCATCAGTTGTTCCTAGGCTAAAGGAGGTTCTAAAGGAAGCATCAGTGGTTCCTAGGCTAAAGGAGGTTCTAAAGGAAGCATCAGTGGTTCCTAGGCTAAAGGAGGTTCTGAAGGAAGCATCAGTGGTTCCTAGGTTAAAGGAAGTTCTAAAGGAAGCATCAGTGGTTCCTAGGTTAAAGGAGGTTCTAAAGGAAGCATCAGTGGTTCCTAGGTTAAAGGAAGTTCTAAAGGAAGCATCAGTGGTTCCTAGGCTAAAGGAGTTTCTAAAGGAAGCATCAGTGGTTCTTAGGCTAAAGGAGGTTCTAAAGGAAGCATCAGTGGTTCCTAGGCTAAAGGAGGTTCTAAAGGAAGCATCAGTGGTTCTTAGGTTAAAGGAAGTTCTAAAGGAAGCATTGAGCCTCCTTTCCTTAGCTTCTTAAGAATTTGAATGTTCCTTATCATGGCCGCCACTCAAACACTTCCGAGGTTTAAGGAGAAGTGGATAGGAAAGGAGATAGGAAAGGAGATAGGAGGGACTATTAGGATGCACCCCACGTTTCCTTCAGAGGTCAGGAGGCTCTGAGTCAAAGTGAGGACGGCACTGCCGGCAAAGAGTTTGAGGAAAGTTCTGCACGCACACATCGAGAATTAATCACTCTGCGCCGCCAAATGACGTGCGATTCATCCGCCGGCCATTTTTTCTGAGGCGCCACGCAGTCGGATCGTATCTCCTCCTCATTAGAGCCACATTAAACCTCCAACATTCAGCCGGACCTGGACGAGGTTCCGGCGAGCCCGGGGCTCACCTTGTCGGTGCAGGTCTCGATGCAGGACTGCGTGGTGAGGTTGGGCTGGACGGAGGAGGCGGGGAAGGTGGCGATGGCGCTCTTCAGCAGCCCGAAGCAGCCGCGGTAGTGGATGTTTTTGACTGGAGGGAAGAGCAAAACAAGACGAATGTCAGGACTCTCCCAACCCGGCCAGAACTCCCCGGCTTCTTTACATCCCATCAAGGACGAGACGCTCAGAAAAATGTAAATTCAAAAGTGAAGCAATCGTTTTCCTTTACTTGACTGGATTCTGGTTCACTGTGTTTCCAGGCTCAGCAGCCGATCTCCAGAGACACCGGAGCCTCCGATCATGAATATTAATGCTGTTTATGATTATGGATTCATTATTTAATAGATTCGACCTTGGCAGAGGCAGGAAGCGGCGTGTTAAAGGAAGGGAAAACTGTTTTTAATGGAGAAATCCGGGATAATCGGGCCTGGATGTGTCATAGTTGTTATAAATTGGTTCAGCTCTGGCAGGATTTCATTAAAAAAAAGAAGAAGCCTGATATCAGAAACAAGGAAGACGTGAGTCTGCCGGAACCGGAGAATCCCTGAAACATTTAGATCGGCGGTTGTAAATACAAACGTCAGAGCAAAATATTACACACACAACAAAATGTGATGTGTGTGTGTGTGTGTGTGTGTGTGTAGTGGGAATGGCAAAATTGTAAAGTGTGACGTGAGCGTTCACATTTAAAATAAACAATTGAATATCATTTGTGGAGCATCAATATGAAAACAACATAATGAATTAATGATAAATGAATAAATAAGTTACTTTATCAATTGAATTCATTAATAATAAAAAAATAAAAAGCAATCATTACATTTTTTTTTTGTGTTGTTCCGACACCAATTTTGTGTCCCGATACCAATACCCGGTTGCATAGTATCGGCGGATACCGATACTTGCCGATACCGATACTTGCCTATACCGCAGTGTTTAAAAAAGATATGTATATAATTTTCTATCAATGAAATTTTTTTCCAGGATTCTGATTGGATTCTGCTCATAGCAGCTCTGAACCAAGTGGAAATGCGAAAAAGGTGTAAATTAAGATTTTTCTGTAAACATAGAGGGGAAAATATACATTACAGTAAACGTGGCCCTGGTTTAACAACCGTCTGGACTTCTGTGCGGAGTCTGCATGTTCCTGCTGTTTCACGGGTGTTTTACACGTTGTATTAAGTGTGGAACAGTTTGGGAGAATGCCTCCACCTCCTTTTTTTTAATAATAAATTCATTTCTCAATTATTTTTGCGATTAATTAATTAGTCTCTGAAATGTCAGAAAATGTCAAGTAATAATCCAAAGTGTGAAAACTGCACACGACAGCCTAAAGGGTCTCGGAAGCACCAAACTACTTTCACTCTCAGAGGAATCACAAGTACCTTCACCAACTTGAGGATTTAAGTCTAAATGAGCAATTATTAGATTGTAAGGATGTATTTTTATCTCCCTGCATCCTCGCTCAAGTGTAGATAGACTGCCATGTTCCCATCACTTCAGAGGATTTCCATTCATGCCCTCAGGCTGCTGATCCTCGCCTGAACCTGAGAATAAACCGAAACTCACCCTGACATTAAAGCCTTCGCCCCTCTAATTTCGTGATTTACACGACAGCGGCTCATTTTCTGAAAAGATTTACGTTCCTGAGCGTAGACAAACACGACTTCCACTTTGAGGTTGACTCCGCTCGTGAGACGCAACACGACTGAAGAGGCGTTTTTAGATCCGTACCGAACCGAAGCCAAAGAAAACACGCTGCTGGCCAACCTGTACTCAGATTACACGCAGCAGCCAGGTGTTCACTACTTTTGGGAGCAAAACATTTGAACCGTTTGGCCCGTAGAGCTCAATTTGACTTTTCACTGCTGTTGATTTTAAGATAAGATAAGATAAGATATCCCTTTATTTATCTCGCATGTGGAGAAATTTGCAGTGGTACAGCAGGATAGTACAGAGAAAGAAGAACTAGAAAAAGCAGATAAGAATACAATATAATACAAAAATATGCACACGGTGCATATAAGTGTGGACATGTACAGAGTATGGGGGTGGATGTATTTTACATAGTAAATACGTTCTTATAGATTATTATAGTTATAGCACTACTTCTTGCCAGTCGGAGTGGAGTGATATTGTCCGGTTGTGGTGTGCAGTGGTCTACTGGGAGCAGGCTTGGTTGAAGAGTCTGACTGCAGCAGTTACGTTCATATTTCACTATTTAAAGTGTTTATCTTGAATATTTGATGTCCATTTTTTTCAGCACAACCTCACCTACATAATCCTACAATTATTTATTCATTTTGACTCACTGGATCAAGACACTGGACCTAAAAGTCACAAAAACAAAAAAAAAACTGAATTCGTTTTTGGGGGATTTTTTTCCGCGGTTGGAGACGAGAGTTTCTCAGACTAATTTCACAGCTGAGGGTCGTCTGAGGCTGACTCACATCGTCTGTGCCCCGGCAGCTGCTCCTCCACCTTGTAGATGGAGAGCCGTCCCACGCCGCCGCAGGGCGAGCCCCGCTCGCCACGACACACCAGACTGCAGTCCTCCTCCGGGGCCCGGGGGCTGCTGATCCGATTCCCGCAGTGGCACTCCGCTCCGTACTCCAGCCCGGCAAACTGGTACCCACTGGCACACACACACACACACACACACACACACACACACACACACACACACACACACACACACACACACACACACACACACACACACACACACACACACACACACAGACAGGGTTATTGCCCCAGCCCGAGGCGATCCATAACCCCGAGCAAGTTGCCCTCTGGCAAACCGCCTCGCTGCACATTAGGAATCGTTTTAGACGCGTTGAACTGGAACGTTCAGGATCGTCTTCCCTCGTCGGAGCGGCTGATTAACGCACAAGTCTGCAACTGTTTTTTACCAAAACAGCTGCTTTTCCTCATTTTCACCAAATAATATTTGCCAGGGCGTTCAAATCATTCAACTTATAGCTTATAAACTCATATAGTTCGATTTGGTGTATTTACCAAAGACAGTTCTGCTTTAATTTAAGTCAAGAAAATTCCTAGTAAAACCTCAAGGAGACAAAGTTCTGAGAAATCACACTGAGAGCAACTGAAAAGATTCTAAAATGATTCACAATAAAATCTTAGATCAAGGAGACAAGTCACAAAGACAACCTCTAACAATTTGAGTTTCCTGAGCATCGTCGCTTTCTTCAGCTGTTATTATTCATTTTTAGCTATTTTAGCAGTTTCATCCAAATTGAGTGTTTTAGCAGCTTTAGCTCCTTTAACTATATTTAGCGGTTTAAAGTATTCTATTTGATTAGTTCAAGCTGATTTACTTTTAATTGTCATTTCGGCATTAAATCATTTTAGCTTTCTGAGCCATTTTCAGTTATTTTACCACTTATTGGTATGCAAGGTATTTTCAAAACTTTCCTGACTTCAATTTTTGTTGTTGTTGCAGTATTAGCCATTGCAGTGTAATTTTACTCTTATTGTATTCTCGCTTCTTGTTTTGTTAGTTTTAGCAGTCTCACTTTTAAAATGTTTTTATGTTGTTTTTTTTTTTAATTTTTTTACTTTTGAGTCATTGTTAGTCGTATAAAACGTGTATGCGTTTTCATGTTTTTAGCCATATTATATTTAACAATTTAATCGTTTTAGGTTGAACTATTTTATTTTTCTAACTGTATTAACCACAGTCGTGTTTAAACATAAATCGGCTGACTCACTTTTTTAAAATTCTTTTTAGTGGTTGTAGTTTTGAGCCATTTTAGCAGTTTTATCAATTTGATCAATTTTGGTTTTTTGGAAACTATTTAAGTAGCTCTACCTTCTTTAACTGTTTTTCACTGTTTGCCTATTTTACCTTTTTTGTGCCAACATGAGCCATTTTTCAACATTTATTTTGCTATAATAGTCATAGTAGTAATAGTATATATTTCAACCTATTGTAGCTTACTAACTTTCTTAAATATTCTTTTTAGCAGTGCCAAGTGCAGCAGAGCCGTTTTAGTTTTTTTTTATTATTATTTTTTTGATATTTTGGCTTTTTACTTGTTTAAGCATCTGAGCGTTTTTGACAGTGTTTTAGTAGCTTTATGCTTTTTGACCTGTCGAACTGTTTTAGCTGTTTTACCTTCTTTAAGCCATTATAAGACATTTTAGCAGTTTAAGCCATTTTGCCGATGTTAGTTGTTTAAGCCTTTTTAACTTTAATTAGCTATTTTAGTGGCTTTACATTCGTGAGCTGTGTTTATTGGTTGTGTTTTCATTTTCATAAATTTTTTGCTGCATTTAGCAATTCAACATGTTTTGGCCACATCGATCTATGAGGTAGAAGTCTCTTTGAAACATTGAGATTTTAAAGGTAAAATAACATTAGGATGTTTCTGAAGCATCACTGTGAGCTGGAGGGAACCACTGCAGAGGAGCTGCGGACCCTCGGGTTGACCTGATGCTTTCTACTGGCTGAGCCGCAGTCACCTCTGATCTGTGCTTTACATATCAAGACTGCTGTGACTCACCCCCCCCCCCCCCCACCCCCCACCTCGCCTCCCCACCCCCCATCGCCTTCTTTATCCTGGCTCCTTGGGAAAAGACAGAGACCTCATCAAAACTGACCTTTTCATTCATGTCCTTTGAAGCTTCCTCATAAATTGCCTTGACTTTTTACTTTTGCTCATCGCTGTAATTGGCCCCGCTCAGGTAACGAGCACGGCCGCTCTCCAAGGCGGGCGTGTGTGTGTGTGTGTGTGTGTGTGTGTGTGTGTGTGTGTGTGTGTATGTGTGTGTGTGTGTGTGTGGGTGTAGTAGGCCTGAGGATGTGAGCGCCAACTCTCAGTCTGACTGCATCCATCTGTTTCAGGGGGCCAGCACTCAGCTCCTTGCTGCTGATTTATAAAAGGGAATAATTCAAGCTGGGGTCATTCCCCGGGTCTGCTTTGAAAGAAAAAAGAGAAAAGAAAAGTCCACCTGCCTCTCGCCGGTGTGCCGAAGAGTCGCCCACAAACCATCACCATATCCTCGTGCCATAGCGAGAGGAGGAGGAGGAGGAGGAAGACGGGGGGGGGTTACTGATTTATTCCCCCGCTGCTGGAGTCAGCTCATTAAGCTTTCCAACACACACTCTCCTCCCTCCTTCCTCCTTCTTCTGCAACAGATCAACCCTTCTGTCCTGGCCTGCTCTTCATCCTCCTCCTCCTCCTCCCCCTCATCTTTTACTGTCATCCAGCCACCTGGCTCCATCCACCAGCCCCCAAACACAGGAGGCATTCACGGCGGGGGCCCAGATCCAGAGCGTTTGCTCACACAGTGGGTCCTCTGTGCCCCCCCCCCCCCCGTTACCTTTCCGTGCAGGTGTCCTGACACAAGGAGCTGGTCATTTTGCGCAGGTCATAAAGCATGGTCCCTCCTAGGGCTCGCTCGCTGGCGTTGTGCAGGAAGCAGCCCATGTAGGTGCCTGGAAGAGGCAGAGAAATAACAAGATTCAGGCTGGAAACAAAGTGCAAAGTGTGTTTTAAAAGC
The DNA here is from genome assembly GCF_963383615.2 of Lipophrys pholis. Taxonomy (NCBI): domain Eukaryota; kingdom Metazoa; phylum Chordata; class Actinopteri; order Blenniiformes; family Blenniidae; genus Lipophrys; species Lipophrys pholis. The sequence goes on along the minus strand of NC_137634.1, from coordinate 2,560,470 downwards.
CAAATCATTTTTGAAAAGAAACGCCTGATAGCAATTAAAATAAACGCTTGAGAGCTAAACCCAAAAAGAAAACCACCGATTATCATTGTCCAGCAAAATAAATGTCTTTGTTTTGCCCCTTTTCTGTGGCGCAGGAGAGTGAATACCGTCGGGCTTGTTGGATAAAATAAAGCAATCTGAAGTTGTCACCTCAGGCTGTGGGAAGCAGTAATGGGAATTTACTCAGTAAGACGTAATGCTGACTGAATGAATCATCAGTCAGGCTAAATGACAGCTCCATCAGTTATAAAAGCAGCAGCGTTTGCAGCTCTGAAAACGTGAATTATTGTGTGATAATGTCCTTTATTTATACATCACCCAAGTGACACGGACGGTGACGTGTTTTCAGGTTTATTCTGTCAGTCTGGGCTTCTTTTTTATTCAAAAATAAAACGATTGGGACTAAAATAATCCTCTCAGAGCCGCTGGGACGATCAGCTTCTGAAGGTCAGCGCAGATGTTTTCAGGACGTCTCGTCATAAAGCTCTCACATTGCAATTTAATCAAAACCGGAATTCACCCGCGCACGTATGAGCTCTAAACAATCCAGCGACAGGCTGCGCTAGGCTAACATAGTCTGTTATTAGCTTTTATCATTTTAAAGATTTGGTCATTTTTCTGTTGCTCTCATGATTTGAAACTTTGTGCCACTATAAATACAAATGACATTAAATATTCAACTGTAAGTTGCTCGTTTTGACATATTTTGAACATTTACCAACACCGATGGGAGTGATAGCTGCCAAGTGTCGTCACACCACAGGGCAGAAACAGAGAGACGGACACCAGTGAGCCTCACATACATGCTTATGATCTGTATTGAAGAAAATCCAGCCACAGGGAGAACATGCAGACTCCACACAGAAAGACCTACAACAGATTCTAACCCACAACAACCTGGGCTATGAATCAACGTACCAACAAACGTCTCTGTGGGGCTTACAGTTTATTTTAATTTCACTACATTCGTACATTTTAACAGTTTTAGTAAAAACCTGAGTTCACATTTTGTTTTGACGGGATGCAACAATACTGATACCAGCATCGGGTCCGGTGTTGCACGTACTCATACTCAAAACAGATCCCCGACGCAAGCTAGTTGTACGTGACGTTGTACGTCAGCAATGTCAGCAGAACTGAGAAGGACTGAAGTAAGAGACTCTAATTATATTCTGCCAAAATATCAAAAGGAGGTGAAAGATGGTTGGTAAAACACCAGTAACTTAATCACCAGAGACGTTGGACCAGCAGAGTTAGCCCGATGTCGCTCACGAGTTACCCGCTCTGCACATCAGCCGAGCTACATGCTACATGCTAAAGAGTTTCGGGGCTCACACTCCAGCGATGCTGAACGTTAAACATGATTGAAGTATGACTGAGCAGAGGAGGTTCCCGACAACAGTGTTCCACGTGTCGTTTGCGTACGGAGTATAAAATAGGCTGAATGATACCAGACTTGTATCGTATCGGCAAGTAGCTAAAGGTCAGTACTCGTACTTGTAAAATCAATCTTTTTATAAAGTAGCATCGGTGCAGCCCGACTTTAAACCGAAATAAAACTAAAACATTTACAGTCCGTTGTTATCCCCCCCCCCCCCCCCCCCCCCACCACCACCACCACCACCAGTGAACAGGGGTTAGCCTGTTAGCAACACGTAGCCTTCTCTCTCAGGCTTTTACATCGTTTCTTCGTCTCCAACTTCCTCAACAGCATCAAATCTAAAAAAAACAACAACAAAAATAAAACAAACAAACCTAAAATTGTCTCAACTCCCAAACAGCTGCTGGAAAGGGAATTTTTCATATATGACCCCTTTAAGACTCGTAGAAGCTTAAAAAAGTCCTCAGCAGAGGACATATCGGTAACATGCTAACATGCTTCAGGACTCGTTAGTTTTACTCCTGAGTGTTTTCTCTAACAATATTGATGCTTCATGTGACATACACTCACACACTTGGCTGTAAAGCGATGTTGACACACTCCTCTTGGTTTGGACCGGATCTGGACACCAACCAGCCTGGATGTGTTTAGCTTGGCTCCGGTCACGTCTTCTACCAGCGGCGGTGCCAAAGCAGCATCTGCGTCATCACTTCACTCCTGGTAATTATACACAGCGGCACGCATTCCGAGCCGTAATATGCAACTAATTTATAACATGACAAGGCCTAATTTATCTTCCCATGTAGATTATTCTTATTCCTACTCCACTCTGAACCGATTTACTCCTGCTGGAGTGAAAATCACCGCCGTACAAAGCTGGATGTTACGCATTATGGTCTACGACGGACTATTATGATGTGCTGACAAGATTAAGGCACCATATAAAATGTCACCTAAATTCAGTCTTTGATGTTATCCTTGTCTCCGCCGCATTCCGGCTTCAAATTGCACTCGGCAGACGCATAAAAGTCTCTTTTATAAATACCAGCTTCTGCGTGGAGGCTAGCATATGCATTTCTTTTGTGTGCAGACTTCATTTACATCTTCCCTCTCGGGTCTCAGACGGGAATATTTTTAGGTTACGCTCCATGCTGGAAATATACACTGTGGAAATGTTGAAGCATATCTTTTAGTCCATGAAGGACATGGAGGCGGTTTGTGATGGGTGTCTTTAAGGTTCATTTCTGAATTAGTATTTATCGATGTTCTGAAGGAGGCCTCGTGTTTTGGGTGACTTCAGCTGGCTAAAGAGATGCGTTTAAGAAGTGTTGGGAGACACGCGGTGCAGAGTTGTGGCGGCAAGGTGCACGATGGAGCGTGAAACCTCTGGCAGGCCGATCATCGCTATATATCGAATTTGTGATTCAATCAGTGTGCGGCGTCCTCTGAAGCTGAGTCACCAGCCAGCCGTCTGCGCCTCAGGAGGCGAACCCTGGAGAAGACCAGCAGCCTGAGAGCGCCGCGGAGCCGGACCTGCCCACGGAGGGACGCGCCTCGAGAGGCGTCACCCGAGGCGCCGGCCGGCCCGGCCTCCCCGCCGCCACTGGGGCAGGTCATTGCTTTAATCAAAGTGGAGGAGAGGCCCGCGGCGGCAGCAGCTCAGGGTTAATGGAGGGAAGCGGCTTCAATTCCCACACATGATAGAAATGGCTGCACGTTCGGCCTGATACTGGGCCGCTTTCTTAAACGTGGAGACAGATGGCTGCGCCGGAGCCGATTCCTCCCGGCAGGATTGGATGGAGGAAGCTAATGAGAGGACAGCCAAGTCTGAGGCATGCGCCGCTGTCACGGGTAGCGACTGTGTGTGTCCATTAAACAGGACTGACGGTGGTTTCACTGTCTCTCTGCTGGAGCTACGAGATAGCCACTGATGGGGGGGGGGGGGTGAAGAGCGCCTGAAGGACAAGGTCACAAGAGATCATCTTCACACGGTTTCTGAAGAGGTTTTACTCTTAAAGAAAACTGACACGATGATGTTCTCAAATGCAGCAACCTCTGCTTCACCTCAGTGGCACGAGAGAGAAAAGAGCAGGAGGGAACAAAGAGCAGAAAGTTGACAGACAGAAACTCTGTCCAGTGAACATCCAACTGGCAGTCTGTCCTCCATCCGTCCATCTCACACGCTCATGAAGAACGGTCACCTGTTTGTCCCCCGGGGACACCCTGCAGACGTCAGGTGCACAGAACTGCAACCCTGGACACCTCGTCCACCACAAAGTTTTTCAGCATTATTGATTTGAGGGATTGGTGAATTTTGATCTAATACTGATCTGATTTTAGACATTATGCCAATATTTTCTGGTCAAATTTGACTTCAGGATATCTATACGTGGCTTCCAACTGAGCTTTTCATCAAAAGTAATTCCTAAAAAATGTATTTAAATTCACTTCCGTGAACGAGTCGTCCTACAATCCAGACGTCACCAGTCCAGTTTGTGGGCGGAGAGTTTCTCTTTTTTTTTCTTTCCCTGGCCGTGATTTTAAACTAATGGTGAGTTACATTTTCTAAAGGAACTATGTGTCTTCGTGTGCAAAAATACATCACTATTCATCCTGGGTCACTGAAATTTTTAGAAATAATTGACTTATTATAATGAGGCGTCTAAATGAGAAGCGTCTATCTGGGATTACACACACAGGCCTGGGATCCTCTCATTGTGAGGCCAGAGTGCAAACCACTGCACCAAGCTGCCGTTCACTGAGAAAAACACTGGATTACTTTGGATGATGGAGGAACTTTGGCGCGTCATAACGGGATGTTCAGTCTGTCGGGTTCCTTGATTCATCTTTTTCTGATGACTTATTTAATTTTGCCGTTTTCCTGAATGAAGACAGTGTTTGTGTCTTAATGAACCAAAATATTAAAAATAAACCCCTAAAGTTACATCCAGCTCGGGTTTGTCGACTCAAAGCTGAACACTCATCACTTCTCCTGTTTCCACTTTGAGACGCTCCATGTACAAAGACCGTCACGCATATAAACTCCACTTTCAATTTGCATGGACTCTGCTGGTGATCAACTTTAAATAACACAGTAAGTGACGCCACACACAAGCAGGGGTATTGGAATGAGGGTTTTGCATGTATTAGGCCTGTTTACATGAGAGTAATCTAATGGAAGCCGAATTGCTTCTGCGTTTGTTTGCTTGTGTTTGGCGTGGAGTAATTGGATGGAGCGAGGAGCCGCTACCAGCACAAAATAAGATGTGATAACAGAGTCGGACGTGTTGGTGGAGCGAGTTACCAAACAAAAACCAAGCGTTGCAGCAAATAAATTGGAAAAAGCCCCAAAAAAAAACTAAACAAAGTGAAAGCCTCGGGGCAAACCAGAGTAACAGAGGAGATTCAGGAAAGAGCGCAACACCTAGGAACGGATACAACACAAAAACATTTCATAATAAAGTCTGAAATTAAAAGTCATGGGGAGTCAGCTGAGGAAATCATCTCATCACCGTAACAGCAGCTAAATACTGAGCCCATTCACACCTCCTGATAAAACATAAAAACAATCTGGATCACATGTGGAGAGAGAACAGGTAAAAACCTTCACACTGCAGGTCTTAAGGCTCAATTCCAATTTTTTGCTGGGATCTGATTTTTTGCGTGTGCGACGTCTATGAGACTGCCATGTTAAGGTGATCAGAACCCACATTGGCGGGTCCCAGAGTGAATGCGCAGAACACAGCGTGAAGTCACACTGAGCATGCTCTTTACAGAAGTAAATATCGACGGTCGTCGGTCAGCAGCAGGGTTGCCAGATGTGACTCACTGTTTCCAGCCCAAACAAGGTAAAACCCACAGACCTCCATAAAAACCAGCCCAAACCTCAGCCTGTGTAGGAATCATGTTAAAACAGTGAAACTATTATATGTATAATAAAGAACACGCCATGAACATACAAAAGCATGAATTAAACAAAGTTAAAAGGTAAGAGAATCTAGCTACCTGCCATATCTGGCAACACAGGCCAGCGTGTAGATCCATTTTCAAGTGGTTGTTAAATACGAGCCGACGCAGCTTTTAACGTTTTGGCGGCGCCGCTTCCTACGGCGCTTATCCGTGACGTCAGTCAGACGTCGATGACGTAGCGGTCGCATGTCGAAAAATATCAGAATTGAACGAGGCCCGGGTCTGGTGTGAAAAGGGTGGAAGTGGAGCGTTCACACTGCCACAGGTTGGACATGGGTCACTGTGAGCAAAAGAATCAAGTGCAGTGTGAACGCGTCCTTAGAAAATACACTTCTGTCGACACCGTCAGCGATCATTTTCCAAATGTTTCCCATTTGAGCATTTCTGAAATACAAGAGCATTGCTGTCTGCGGCTGTTCTCCTGATGCCGTGCTCCTGTTGAAGACGGCCTCTGTGCAGATGTTGCGTTGAGTGTTGCGTTCACACTCCGTCTCACTTCTCACCTGTGCGAACCTGAAACTGACAGGTGTGAAAGCAGGAAATCCCAAAGCAAAGTTCTAAAGTGTAACAGCGTCTGGCCTTTTAAAGAGTCCTATCTCACTTCCATGAACACTAAAGTGTAAAATGGCAGATGAATCATTCCGGCTGCCTTCATTCCCGAGCTACAATCACACCGGCGGCTCTACCCAACTAATCCAAACTTTGCAGGAGTATCGAGCCAAACTTTGCGGAAATCTCCCATCATGAAATATCCACACGGATTGACGGTCTCCCGCTGTGCGCCGCCTACAACATTCCCCACGTCTGATCCGCCGGCGCGTCTGCGCGAGCGTAATACATCTGATATGTGCTTTACATATCAAGGAATATGTGACTCATCCCTGCAAGGCACAAAGTTCCCGGCAGCAGACACAAAGTATTATGCATCTCTCGCTTTTATTATAAAATGTTTGAATAGGTAAGTCTGCTGAATCTATGAATATCTGACACTGGAAATGTGTGCGGAAACTTTCCCGTCTGGCTGTGTAATGGTATTACCACTAGGCTGCTTCTATGAGATTAGTCGCTGAATAAAGATGGGCTCCAGACCAGGAGCAGAATTTTTTTTTTTTTTTACTTTTTGGTGATATATAGAAGAGTTGGAGCGATTCCTCTGCACACCAGACTCTAGAATTAATGAGTGTTTACGGTCCAGAAGTACCACGGAGAGGCGTTTAACCACGTGGACTGTTGCAAATGTATGCAAACATCACTCTCTGAATGGCCATCATATAGATTTAATGAAGCGCTCCAACAAGCCGACTCTGCCAGTAGACGAGGGAAAAGGCAGTTTTACCAACTTTAAAGCTTCTATTAATAAGTGTATGTTAGGAGAGTCGGGTAATTTAACAACAGTGCAGCTTTATCACCCGGTTATTCCTCTAATTTGGCCGATAATTCACCGTGGCATTTTTAAACTGTGGCCTCAGACATCCGGGCTGCGGTCCAGAGACTTCAGCTGTGAGAGTTGAATAAGAAGATTGCTCTGGATGGATGAGAGCGGTTTAATGGCGGCAAGCCTTGGCTGAACACCTGATGATGCTCCTGATTTAGGATCCCATCATTTCCTTTACCGTCCTCTGCAAAGTCAGTCCGGAGACGCAATGTCACGAATCGCACTGGTGGGAACCTCATCGATCGGTCCACCATCACCTGATTCCCTTCAAATAAAGGATTCTGTCCAGAATATGAAAATAATCGTAGATTACCTGAGGAATTGATGATTTTTAGAAAAGCAGGTCAACAATTTGAAGTTTTCACGTTAAATCACAGCTTTGCATTGTTGTGTGGTACGGGTGCAAGTCACCCGTTTCATCACGATGTTATATTGATTCTCTGGACAACAATATGATATTTGCTGAAGTCAGCCAAGTTACGATTTCGATTCAGTTCGATTCAGGGGCCTGTGATCAATATATCATTTATATATCATATAGCAATTTCACAATCTTGAAATTTCCCTTTCTAAAGGTTCTCCAGCAGTACTACTCGTCCCCATACCTGGACTGACGCCCCAGAAGTGAAGACAGTCTGTCCTCTCTCTCCCTGGCTTGTTTCAGGTTTTAAAAAGTGTGTTGCTCCAACCAGCCAATCAGAAATCAAACCCTATATAGTGTCATCGGGGGTTTAACCAATCCCAATCAAGGTAGGCCCTCCCTTTGACTCCTCCCACAATTAGGCAGCTCTGCTTTGGCACATGGCACCACGAGAGGAAGTACTTCCTCCTCTTCCCAAGATGGGCATGTGTGGGCGGAGCCAGTCCAGCTCACACAGACACAGCAGATTCTGAATGCAGCTCCTATGATCCAATATTCAAATGGAGGAAAATCAAGGAGGAGCTAGAAACTTAGAATACTGAAGGTTTCTGGACCGACCAGACCAGGAGGAGGAGGAGAACAGGAGGAGGATATGACTCCATTAACAATATCCATTACATTTATATCAACTCACAAAACCTAACTAAAATATCAGAAAGTGCCGTGAACAGTTGGTTGTGAAAATACTTTGTTAGAACTGATTAATATGAGTTCTGAATCACCATTCCACACTGAAGAAGACCCACAGAACTCACTGCTGCACCTGAAGCTCAACCTGCACGTATGCTAATGGAGCTCCGCTAAACAAAAGGGAGACGCAGAGTATGACACAGATTTTACTATATTGAGAACAATGGAGCACAAAACACGTGAGCGTGTCTTGTGCAGTGAGGTTGTAGCACCAAAGGAGCCTTTAAAAACCTCAGCAGAGATTGAGATTAATTCATATTAGTGCATGAAAGCACAATTAGGGCCGTACGAAAGGCTGAATTTACTGAAGTGAAGCGTTTTTGGTTTTAATTATAATGCAGCTAATTGACCATTAAAAAGAATATTTTTCTCTCTAAATCCTCATTTGGTGATCGTATGGTTGTTTATTTTTATGATACCTTTTTGGGTAACATTTTTTAATTGACTGGAATCGAGAAGTTTAATATTTAGCTTTTTTAGACAGAAGCATCTTTACTCTTAAATACTGGCTGCTTTCAAGCAAAGTAATGCGAAAATCATTGTGGATTTAAACGCAGTACTGGCGACTCATTTCAAACAGAATCATGAATTAAAATCTTTACATATCCAAGGTTTTATGCTTAAATTTAATTAAAGCTAAAATTGTGATCGCTATGACTCTACAGTTTTATTAAATTCATCCTGAGTCACGTTAGTTATTTAACTATAACTTAAAGATAATATGCTACTCAGAGCTAAAATCTTTAGAATTAACATCATACTGTACCATATAATGTGATAAATGCCTTTTTGATTAAATAAATATCGACGCCATTTTGTACCAAGATCCCCAATAACTTTGCTGCGTTTGGGGTTTTATGTCTATCGAAGCTAAACTGCTGTAACTTTACTGTGTTGCTCTTCAAATCGCCGGAAGACAAAAAAGTAAGGTCACCTCAAACTATTTTAATCTCAAATTTGAATTGCTCACTTAAGCAGTAATGACTTAATGCCTGAAACGCCTCCAGCTATTAGATAAAAAAAAAAACACAGTTTAATTAAGTGAAAAGACAATGTAAGTATTCAGGTTTGTGCCTCTTTTTTGTCAAGTAATTATGCTTTTGCTATTTAATTGGTAAAAAATCATTTAGCATTTCCCTGAAGTGTTTTCTAACGTCTGAATATTATCCTGCTGTTTATTCGTGTGACGAATCCATCATCAGATTAAAAGTTAGATGTGAACTCATAAAGGAAGTCAATATCACAAGAACTAAAGTTTCTTTACACTTATTGATAGAATTGCTCTCTGATTTTGTTTTCTGTGAGTATTTACTACATCAGTCTATATTTACTATTTATATGCAGAATTATTTAGTACGTAAAGTGTTTTAGCAAACATGTTTTTCTCAACCTATTCAGCTGCAGTTTACAGATCTGCAGGACAGGAAGACTGACACACTGGTCACTGATTACTGTTATATGAAATAATCAATGCAGATACAAGGTTATACGTTTTTATTGAGTTTGGTATTAGTTACTTATGTGTCTCAATAGAAAGATGTATAGTTGCTGTTTCTCTGCTGAGCCAGATGTTAGCTTTAGCATCAGCAGTATTTCGTGTGTTGCTTGTTAACACTTCTGTATAATTCAGGTCGACAACAGTAATGAATGTTTAAACAATTGTTTAATTACAACTGGGAGATCAGCACTTTTTTGCACATATTCAAATTTAATTGGATGAAAATTTTAAACTTTTAATTATGATCACTGAAAACTTGAATGTGTTACTTCCATTTTTTTTTTTTTTTTTTTGAATATCATGATGTATCAAAACAAAACTCGAGAGCAATAAAATGCCACAAGAATATTTTGTATACTCGCCTCTCGCTGCCGACTGCCTAAATCGTCATACTTCAACCACTAAGGAATAGTGGGAAAGTATCAATAAAATACATTTATAAAGTACATTTAAGGTACATTTTTGAGCTTCAGGTTGTCCATATACTATATGTATGCTAATGAGTGTTTCTGTTTTAAGGTTTTACAATCTTGAAAATATCAACTGAAGTAAGGAAAATGATTAAAAGTGAATAAAACCACACAGACCTGCATTAGAAACCTGGTTAACCACCTAACGAACTATTAAACTACCGCTGTTGTACCCGGTAGCACTGCATTTCCCCCGGTTACCATGGAGACGGAGTCGTAGCGGTGTGTTTTGACTGACTGCGAGCGCCGTCGTCGTGTAGAGAGACCCCCCCAGAAACACTTGATTTAAATCTGTGTCCCGACTAATACTTGAAAACTCAACCTTCCCCAGGTTGCTGTTAAATCCCCTTAATGCCTGAAACGTTCTTCGCATGTTTCACCTCACGCAGTGACTGAGTGGTCATATCGTGTCCGTTTAAAAAAAAAAAAAGGATGAAGAGCTCTTGCAGGCTTTTCAAGAATGAGCTGGAAGAAGAAATGTTGCACTGGAGGTAATTCTGCTGTATTCATCATCTCAAGTAAATGGCCGAGGCGCTGACAGGCATTGTTAAACAATAGAGTGGACGTCCAGGGAAACCTCAAAGTGCTCCGGTAATGGTGGAGGCTGCTTAATGGAGACCCGCGAGTCTGAAATGATATCGTTTTTTATCTTCCTAATTATTAATTTATTTTTCCTGGAAGTGACTTTGGTGTCTTTTCCTCCTCCGGCTTTGAAAGGATCAGCGAGCTCCATCCTTCATCTAACAGATCTGAAGCACCCGCACGTATAAAATGTCGCATAAATGTGTGATGGAGCTCCTCTAAATGTTCTGAGGTCGAGATTATCCCTTGGCGAGTGTAGGAGGGAGACGGTTGCGAGTGGCGAGCAGCGAGCGTGTGCGTCTCCTCGCCTGCCGGCCTCGCTCGGCATAAAAATGTAAATCACCGAAGAGAAAACAAACTTGTGTATTTGCTCCTTCGTATATTATTCAGGAGAAAAACCACAGCGTTAAATCTGCACGTCGTCTCGGCAGCTGTATTTTAGTCACATAACGCCGCTCTGCGTTGGAGAGCGGCGGCTTCACCCGGTGCGATATCTGCTTGGCTTTAAGCGAGCAACCTTGGCAGCAGATACACAAGGGCAGTTAATAATTGTAAAAGCACATTAGCTTTGGAGAGAAGGCCGCGGAACATCAGCGCTGTCGGGTAACAAGCGTTTTGGAAGGAACATCGGACGTCCTTGAGTTTTTGGGAGCAGCAGTGTTGGGATGGGAGCTCAGCGCTCCTTGGACCGACTACCAACGCCTGGCTGCCACACTAATTCATGTAAATAGGGCAGGACGTGGCCCGTGGTGGCGGCTTCACGCGAACGCCGCTTCCTTGGCGTCTTGTGCCCGCTGGCTAGCGAGCTGTGAGGGAGGCTGCAGTGATCCTGATGAAGTCTCGTCTCAAGACTCCAGCGACTGTGGAGCTGCTCAGGCAGAAAACCACCTCAACTTGGCTTAATTGCTCAGTTTCACATAAACCTCAGAACGCAGCGGTTCGATGGCCAAACTGACCGATACTCATCAAATAAGCAGATCGGAGGAAAAACTCCCACCTGACCTGCTTGTGTCCGGCTGCCTCATGGCAGCTGGATTCCCTCTTTAACGGAAAAAACAACCCCGACGCATCGTGACACGGACGCTGCCAGAACCCTGAAGGTAGAAACAAACCCGTCCGCAGCAGATCCTTTACATTCTGAAACACTTTGGACAAACCGCTGCAGACAGGAAACACGCCAATCCTGCGAGGTTTTCCAGTGAAAACCAAAAACTTTGGTAGCGTTTTGAGGGTCTGTTTGCACTGGAAACGCTTTGAAAATGCTCCTTCGCCGTGGAAAGAAGCAACAGAAAATGCATCTTTTTGAAAAGCCTTCAAATTCTGTCTCCGTGGAAACGGGGGGGAAAAACACAACTCCTGTGAAATCCTGCTACTGCGCACCGCGGCTGTAGTAAATAGTTTTTCTGCACGTGCCCAGTAGATGGACAATAACAACAACGTTTCCTAAAGAGTGTCATGACTCCATAGTCTCCCGGGACTTGGCAGTTTTATTTTCAGTCACTGTAATAACAATCCAACCTGGTCGTCTGTCCATAACAGTGTCCTCGTACGTCCATCGTTAATGTTTAGAGCTTATTGTTCTCTACACGCATGTGTGTGCGGTTTCATTACAGAAACAAACTAGAACGGGCGCCACCTTGCGACGTTAAGGTGACATGATGATGTCCTGTTGGTTCCCATTCTTTTGTGTGACCTGAACGCACCGTGAGAGCAAGTTGGCCTGTGATTGGCTGAGAGTGGAGAAGGGGGTCGGGCAGCGGACTGAGCCCGCCACTTTCTTTTTCATAGTTTTTAGGCATTTATTCAGACACACAAACACATGCACACATACATACATACAAACCAATAAATAAATAAATGCAGATGTAAACCTTCCCCTCCAACTTCTGTTGGCAAAAGCAACAACAGCACCCACTGGTGGCCCTAAATGCTAACTGCGTGGTTTTAATTGAACATTGTTTTACAAAAATTGCCTCATGAAAATAAAACTTTTCTGAAACTAAAGGGCAAAAACAAAGTACTGTCGATTGGAACGCTGTGTGAACTCGGCCTAAGTCACCAAACAACCCCCCCCCCCCCTTTGTTTTGTCAATCATCTCCCAACTCTGACTGAAGGAACTTCTCATTTTTCTCACTTCTCCCACCGACCACTGGGTGAGAATGAAAGAGCCACACCACACCAGCTTAAAGTTAGCAGCCCTCCTACAGAGTTCATCACAATTATATGCACATGGTCAAATATGCAAATTAGGTGATCTTTCATTGAGCGACTCCAGACAGCCAATAGCTTTCCTCTTGACTGAGGCGTTGACAACAACTTCCCACGACAGCTGGAGTTTGAGAGATGATCTGACCCAGTTTGACTTCATCACATGCAAAAAAATTTTTTAAAAATACTCTAGTGAAATTAGATTTTTGGGTCTTTTTTTGGGTCCACGAACCAGAAGTAGGGGACTTCAGCATCAGAGGAATAACAACGAGACACTGGACAAACGGCACATGAGCCCAGAATCGAACCGGGGTTCATTAGTTGTGAGGTGACAGTACTAACCACCAACCACTATATTACCAAGACGAACTCTCTCCTTCTCATAAAACTAACTTTGTCATACTTCAGACGCCGAAGCAAAAACTAACATTTTTGTAAATTAGCGAGGCAGAGGGAGAATATTTTTATTTTAGCAAAATACCAATCAAGCAAAATTTGAGAAAAATTGCTTGAGTCGGATTAATAAAGTATTTTAATTAAACTACTTAGGAATGGCAAATTCAGATAAAATGAAACTATAACGTTGTTGAGATTTCTTCTCTTTACTAGTAACATATAAATACAACTTAAGCCACAATAATTTGGTCATAAATGATTTTTATCCTTTTTCTCCAACATTTTCTTGTCAGACAAACTTTTCTCTGTATTTCAAAACCTTGTGAACTGATTATGAATTTAAACAGATTATTTTTTAACAATAGATCATATGTATGTGCCGCTGAATGTAAACCGATATACTAAAGTGATGTCTGCATCAAACTTTTTACTAAAATAAAAGTTAAAAGTTGTAATAAAACTACTCCCACAGTACAACTCGGGAAGCACCGATCCACATTTTTTCACTTCCGATCCCGATACCTGAATTTGATATCTGCTGATACCGATATTATTCCGATGACAGAGCTGTTAGCTTTAATAGTATTATTATCATTATTGTTGATTTTATATGAGGCTGTAATAAACTCCTCTTTACGGGCAGGTTTGACATGTACGAATGTATGCATGTATTCTCTCAAAAGGCAACTTGAGGTTAGTATGAGGAAATTTCCGATCCGTGAATTCCGTTGGTATCGGAACCCGATCGGATCGGCTCTATCCCTGAGTACTATTTATAGAAAAATGTTACTGAAGCGAATATAAGAGTGGATGTAACCTTCTGCACACTGGTTGTTAGGTGTGCCGATGATATTGAAATGAATCTGGAAGCAACCCTGAGTCGTACGTTAGATAATGTGATGCTAACGCAACAGAGAAGTTGAGCCCACATCAGACCAGGCCTGTATAGAGGCCGGCTCTCACAGCAGGGAGCCTGATACACTGGAGGCTTCGTGCTTCAGTAGGTTTCCTCCAGGTCAGTTGGTTTCCTGCATATTATATGTGCGTGCAATAGTGTGTAATAGTGTGTAATACTAAGGGATAAGTCATGTGGAGCGTGTGACAAAGGGTTCAATCCATCAGTATCTCTCCACTAAGCCTCAACTATGGAAGCACCGATGCCTCTTGCCTAAAGGACAAGTACAAGTACTAACCTTTAGCTACTTGACGATAGCGAGTACCAATATGAGTACTTATTAAAAGCCGTAAAGCCTAATTAATGTGCAAAATGATTGACGGAGGCGATGCGCTGCCACGAACCGCCTCCGCATAGCATCTGTGTCGACGCTACGTCACCTCCAACAGCTTTGAAGGCTCCAGTGTAGCAACGGTAGCATAGCGCAGTGCGTAGCGTCTATCTACACACTGCGCTATGCTACTGTGTTCTGTAGATCGATGGACCGAGCTGCTGGTACTGAGTGTGTGAGTCATACTTTAGTCATGTTTAGCGTGTAGCATCGATAGTGTGCGAACCTGAAACTCCTTAGCATGTAGCATGTAGCATGGCTTGGAGTTACTGTGCTTTGCAGATAAACTACTGAGTGACGTCGGGCTAACTCTACTGGTCCAAATGTCTCTGGTGATGAAGTTGCTGTTGTTTTACCTCCTCTTGATATTTTGGCAGAACATCAGTTCCTCTCTTATTTTTGCCAATGCTCGTCTTCTCTTGCGAACCTGCTGCTGACATTGCTGACGCATGATGTGGCGTATTACTCGCTGGGTTGTATCGGGGAACTCTTTCCAAGTACGCGTATGAGTACTCCGTGTAATATCGGACTAGATTCCCAGTACTCGTATCGATACCAGTGAATCGCTACCTTTAGCCCTTTAGAGGAAAACACTCGGACGCAAATATTGTCAAAAATATGTCATAAAAATATGTTGAAAAGTGAAAAAAAGATGAAAGTTATATTGTTTTTCCACAAACCTGAATCTCTAAATAGGTTAGAATTCTAGAAAAAGAAGCTGTTGGTCTCGTCCTGATCACCACATGGTGGTAGTGTCTTGACCAAAATGTGTTTTTGTGCTTTGCCATAGTATTAACTAACATTTCATTTTAAACGGCCTGAGAGCTGAGTAGTGACTTAAGTTGTGATCCTCCACCAGATGACAGTTTTATTTCTGTGTATTGGAGCTGTGAAGGACAGACGAGCTGACCAGGCCTAATGGCAGCTGGAATCAGCTGAACTTTGTTACTGCAGCTGCAGAACATCGATGTTCTGAGGCGTTTATTAACTCTGAGGAGGTTTAGAAATCACCCTAACATGGGATGCGACCACCTTGTGAGAGAGAAAAGACCTTTTTCTTCTCACCGAGCTGTTTGGAAACGTGTTTGAAGCTCCAGGTTTCTGCATGCTGGATGCTGAGGACGCCACAGCGTCACATCGGAGTGGAGATCCAAAGTATCCCCACATGGAGTCGGGTGTGTTGCGTGGATGTTCTTACCTTTGTGTTTGCTGTTCTTGTGCGGAGAGACTTTCTGCTCCGGACTCTCTGGCAGCAGACTGTGGAACCAGCGGCGGTGTAAGTGTTGGACCCCCAGGCTGCGGGAGGTGGGCCAGTGCCTCCCGCTCCTCGCTCCCCCTCCGGACACCACGGGAACGGCGGCGGCGGCGGCCCATCTGGAGCGCACCCTCACGCCCAGCCCCGCGGCCCTCAGGGCGGTGGGCGGCGCGGCGAGGGACAGCAGCGGCGGGAGGCCGGCGGCGTTCCCTGGTGGGCCCAGCCGGACGCTGGAGCGCTGCAGGAGCAGGACGCTGCCCGCCATCAGGTACGCGATGCCCAGACAGAGCAGCAGCATGTGAGCCCGCTTCAAGAGGCAGTGCAGCCTGTGGAGCGGCGGCGGCGCCATCCCTCACGCCGCTTCGCGCCTCACTGAAGGGCCATCTCATGAATAAAGCGCGAGAGGATCTACTTACAACCTCATGATTTTGCAAAGACTTGCAGCATGTGCACAAATCATCCCGGCCCTTTTGTTGCCTTGAGTCCAGCAGCGGCGGAAGAATGGACGTGTCACAGCGGAGAGATATTTAATATCCAAGCCCCTGGTTGCTTTACTCCCAGAAGCTCCTGGGAGGGGTGAAGTGGGGCGAGGGGCGGGGGGGTCGTCTGAGGGGCAAAACACAAGCGGTAGATTTAATGCAGGAGTGTATTTCTCTGTATGTCAGCACAATGAAAAGCAGGGGAAGCCTGCTGCTGGTGGATTAGACGCACAGCTCATGTTGACATATGGACTTGTGTTTGTGTCTTGCAGCATCTTGCAACACATCCCTCTGCCCCTGCCGCCTCTCTGCTTTCAATCCCCACCATTCTTCCTTTTCAATCTGAAAACCTCTGTCCAAAGTTGTGTCCGGAGAGTCCTCGACATTCCCGCTGCCCTCCCGGTACAGATCCAACCCTGCACTGATGTGACTTTGAAACTGGATTGTCTTCCACTTCAAATTCTGCACTCTTATCGTTTCTGACTCAGGTACCGTCTCTCAGCCCCCACGACGGAGAATCTCAGTAATCACAGTGAAATAACATCATGTGATAAAGCACTGTCTGGAGAGCGCATTACGGCCGCTTATGAAATGGGGATTATCATCGCAGTGTGCACACCAACTCCGGCCTCATCCGTGGAGACATGAATAAGTGATGAGTGGGGAAAGGGGAGTGGGGGGGTGGGGGTGGGGGGGGGGTGGGGGGGGGTGTTAAGCATCTCTGAATGATGAGGACGTAAAGCAGCGCTTGTGTTGGTGGTGCTTCTATGAAGCTTGACACTTTAGAGTGGAGCCGGTGGGAAGAGGCAGCCTGACATGATGGAGCCTCACGAACCGTTTCACCAACAAGCATCACGGCTTTCCTGGTTGACACTCTCTCTCTCTCTCTCTCTCTCTCTCTCACTCTCTCTCTCTCTCTCTCTCTCTCTCACTCTCACTCGCTCTCCCTCTCTTCTCTAAGATTTCCGTTAAAACCTGCTTGTCTTGATGGCCGTCACACACCGTCATGCCCTTCAAGTGTCACTTTTCATCTCAGGCCTCTGCACCTCCTCACTCTCTGATTTATAGAAAAACAAAGTGGGGGGGTGGGGGTGGGGGTGGGGGGGTGCTCCTGAAGGATGGAAGCAACAGTTTGCTCAATGTCTCCGATCAAGTCCGAGTGCCCAAGTTCTGATCAACTCCGCATTTTTTTCTTGGTTTTTTTTTTTTTCTGCGCGTAAAAATCCTCCTCCGCTGCGCGTTTCTGTCCGGAGATGAACGGCGATCTGAGCGGGATGGACGCGCGGTTCACGGAGCCGGTGAGAGTAAACACGCATCACCTATTTAAGAAGCCATGGTCTTCCATCTTTAAATAAAAAAGAAAGGAAGAAAGCCTCCTCTACCGTTTACAGTGTGTGTGTGTGTACGTGCGGCTTACCTTCAGCGGCGGAGCGGCGCGCGCAGCAGCATCCTCCGGTACCGAGACCACTTCAGTTTATGACCGTTTTTAGAGCTCTCTCTCGCCGGTATATTGTCCAGTGACGGTCCCTCTCTCTCTCCCTCTGGTCTCCATCTGCCAGAGCTGGTATTATATAAGCTCTCTCTCTCTCTCTCTCTCTCTCTCTCTCTCTCTCTCTCTCTCTCTCTCTCTCTCTCTCTCTCTCTCTCTGGCACGGCGAGATGAAGCGCAGCGAGTGTGTCTATGTGTGTTGGTGAAGAAGAGGAGGAGGAGGAAGAGGAGGGATACTGACTCTCATTTGCATTGGTGATCTGTGCGCGTCACGGCTCCTCCGCCGTGCACGCGGGAGGAATCATGTCCGGCAGCCCTCCGCTCGCGAGCTGCACAAGATCAAACAGCGGTTCAGTCAGAGATGCAGAGATCCTCTCATCGTCCGTGCGCCCCCCCCCCCCCCCCCCCCCCCCTGTCGTCAGGGGAGACCCAACGCGCGCGCGCACGCACGCTGCAGCCCACTGACACCGCTTTGAAAGCGGGGCATCGAGAACAACTTGAATTACGCGTCAGACACGTGAAGGACGCGTGAACTTCAGTGAAACCGCGGAGTATCCGAGTAGAGCCGGACTGAGGTTCAACCACCTGAACGTTAAAACGTGCAACACATTCAACACCAGCCTGAAACATTATTAACCCTTTGCTGGACACTCATAGGAGTGATGACACATGAGGGAATAGAACGCTGTCTACTCAGGTATATCTTTCATAAATTAATTTAATTTACATATCGCTTTTCCGGTTTGAGCAGCATTACACCGGTAATCACATTCACCCATTCACACACACATTCACACACCATGCCATGCCTCCATCCATTGTAAGTTGTTCGGGGTTCAGTGTCTACAGGGAAAAATTGGTTCATGGAACCTGTAACCGATTGGTATATCAAATATGGTGTTAAAGTGGCAAAACATAATGTTGGAGAAAGAATATAAATACTGTATACTGGAAAAGTTGTTTCTTTTTCAATTTCCAACACCACTTTAATGTCATCAGAAGAAATTATGATCTTGTTGCGGAGAAATCTAGAAAAGTTAAATTCACTCGCTCGTTACAATCCAGTCAGTGGTGCAATACCACATTATACCACAAGATGGTGAAGTGAGTTACTGCCTCGGAGTAACATCCATGGCACAGCAGTGCTTCTTCTACTTTGCATTTTTCTAATCAAAGCACACCAGTACTTTAGTGATATTTATCACTTTTCAATATGGGAACATTTTCAAAATATTTGATTGCATTCATTGTTTTATTCATTATGGGGTATTTCCTTTCGCAAATCAAATACAATTTAGAGCCGAAAACTACAGAAACTCAGATTTCATAAATCCGTTTTTCACTCTAAAACTGATGTTATTATAAATTAATGAACTAGAAAAGCATATTCACTAACATTAAGAATTTGCCAATCAAAATAATAATCCTTCAGTAAAACCAGAAGGCTGGATTTTTCATTCTCAAAAGTATTTTGATAAGTGCCCAATAAAGGTTTAATGATATAATCAGGGACTTTTTCAGGTTTTCTTTTAATGGATGTTGCAATAATAGTCGCCCCTCTTTTGATTTCTGCCCATGCCTCTCTTAAATCAGAGATCTGAAGTCCCATCAGCACTAAAAGATAGTTTGAAGATGCAGCCCTCCAATCATCCGCCTCCCTGACCACTTTATGCTCCTTATTTATTGATGTTCCCTCGCACGCAGCCCAGCGCGCTGCTTTTGGTCGGAGCACTTAACGAATTGCTGTGATTCAAAACGTGACGTAGTCAACCGCGACCAACGACCCCACAGGAACATCGCCGCCATCGAGCGCTGCGGCGGCGGCGGCGGCGGCGAAGCACTTTGTCACGGCTGATTGAAGCCGCCTGCGCTGGAAAGGCTGCCGGTTATATGACGACTCACAAGCGTCTGCATCACAGGCCTTTCATCAAGCCTTCAGTCCCTTTTCTTTTTTTTGGGAAGGGGGGGGGGGGGGGGGGGTGGGGGTGGGGGGGTGTTTCATAAAATATCTGAAGAAATGTAAGAGTTCTTTGAAATGACCCCCCCCCCCCCCCCCCTTTTCTTTTCCTAGTGTGAGGGAAGTGGTTTGAGAAGCTCTGAATGTGGTGGGAATCGCACGCTGGGGGGGGATTAAAGAAGCACTTTATTGTCCAGACGGCGGTGCAGTGGTTGACATTCTGGAGTTCCAGGTGAGGAGTCGTGTGTGTTTGCATGTTCACCGTTTGCGTTCCAGTGACGGACTGGTTCCCAACCTGAAATTCTAGGATGAGGTTTTATCTGCTCGCAGGTTGTCAAAATTAGATTTAGGGCGTGTTCACATTCCTCTGTTTGATCCGGATCAGAGTCTCTTCGGGGAAAAGCTGTTTCGTTTGGGCGACGTGAACACGAGCACCAACTCTGAACCCGACCTAACAAACGATCTCTGGTTCCCTTCAAAACCTCCTCGGTTCCTTTACAAACGATCTTTCTGGCGGGCGGGGTGAGAGGACGTGACGTAGAGCGCAATGCATTCTGGGTAGTAAACAAACAAAGCTAACCGCGCAAATCAAAAGAAGCGGATGCAGAACCCATTAGCCACGAGCTAACTAGCCTAGCCACCACGGGCCAAAGGGGCGGGACTTCTGCTTTCGGTCCGGACCAATCTATGAGCCGTGTTTCTTCTTTACTTCCAGTGTTTGTTTCTAGGCGACAGCGCCCCCTAACCAGCAGCTGGTGTAACTGCGTCTGGACAGTGAATGTGAACCAAAGGAACCAAGTGAACCGGGTCCCGGACTGTCCCAGAGTGAAAGGCCCTGTTTAACACATCTTTCTCAAGAGAGAATTGAGAACTTTCTAAGTTTTGGGGTCCGTTGACACAAACATCCCAACAACCACAAACGTAACGAGGATGAAGCAGCGATCAGTTATGGACCAATCAGCAACCAGTTGATCTAAGAAGCCCTCAGTCTCCCTCGTTGCTGGATATTTCTTTGTCTTGACATTACTTCTTCTCTAACACTAAATATATACTCTAATCTACTGCAAACGATCATAAAACTTGCTTCCATGTAGTTAATAAAGAACCATTGTGCGCAGACACTTGAAATTTAACTATTTCCTGCTAAACTTCTCAGCAGGAGTGTTTTTTTTTAACGTGTTGCTGCTGTAAATATTGTTCAGGTTAATTAAGGTGTAACGTTTAACCTTGTTGATGGTTTCTGATGAAGAACTCCGCTGTTGTTATTTCATTTTAGACTGTTTTTATTCATTTAGTGGTTTTTCATGAAAAAAGTATGCCTAATTTATTTTATATTCATTTAGTTTTTACCTCAAGTGCTTCTTGCTTTTGTTTCGCTTCTTTTGGTTCACAGTTCATTTTCTGAAGTTCATGTTTTTTTTTATTTCTATGGGGTAACTACATTTTTATTATTTTGTAGTCGACGTTAGTTTTAAACCTTTTGGCTTGTCTGACTTCTTGTCACATGGGATTTGTCACAATACAGTTTATGGTGTCACTTTCTCAGTATCTGCTGCATTTTGTATATTAATAATAAAGCAACGACACCAAGTCACAGTGAAACTAAACTCATTGAAACATTTGATGTATCGACAGTGTTTAATGCACGTGGCGTTCCCCAAGGTTCCGTAATCGGCCCTCTACTTTTTTAACTTCGACGTTCTCCATGCAGCCCAGATTTGGGATAAAAGTCAGATACAAAAACTG
This sequence comes from Lipophrys pholis, assembly GCF_963383615.2. Classification (NCBI taxonomy): domain Eukaryota; kingdom Metazoa; phylum Chordata; class Actinopteri; order Blenniiformes; family Blenniidae; genus Lipophrys; species Lipophrys pholis. Next base: position 2,539,168 of record NC_137634.1, on the reverse strand, counting down.
GATGAGTGCGATGGAAATGTCTGACTTTCCTTTGGCTTTCACCTTGACCTTGAGTCTTGACAGCGACGGCAATAACAAAGGAAGCTTCCTGTCGTCTGAACAATACAGCAGCACTGAACGACCTGCTGACTCAGCAGGATTAAACAGGCTAATCCAGGCACCCAACTTCAGTTGACTCGACTGCCGTGGCGCCAAGTTTACTGATCCTCCCCCCAAAAATCGATCAGACGTTTACAGCGCCAGTCTTCATGAAGGCAGAGACATTCAAACCACGTCCGTCCGATTCTCAGGACTTTACACTGAATACTTGTATATTTAGAGAATTCTCGATACTAATGCTAATTGATAAAGACTCGACGGTGCGATGGACAGAAAGTTTATTGATGTTGGACGGCATTCAAATCGTAAGCCCTTCCTTTAAAACACAAACATAATTGAAGATGCAAGCAGCGTCGAACGGGACCTTACACACCCACGCACACTGGACTGTAGGGCATGGTGAGGTTTAACAAGATTGTAGATGGTATTATAATAATAATAATAATTATTATTATTATTATTACTATAGGACAGTCACACATCTTACTTGTGGATCACAAATGTCAAGGGGGAAAAATAGGCTTGTTTGCAGATAATCTCCCTTTCATCTGATTTAAAACGGCTGAGATGAATGTAAATGTAGAATCAAAAGAAAAAGCCGGTGAAGATCCAGGACTTGGCTGCCTGATGGGATCTTCAAGTCTTTTGATTAAAATATCAGTATCAAAGACTGGAATTAGATCAAGTGAGACCAAAATAGAAAATCTCTTTGAATCATTAATCCTTGGCCATTGGGTTGCTCCGATAAGAGCTGCTTTAGTTCAGTGGTTTGAGCTCATGCGACTGAAACAAATTGCAAACACAGCGGCTGAAAATCTGTATTTGTTTATATGCATTTTCCAATATTAGTCCGAGAGGGAGCGGTCAATAAGGAGCTCAGGAGGTCAGAGCGTTCAATACGGCCTCTGATGATGATGATGATGGAAAGACAGATCTGTCTGTCAATGCAGTCTTTCAAGGAAAAGGTTGAAATCATGCAAACAAGAGAAAATCACAGTGTGAAATCTGTGTTTGTAGGTTTTGTCCAGATGTTTGGGATCTGCTTCCACATGAGAGGAACCCGAGAGCCTCCCATTCTACTTGTAGTACACCTGGGAACCTCCAGGGGGCAGCACTCTGAGAACCAAGTCTTCTTCTGAGACGATATGGGACTCATCAGTTTGATGGGAACAAATTTCGGTTTGTTTGTAGACATCTGGACTTTAGTGTGATCGATTCGGAGAACTGCAGGTTGGAAATGAGTGGAAATGGTCTTGTTTTGGTTCAGTCTCTTTCAGAAGCCTTTTATGGGAAAGACATTCTGGTAAATTAACTTCACCTGAAGCCGGCTTTTATTTAAAAGGGTCATAATTTGCAAAATGTACTAAAGGTTTTCCAGCAGTACTAATCGTCCCCATTCCTGGACTGACGTCCCAGAAGTGAAGACAGTCTGTCCTCTCTGTCCCTGGCTCGTTTCAGGTTTTAAAAAGTGTGTTGCTCCAACCAGCCAATCAGAGATCAAACCCTATATAGTGTCATCGGGGGTTTAGCCAATCCCAATCAAGGTAGGCCCTCCTTTTGACTCCTCCCACAATTAGGGCAGCTCTGCTTTGGCACATGGCACCACGAGAGGAAGCACTTCCTCCTCTACCCAAGATGGGCATGTGTGGGCGGAGCCAGTCCAGCTCACACAGACACAGCAGATTCTGAATGCAGCTCCTATGATCCAATATTCAAATGGAGGAAAATCAAGGAAAAGCTGGAAACTCTGAATACTGAAGGTTTCTGGACCAACGACGGTCGGAGACAGAGCAGCTCGCTCAGCAGGATTTCTATTCCCGTAATCCTTCTGGGTGCAGACAGACCAGGACAACTTTGTCAAATGAGACTACTTGTATTACCTCGACGAACGCCGCGGTACATTTCTGTCTGCGTCGTTCATCAGCCTGGTTTACCTGGGAATTATAGCTCACACGCTCTCTGCGCTGATTTGCCTTCACTTTGCACTTAAATGTCAAGGACGTTGCCTGGCAAAACGCTGCGCGGTGGAAGACAGCGGCCTGCTGTATGTCGTGTGTGTGCTGGCTGTGTGAAGCTGGTGTGTTTCCACGTGGGAGTGAGACGTCACCCTCCGCTGACAGGAGCCTCGCTGTCGGTTTGCCTTCACATCCGGCTTCTAAAGCACAACGCCGGCTGAGCTTAACACTCCTGTGATTATTCCAATCAGTCTTACGTAGCTTTATCTTGGCGTTTCCTCCCGGCGGCTGCACGTGGAGCCACAGCCTGGTGTAACCCCGCTCCCAAACAGCGCCACAAAACAACAACAACAACAACAAAGGAGATGACCACCGGGAGGCCATCGAGGAAGGACACAGTAAATCCACGGCAGACTTGGCAATTTGCTTTTATTACATTTCCCTTCGCAGTATCCTCATCTCACTCTCTTCCCCTCTTACTCATCACCCCTCCCTCCTCCTTTTTTTTTTTTTTCTCTAGAGGACAGAGCCATCTGTCCCCAACAATGCAGTCCATTTAACCTTACTCACCCCCCCGGGTCAGCTCGCTCTCGGACCGCGGTGCAGACCGGGTGCCGGAGCTGTCAGTCAGCCGTCCAGACGCCGGGGCTCGTCTCGGCCGTCGCCGCCTTTCAGTGGCGTCTGGCAGACATTGACCAGGACGAGACATGCCGCTGCGTCTCTGCGGTACGACGCGTCCGTCCCTGGCCCTCGTCGTCCCGCTCAGCCCCCCCTCTACGACATGAATTGCCACTCCGTCTCTAAAGAAAGAGGACAGAGTCCTGACGTGAAGAGGCCGCTTTATGATCAGCGAGCTGCTTTTCCGTACTTCAGACACTCTTAAAGGGAGGCAGCTTTTCATTTGATATATTTATCTATTTTCCAAAATGCAAATGTTTAAAGAGAAAGCGTGAATGTGTGCGAAGCTCCATGGTAAATATTTGCTTTTCAGATTGGGTTAGCATCTGTCTCGTCCGTCTTTCAGATGATTCAGCAGAGTGCAGGAGTGGGATCAACGGGGAAAGACTGGGGCTGTTGTGCAGAATCCTCATTGCTTTTTCTCATAAAGGGACACAAACTAAAGAGCGGGACGACTCGGGACAGAGGTAAAGTTCAGTTCAAGTGTTTGACCCTCGTCAGAACACAGATTTGGCCGGATGCTTTAAGCCGGACGGCGGGGAAGACGCCGAGCAGGTGGAAGAAAACGAGACGTAAGACGCCGGCTGTCAAACACGAGGGAGATGGAGACAAACGGACACAGTGACAGACGAGCTGCAATCACTGGAGGACAACAGCAGGAAGTCAACTGACCTGAATCACCAAGAAACAGGAACTCTAACTTAACATTCAGCTCCTGATGGTTTCACCAGTGTTTCACTTTCCACTGGTAAGAAACGTTGTTTGGTCAATGTCAACATTGTCCCCAGTGATTGGCAGTGGTCGATCTCTGAAAACCACAGCACGGTGAGTCTTCATCATGAACTTGATCTGACCGCCGGTAAAATCAGAAATTCCCACTGGGAAAGTAGGAAGTTTCACAGAAGCCCGAGAAACTAATTTGAAGGTAATTTAACTCGGTGTCATGCGGCCAAATACATAAGAAATATCTCACTACCTTTATTTGCTATTAGACAAAAATAAATACTCCAGATTCAGTCATTTAATACGATTATCAGCTAAAAAGAAAAATCAGCCGTAGTCCCAAAATAATATTCTAGATTATTTTCTTAATTTTGTCTTTTTGCCCATATCTCTAATTCTTTCTGAAACAATGACTATAAACTCCATTCGATCGGAGCTAAATTTAATATCCGTAGAAGAAAACTACATTTTTTTTAAAATCTCATATGTGTGTTGACTTTAATAGTGATTAGTGACACGTTTTCCTTTCCGTGTTTCGTTGTGCTGTTTTAGAGGAACACGCTCCCAACTGGGAAATGGGACCGTTCCAGTTGTTCGTCTCATCAATAGTCTAAAGATTCTTTGCGTCCTGGTTTTAATTGGTTTGCCTTCAGGCTTTCTGACCTTTAGTTTTTTTAACCTGTTGCTCCTGGTACTTGTTGGTTCTGACCCTCTCGGTCTGTTTACATCAGGGTTCTGCAACTTTGAAGACCAAAAGACGTTTTTGCGATTTCCCACGAAATAAAATTTGACTTGTGACACAAAACATGTTAAATATGTGAAATGAAGGGGAAAAATTTAAATAAAACTCTTTACAAACTAATAACTGATGATGTAATCTAGATATTGCTTATTACTTTTTTGTTTTTTGGGACCAATTTAATTTTTTAATGGATTTTTTAATGGATTTTTTTTCCACTTTCACTTTTGTATGCATCCTGGCTCTTTTAGCTGTTTAGCTATTTTTTATCTGTTGTGTTTTTCCTGAAGGCTGGAACATTTTTAGCTTCGATCATTTTGAAAGAAATAAAAAAAAACCCAGTGTGGTGTGCATATAAGATATAAATAACAGCAGAATGAATATCTACATAGACGTGTCTGGGCGCCTCGAGCTGAAGAGCCACAGGTTGCTGAGGCCTCGTCGACAATCTCCTTCCCCTTTTTCTCTGCTGCAGACTTTCACTGGAAGCCAAAGACAGTTTGGGTTTTGCTGTGTGAAACTCAAGGTCACTCCGAACGCATCAATTCTCCACAGCCTGTCATTTCGTCATTCTCCTCGTCGTCCCCTTAACGGACGATCGCAGCTGGTGAACCCACCACAACCCGAAGAGGAACAGATTGGGTTCAGTCAAGGTCGCCGTGATCTTAAATCTGCCGCACGTTTGACAGAGACAGCGCTGATTTCTAATCGATCATCGGAGTGAATAGAGAATAACGCAAACTGCCACTTTGACGGATGAGGCAGTCTTCCAAGTTCGTTACGAAATTCATAAAATCAGGTCATTTTCAAACCACAAAAGGTGTTAATGGAAGCGGTCACTGCTTTCAGGCAATCCAAGGTCTACATGACACACGGCTGTACATCCGCCGCAGAAAGAAAATGGTATAAATCACAACTTTGCCTCAGTCAAACATGAGCAGCGCTGCCAAGTCTCACAGTTCTGGGATGAAACACCTGCTTTCAGGCGTTTTCCCAGCGAGCTCCCGCTGACCAAATCAATCTCCAGCTGGATGAGAGATCAGCCACCAAATGAAAATCTACATCTCTGCAGAGGAAAGGAAGATGAAGTGGAGTAAAAACAGAACAAGGTCGAATGACTTGGAAGCAACAATTTGGATTTGAAGCACCAAACAACAGGATATATAAGTGTGTTTTTATCACATGGTTACACACATTTGCATTTCGGAGGCGTCGTTATTCCTTATTTCAGGCTGCACCTTTAAGCTGTTTTACCTTTTGCTACCATTTTTAGTGGTTTTAGGTATTTTAGCAGTTTGGACTCTTTTCAATATCTCGACTGTTTAAAGCAACGTTAGTCATTTTAGGCGTGTTTGATTTTTAACTTAAGTTCATTCAGCAATTTTAGCTGTTTTACCTTTTTAAGCCGAACTTTAGTCATTTCAGGTGTTTTGAGTATTTTAGTTTTACAGCAAATTGTTGTGACATTGTCAAACTCATATTAGTACCTGATGAAGGAAACCGGGAAAATAAACTTTGTGGACTCGGGAAGTGTTCGTCTTCACTTCATTCTTTAGTCAAATAAGCAGTTTTAGATTGAGTTTATTTCATGTAGTTAATGTATTTTCTTTTCTTAAAGAATAAAGGTTGACCACTTCCTGAGACTACCATGTTTTCCAGACTATAGGCCGCAGATTTTAGATATATATATATACAATATTTAAATTCAAAGACTATTTTCATAACGTCCTTTTACCTTTTGGTGAAACTGTTTCAAAAGAAGATCAGTCCAAGATCAGCAAAATAATAAAGCAGAAATTAATAAATAAATAAACATCTAACACAAGTCTGGGTTTTGTTAGAGTGCAGGTCACCACTGTGAGGATTTAATACTTCTAGAAACAAAGTTGTAAAATTATTACATGAACAAAGAGGCAATAATATACTGGAATTCACGAGAGAGCGACTGCACTGCGCGTGCGCGAGCGAGCACGCGCGCGCGCACACACACAAACACAGACACAGACACACACCCGCAGAGTATAGAGGAGAGCCGGGGAAAGAGAGAAAGAGGATAAATGTATATTTTACCAGTATTTCCTCCAGTTGTAGTAGTTTGGTGGCTCCTGGTCAGCCAACATGGCAACCTGCTGTTTTGCTGCAGAATTACTTCTGTGGTCGTTAAATTAATGACTAATGAAAACTAATGACTTTCACTTTCTCAATCAGCCTTCAGGAAACTTATAAAGTTAAACTTTCTGCCTTGATATTATTCTAGTCGCTGCTCTGGAGTCACGGTGCAGCATCCAGAGACGCTGCTCATGCTGCTGCTCCGGTAAGGGAGGGAAAACTAAACCGGAAGTAAACAAACATTTTTTTTAACGAACTAAACGTTTCAAATCAATTAATTAAATTAACGCATTATTTTTGACAGCACTAATATATATATATATATATATATATATATATATATATTTAATTTTACCTGCTACTTGTTGTACAATTACAAGATTTCCTCATGAAATTCACCAAACCCAGAGAAATATTTGAATATATATATATATGAATTAAATATATATATATATATATATATATATATATATATATATATATATATATATATATATATATATATATATATATATATATAAATATATAATAATAATAATGATGATGATGATGATGATGATGATAATAATAATAATATATAAATATAATGAAATATTAATTAAATTAACGCATTATTTTTGACAGCACTAATATATATATTCAAATATATATATATTATTATATATATATTCAAATATTTCTCTGGGTTTGGTGAATTTCATGAGGACGTTTACGATTAATTACATTATCTACTGCGAGTTCACGTGTGTATAGTTGTACTGTTTTTCAGCATGTGGAGAAGGATTCACAATGACAGGAGGTTTTATCCTCCCCACAGGGAACTTCAAGCCCTCTCATTCTCCATCTTTGTTTAACTCCATTAGTATTACAGCCATCATCCTGGGTGCGTGGTGAATTTTGCTGGCGTGGCTCGGTTCCTCCATCCTCTTTCTGATGTCACACTATTGCTTCTTAGCAGAATCTGCAGCCTGCAGCTCTCCTTCCCTGTTCTGCCTATTCTCTCTTCTTCTTCTTCTGACCTTCACTGTCAGGATTTACTTCCTAATACTCAGCTGTCTTCAAACCCTGCAGAATTAATTATAAGAATATATATATATATATGTGTGTGTGTGTGTGTGTGTGTGTGTGTGTGTGTGTGTGTGTGTGTGTGTGTGTGTGTGTGTGTGTGTGTGTGTGTGTGTGTGTGTGTGTGTGTGTGTGTGTGTGTGTGTGTGTGTGTGTGTGTGTGTGTGTGAAGAAAAACCCTGCTATGGACTGAAAGCACAAAAAGAACCAAGGCTGCAAAACCATATGATTTCTGAGAAAATTGTCCTGCATCTTTAAGACCTCCTCTTTTCAATAAAAAAAAAAGAAAGTCCCAGATTGTTGCTTCGCCTCCCTCCACTTATCGTCGTCTGATCGCAGCACTTCAAAAAATGATTCACTGACCCGTCCTCCGTCTTCCAACGGGCAGCTAAGAACATCTTATTCCACGGTGGTGGTGGTGGTGGGGGGGGGGGGGGGGGGGGGGGGGGGGGGGGGGGCTCTCTTGACCCCGTCCACACTTTGAGCTCAGATGAGGTCAAAATCCATCTGCTCCACCTCCCACTCCATCAACTTTCTCTTCCAGCGCAGCGTGAGACGATTCAGAACCAATCTAGAAGTCCCCAGGAGCTCCTCCCCCTCCTCACCTCGGCCTCCTCTGTAATATTTGACCTAAAATCAAGACTTGCCTTTACTTGTCTTCATTTTTTTAACTGTTGCTTCCGTGAAGCCAAACTCCTCACTTCTTCATTTCACATTTTATTCCAGCTTTCAGGACTTCTGGCTTGCCTCTACAAGCTGAAGCCAAATGCTCTTTCATTTTTAATTTTCCCCCCCAATCTGATTCAAATGACCCATAAATACTTAAAGTCCCAGATGTGACTTTAACCTGATTACACTGAATATCGGTTATAATTATGGTCTCCGGTGACCACCTCAGGATTCGTGTGTGATTCGATTGGCAGTTTGTCAAAAGTCTGATTCAGAGGAGAAGCAGGTTTTTTGACAAACCTTCACTTCAAAGGCCCGATCGGCTGAAGCTTTGACGATCTAAAGAAACGGATTCACAGGCGGAAGCAGAACCTATAACATTGAACAGAGTTCTGTTTACACGACACCAGTGTTCGGATCCACTGTATCTATGAAGTTACTGTAACTGTGCTGTTACTGCACATCTTAACAGTGGTAAACAGTTTCTTGTGCTCATGCGCCATTAAACAAAGATGGCGGCCCCCGTAGTAGTTTGTATTGTAGTTTTTTCGTCCATATCAGTAGTATAATATATAGCATCTGATGACATCCTCATCAGTCCAGTAGAATGTTGGCTTCTCTCCATCTTGTTCACGTTTCTTGCATGTTGTTCTCTGCACACACGTCTGTGTGGTTTCATTGCCAAGACAAGCGATAGCGCCCTCCTGTGGCCCGGCAGACCAACTACATCGTTGTCAGTGTGTCTGCTGCTTCAGTGGAAACGCGACTTCCTTCAAACAACGCTTTCAAGTGAAAATGGAAAACTTTTTGGCCGTCAGTTTTACACAGTCCTGCTACTGCACATGCTCAGTAGCTGGACAATAAGAAGAGTGTTTGCTTCCGGAGTGCCATGACTCCCAGTTCATGTTCTCCTGGGACTTAAATTGGTTCTTTGCGCATGTGTGTGTGTGTGCTCGCTGTCATTCCAAAGCCTCCTTCTTTTCCTCGTGAGCGTCTCCACCGAGGTGAAATTAAAGTAGTCAGGAGGAGACGTCAGACGTCATTTATCTGTTTCTCTGTTCAGACACCATCGAAGAGTCTCTCACACTTCTGCAGTCATTTCTCAACCTGGAGATGGAGTGTCTCTGAAAGTCACAGGATCCATTACGAAGCTCAAAAACAGGAATAAAACAGTGAGAGCCGCAGTAAAATGTGTCATAAAGAGCAGGAGGAGGAAGTGACCACTGTCCTCACAGGACTTTACTCTGATCCAGAGACGCTTTCTGACACGTCACCTTGAAAAACCACCAGGATTAGTTTCCTCTATCTCTTAGACAAGAAATCTAATTTACATGTATTTATTGTTTAATCTCAGGGTTTCAACAACGTCTCTGTTGCTGCTGCAACATTATGGACCGAGTTTATTCTGCACTTCAGACCGACGGCTTCACTTTTAAAAACTGGCTCTTAAAACCTAAATTTCACTCTTTGACTTATTGACCCGGGGCGGTACTTTGCTCTTCATTTAGTTTTATATGCTTTTATTTGTCTTTTATTGTTTTTGTTTTTTTTATGGTCGTTTATGTACAGACGTTTTTGTTTTTCAGCTCAATGTTGTTTTTATGATTATTTATGTACGGCACATTAAAAGAGAAACAGTAATGAAGATGAATATAAAAACTGAGGCGAACGGTCACACATGGATGGATGGATGGATGGATGGATGGATGGCTGGCTGGCTGGATGGATGGATGGATGGATGGATGGATGGATGGATGGCTGGCTGGCTGGCTGGCTGGCTGGCTGGCTGGCTGGATGGATGGATGGATGGATGGATGGATGGATGGATGGATGGATGGATGGCTGGCTGGCTGGCTGGCTGGCTGGCTGGCTGGCTGGCTGGCTGGCTGGATGGATGGATGGATGGATGGATGGATGGATGGATGGATGGATGGATGGATGATGGATGGATGGATGGATGGATGGATGGATGGATGGATGTGTCTCAGAGAAGCGTCTTGGTAGTTCAGTTCAGTTTATATTTATTATTAATACTAGTGGTACAATGGGAGTGGACCATTTATTTACAATGATCAAAGTAACCGCATTGTATTCTCATTATTATTACTAGTATTACTACTACTACTACTAATAATAATAATAAATTATTTTTTAATCCAGTTTGTCAGTATGAATTGTTGTGTATATTTGTTCTGACCTGTAGGTCAATCACACATAATAAACAACCCAATACTACACCACCAGCGCTTCACGCCTCATTGTGCGCTCGCGGCGTCTCAGCGTTGCGTCCAATCGCTCCATCCAGCAAACCAAAACAGAAACATGATGGTTTCCAGAACATCGTCCTGTATAAACTTAGACTAATGCACACAAAACCTTCATTTGTCACTCGTGGAGTTACTCTTGGTGGTTCTCCTGATGCAAACTGAAAGCTCCAGCGCTGCTTCGTACAGGATCTTCATCCACTGAACGGACGTGGCGTCACCCTTCTGACCGATTCACCGTCACTGAAACAGAAACACAAGTCAGTAATAAGATCTATTTCTTTACGTGAGTCTGCAGCGTAACCACAGCTTGAGCAAAACCACAGCTTGAGTAACAGAAGTGTTTCCAAAGAAGAAGCGACAGAGAAACTCCAAACGTGCAGGATGGATGGGTGGTGTTGTTAACAGTCAGACATCTTTCATGTTGCTGTCAGGAGGAATAAATCAGACATGGGGAGGAATCGGTGGCGAGCGGCGGCGAGCGGCGCTCCAGCTTAATGCTAACTGAGCAGGTCGGATTCCAGCCGGTCACAATAACAAGTGACACCTGGAATCGCCGCTGCTGCATTATTAATGCTGAACACGGAGGAGCCGGCTCGCCGCCCGGTTTTCCTGGCTTTTGGGTTCGGGCGTGACGGGTTAAGCCTAACCTCTAACTTCTAACTTCAAACTTCTATCCCTAACCCTAACCTCTAACCTCTAACCTCTAACATTAAACCTCTAACTTCTAACTTCTAACCCTAACCCTAACCTCTAACCTCTAAGCCTAACCTCTAACTTCTAACTCTAACCCTAACTTCTAACTTCTAACCTCTAACCTCTCACCTCTCACCACTAACCACTAACCTCTAACCTCTAACCCTAACCTCTAACCTCTAACCTCTAAAACTAACCTCTAACTTCTAACTTCTAACTTCTAACTTCTAACCCTAACCCTAACCTCTAACCTCTAACCTCTAACCCTAACCTCTAACCTCTAACCCTAACCTCTAACTTCTAACTTCTAACCCTAACCTCTAACCCTAACCTCTAACCTCTAACCCTAACCTCTAACTTCTAACTTCTAACCCTAACCTCTAACCCTAACCTCTAACCTCTAACCCTAACCTCTAACCCTAACCTCTAACCTCTAACCCTAACCTCTAACTTCTAACTTCTAACCCTAACCTCTAACCCTAACCTCTAACCTCTAACCCTAACCTCTAACCCTAACCTCTACCCTCTAACCTTAACCTTAACCCTAACCCCTAACCCTAACCTCTAACTTCTAACCTATAACCCCTAACGATAACCTCCAACCCTAACCTCTAACCTCTAACCTCTAACCCTAACCCTAACTTCTAACCTCTAACCTGTAACCTGTAACCTCTAACCTGTAACCTCTGACCTCCAACCTCTAACCCTAACCTGTAACCTGTAACCTCTAACCTGTAACCTGTAACCTGTAACCTGTAACCTCTAACCTGTAACCTGTAACCTGTAACCTGTAACCTCTAACCTCTAACCTCTAACCCTAACCTGTAACCTGAAACCTGTAACCTGTAACCTGTAACCTCTAACCTGTAACCTCTAACCCTAACCTGTAACCTGTAACCTCTAACCTGTAACCTCTAACCTCTAACCTCTAACCCTAACCTGTAACCTGTAACCTGTAACCTGTAACCTGTAACCTCTAACCTCTGACCTCCAACCCGCCACGGGAAGCGGCAGCTTGACGATGTGAAGCTGGAGGAAACGTCTCGTCTGATCAGGAGGCGAATGGAAATGAAGGAAACTGAGGAAAACTGTTTTAGAAGTTATTTATTGTTATTTATGGTTTTACTGTCCAGTCAGTCTCTTGTTCTATTTCTCTTTATCAGATTGTTTGTTATATTTGTCTGTTAGTGGTTGATTAAAAACCTTTTTCTAGTAATTTTGTTGTTTTGAATCTCGTTTTCTTTTTTACTTTTTGTGTCTCTTTGTTGTTGTTGTTGTTTCTTTGTGTCTCTTTAGAATCAGTCTAAAGCTCTTTGTTGTTTTTAAACCTCTTTTTGGTGGATTGATTGGTCGCAGTTTTATTGGTTCTCTTAATCTGTTTTTGTTTGTTGTCTGTTAGAATTATTGTGTTTTACTACCAGGAGACACTTGTAAAATACTTTAGTAATCTCAATGTGTTTCTCCTGAATAAATAAAGGTAAATAAAAAAAGTATTATTTTCTTATTATTTGTTGTCTGTTAGAATAACAAAGGTTGTTTTTGTCTCCTCGGTTGTTGTTTTTAGTTCCTGATGAAATTTTCTTCCCTTTTTGGATGTTTTGTTCCTTTTCGTAGTCGACTTGTTTCTTCCTCACGTCTGAATGTTTGTTTCATGAATCTCAGCTGTTCCTTCGTCTCTGTGTATACGTGTTGTGTCTTTTGGTTTTATGGTTGTTCTAAGCCTCTTTGTGGTTATTTATTTGATTCAGCACCATTTTCTCTTAAATTATGAGTCAAACGACCAGCTTCTACATCTGCCTTCTGCTCTGCAGGTTGTAGTTCCTCCCTCCTCACCTGTGGAACAAACTTCCTGCTGACGCACCTTTTAAATCAGGACTTAAAACACAATTATCTGCTCTGGCTTTCCAATGAACAATAAATTTTACTCATTTTATAACCTTGATCTTAATATAGCTTCCACTTTTTTTCATTCTCCTTTGAAAGCCTTTCTTAATATCCTTGTTTTAATCTTTTATTGTTGTTTTATTTCCTTGTAAAGCACCGTGTGTCTGAATGGTGCCACATTAATGATTGTGCCTTCCTTCTTGTTGTTGTTGTTTTTTGTCTGTTATTTGGCGACGGAAATGTCTTTAAACTTGCTTTTGGTGTTTTTAGTTTCTTCCTAGGATTAAGAAATAGTTTTCGGTTGTTTTGAGCTTTCCTGGTTCAATCTCAAAGATTAAAAATAAAAATGTTCTTCTGTTATGAATCATTGTGTTTTTTATGGTTTGTTTTCTAACTGTCTATTGTTGTTTTTCATCACTGTGTCGCTTTAAATCTGCAGTTTAGTGTCTTTTAGTAACTAATTAGAATCTTTTCTAAATGGTATTTGTGTCTCTTTAAGGTCGTTATCGGAGAGATGTTTTTTAATGATGTTCTTCTGTTAAGGACGATTGTATTTCTAATTTCTTAATCTAGTTTTTAAGGCACTTGTTGGTGTTTTAACAGTTTGTAGTTGTTTTTCATCTCTGGGTTGTTTTGAATCTGCAGTTTTTTAGTGTCTAATGTGAGTCTTTACACTTGTTCCTGTGTGTCTTTGCAGTCGTAGCTCAGTAATCCCGTACTTTAAAGAAAAACTCATCCGCCACTGTTTCGTTAACGCAGACGGCGACTGATGCTGACTGATGCAGCGGTTTGGTTCTCCAGTTTGGCTTTGGATCCGGACCCTCCACCTGGACATGTGCGCTGCTGCCTGGAGAAAATGTCATTTGCAGGAATCAATAGACGGCGGTTTCGATGTGAGAGGTCTGCGGTGCAGCGGCGACCTCCTCGCAAGCTGCTTTCGCTTTAAAACCTCATGAACCTGGAACGCTCGGCGCCGCGTTGGCTCACCGGGACCCTCTGGGGATCTGGAACGTATCTGCTGCACATCTTTTCTCTCACCGGGGTTTCGACTGTCGCTCGCCCCCCGCCCCCCCGCCCCCCCCACCCCCCCCCACCCCCCTCGGCTCCTCTATCGCTGACCACACAAGACTCCTTTCTCGTATCGACGGACCTCCAGACGTGCCGCTCTCGCCCTCATCAAGCCGATATCTTCCGCTGGACCATTCGCAGTTTCTTTTCTTCTTTTGTGTGAGCCCAACAGGGCGATCAAAGATGTCTGCTACACGGCGTCTAGTCTGATCTGTTATCCTCCAACATGAAGGTCACGGAGGTCAGAATCATTAAGAACCGATCCTGAAAACAAACCTGGTCCGACCTCACAGATTAACAGGGACCTTCGTTCGTCCACTGAAACAAAATGGAAACAATTTCCACAGCTAATAAGCCGCCGGAAAATACAATTGAACAATCTTGCAGTGTGCAGAATAAAACCTGAAAATCTCCAGACACTTATCTCTGTAACCACGGCAACGCACTCAGTGCATTAAAACACATGGCGGTAATACGAATAGATCCTCGTCCCAAATGACGCTGCAACGAGATCAAGTCCTGAAGGAAACAACAAGTTATCTTTACTCTCACCATGAGGGGCCTGCAGAGGAAAGCGAGGCAGACACATGAAACAATATGACACAGGAAATACGTTCATGAATAAAGAAGCAAACGATGGAAACAGGAGATCAGAAACAAACCAGATGTTTCAGGCCTCGTTTACACAATGTTGTTTCTGTGTTTTTGTTTGAGAAAGAATTCAGCATTTATACTTATGAGCCGCGGAAACTAAACTGAAAACTATGTCGTTTTCATGTTGGGCCACTAGTGGGCGCCGTTGGTTGTTTTTGTAGTGAAACCACGCAGTCATGCGCACAAAGAAGAATTACACTATAAGGAGTTCACGGATATTCCAGAGGACGACAAAGTTGGATTGTCCTCACGGTGACTGTCAACTCTAAAACTACAAAGAATAAGGACGGGGAGTCCCGACAGAAAACATTCTTACTGTCCATCTACTGAGCATGTGCAGAGGAACTACTTCCTACGGCCGTGTTGCACATGAGCCGTAGCAGCGTTTTCTGAACACCCACACAGGGTGCTGAGGTGGCTTTGGAGGAAATGGCCATTGACAAGTCAATAGATACTGTTATTGCCTCAGAGTTTCAAAATAAATCCTCTTGTGGGTCAGATATTATTGCTGGCAGGCCAGTTTTGGACCCTCTGAAAGTTTTCCCTTTTCACTGGAAAATACCTCAAATGTGTCAAAACTCCTCAATGTCATGGATTTTAATGTCACTCTAACGAGTCTGCAGCCAGTCTCACATTAAAACACAGTAAATTCAAACGTTTCTTCTCCTTTTAAAGCTTCTCGAAACGAGCAAAAGGAGAAAACAATGTGGGGAAAGTCTTGTTGCTTATTACACACCAGCTTAAATTAGCCTTATTGCTTCTTGGAGGGGCCGTTAGGGCTCCATCCACAGTGAGAGAGATTCAATTTCACTGAAATAATTACCCGGAGTCTCTCAAATTGAAAAGCTGTAGTTTTCTTTAACTGCCCTCAGATCTCCGAGGGGAACGCTGCTTTACTTCAGCCTGCTGGATTCACCAATACTGCAGATGCCCAGGATCTCTGGATTGAGTCAACTCACACACAACTTTTTGGATTAAACTTTTCTGAGCAACTTCATGTCATCAGATGTAAAGTTTTGTTTTATTTTCATGATGATGTATTTATATTCCGGAGGCTGAAACATCGCCTCTTGGTGGATGAACTGCTTACAAAGCTATTGGACGTGTAGCTGAAGCGCCGTCGCAGGATTACTCTGGATTGTTGGACCTGAAAAGATTTCCTCCTGCCAGCAGAGAGCAGAAACTCTCCTGGCCTCACCGAGGTACACTGATCAGCCAAAACATTATGAACACACCCACCAGATATTATGTTTGCTATCGCATGAGAACCAACGGAGCTGCACTCTATAATCGTAACGCCTTTCTTTCAGAGCTGGATTTGGAGTGACTGGATTGGACCACACAGGCCAGATTCACGCGTTCTTTAATGAGCATTGGCCACCTCCTGACTTTATTCATTACGTTTTGTTCAAAGATCCTGAATAGTTGTGTTGCCATCACTATTTGGTCCTGGTCAAACTCTATTCTTCTGCTTTTCAAACAACTTTAAGGGCAAAACGTGCACCAGTTACTGATATATAACGTCCACTAACATGTGCTCAAATAAAGCAACATTATAAAACAAGAATTCAAGTGAAAATTAAAAACCCTTCCTTCCATTTACATAGAAACTCATCTTTTTAGAAAAGCATATTAATCCTAAATAATATCAGTCTGGCGCGAATGCCTGAATGTTTTTATTATTTTTTACTGCTACAAAAATGGTGTTGGTTTTTTAATACTTAATACTTTTAACATGTTTTAATGTGTAAGTAATTTGGCAACATTTCTTCAAACTTTAGCAAGTTGATCACCTGCAAGTAGAATTCTGCTTTTGTAGGTTTTTTCTAAAAATTGAAAGAGCCAATATGAAGCCCAACATTTCTGCTTTAAACTTCCCGGAATTCCTCAAATAGTTTAACTTTTACTTTTATATGTGTTAGTGTAAGATGATTCATCACACAGTAAACACACATGCTAATAAATCAGTTTGTATTAATTCATCTTGTCATGTAACAACAGGAGCGTAGAGCCTCTTTTATTTATTTATTTTTAAATCTGGTCATTTATCCCAAATTATTGTTTTTCATGGGACACGTGTAGTGACTCACTCCGCCCCCTTGTGGCACTCTGGCGTACTACAACACAGACACAGCGCCCTTGTTAGATTGTTAATTCTACTGTATTTTTGCACAAAAACATCTATTTTGGAATGTTTAAGCTTAAATTTGACACAGCTATGATTAAAGTGCAGGAATGCACTTTAATTAGAATGAACTGGTTTGAATCTGGAAGCAGAGATGCGTTTCAATCAATGAAATTCCGAGGAGGTGTATCGCCGACCCACAGAAAGGAAAGTCTGAGTCTGAGTCGGTTTTCAACCGGCATGAGATGGTACAGTGCCGATAATGAGTTGTTGCAGTAGTAATCCTATTTCCTATTAAGTGAATGGGTTAATGGGATTTAGTGCCGGATGAAATTAACTGAAAATCTCCTTCTAAGCGATTTTCATTTATTGTGGGAGAGATCTAAGCTCACTGTGATAATTACCTTGAGGCTGTCTAATTGAAAAGCTGCCAGTTTGAACCATACACTCTGTGAATGCACACACTTTCCCAAGTAGAATAAAAGTCAATGTTTAACTCTGCTGATCCCAATTGTCCCTTTGTGTGTGTGTGTGTGTGTGTGTGTGTGTGTGTGTGTGTGTGTGTGTGTGTGTGGAGGGGGGGTAGTTACTGACTTGACAACATATTCAGCACGTAATACAGGAAAACACAATGAGGCCAAATTTGAAAGTAGGATTTTGTGAGTTAGTCTTCTGACTTTATCGTGCACATGAATGGAAACACCCCATAATGAGCTGGTTTCCCCCCAAAAAAGATTAAATGAGTGTTGTTGTCACAGATCATTTGAACACATTTGAACCAGGTATCTGTTGATAAGAGCTTATTTCAAGGTAAAAACCATCAAATACGTGCATATTGATTACGATTACTTGCATTCCACTTTAACATTGAATTCACTGCCATCATCTGTATGAATCCTCACACCGCAGGTGGTCGTTGGTGATTTTAGTGCAAATAAACTCAACAAAATGAAAATTAATCCATTAACTTTTTGTAAAACCTGAAAAGGTTTACACTCACAGATAAAACTGAGAACAAATTCAGAATAAATCCCATTTATAACGATGATTCCTGTGGCCACATGCAGTGATACGGAAGACTACATGTGCCAAAATTAAATAAATGAACAAATCAACGGGCCGACTGATGGGCCGGTCTGGGACCACGGGCCGCATCTTTGAAACCCGTGAATAAAATCCACAGTAAGTCTCTGCAAATGACTTTCCCAACTATTCATTATGTCTTCAGTCATTATGTTTGCACAAAATTTCCACATTTATATAAATAAAGCACTTTATTTGTTTCTCTTTCATCTGATGTCCTTTTAGCCAGTGACCCCCCCCCCCCCCCCCCCCACCCCCACCCCCACCCCAAGTCATTGTCGTTGAAAACAACCCACCTCTGCTTTTATCACTAATTGCACCCTGGGTACGTGCAAAGAGTAATTGCTCCATAAACTATCAAAGCCAAGGTCAGGAGTCTGTAAAGGAATACCTCAGAGCCGTAAATAGAACTCTTTCTCCCCTAGATAATATTTAAATGTCAAAGAATGCTTAATCTTTAATTTGTTTGAGGGGTATTTTCATTTCCTGAGGTGTGTGTCACAGATGATTGACCGCCCGACTTAAAGCGATCGCGCTGGAAAGGCTTTTTGAGATAAGATTGTCAGAGATTGGATGTGCTCATTAGGTATGCATCTGGGACGCGGCGCTGTCAGGTAAACAGAATACTCCATCAGCTAATACGCCCGTACCATCACGACTAATGCCTTTTAATCAGTGCCAAGACATGAATTTGTTGGCGCATTAATTCACCCGCATACAGGACGTACATGTGATTTAGCTTCATCACCCCAAAGTCGTCGCATCTTTATGGATAAATCATTTGGTATCTTCGTAAATCGTGTCCCTGCTTTGGAGTTAGTGAGATAAAAATGTTGGATTCTATCTATCTATCTATCTATCTATCTATCTATCTATCTATCTATCTATCTATGTCTCATTTTTTTATAACCCCATTATTCTTTCAATAGAATTTAAACCTAGAGTGAAATCTATTTGTATTTGGGCTCTTCGGCGAAAAACCAAAATGAGTATAACAGCCAAACATTACGTTCTTTTTTGGGGGGGGGGGGGGGGGGGGTTCATTGGGAGACCTGGCTTGTTTTCTGCCCCCGGGCGAACAACAGCACAAGCATGGATATGCTGAGCAGATCGAGCAAGAAGCTGTACATTAAAGTAAGTGGTCAATAAATACAAGTGTTCATCTCAGGAACGGAGTTCCACGTCCTGCTTTCCTCCGGCAAGCTGAGATTAACATTTAACAAAAGTGCTTTAAATGAAAGTTTGTCAGAAACCGCAGGGTTTCCTCTACTTTTATTTAGGAGTGGTGGTGGTGGTGGTGGTGGTGGGGGGTTGGTGGAACAGCTTGGCTCCTCACTGGCCGCCACCATTTTGCAGTGAAGTGCTGAAAAAAGTAGTATCGGTGGTCAATTTGGAACCTTATATGAAAATATTAGTCAAGATGAATATATGAAGATCTTTAATATATGAACAAAATAAAAATACATAATGAAATATATGATCTTTAACATATGAAATATAATCTAATATCAGTCGTGTGTGTTTCTGTAGGTTTAATAACCACAATACAAATTGATATATTCTATTTTAGCTGCTAACATATTTTATTTGTTTGTTTTGTTTGTTTTGTTTTTTTAAACTTTTTGAAGTTTGACCTGAATTCCTTCTCCGTCTCCATTCCAGAAGGAAATCTGTGGATGTTGTCATGGTAACAACACTTGTACGCAGAGATGTGTCTTCACTGAAGTTTTCCATTTTCACACGAGAACATTGTTTTGTAGACGGCGTCTCAGCGTACGTAACAGTTTCCTTCCTCCAAACCCAGGAATCCGTCAGCACTTCGCTGATGTCACACACGAGATGTCAAATCTATTGACGAAGAACGAAAACAGAAACGATTAAGCCTCATCGACGACCACCAACGTGTGTGAAAGGCTCATTTATCCTCCTTCACAGCCGCCAAGCAGCTCAAGTAGTTTAGTAGTCAAGTAGTTTTTTTGTCAAGGCTCCAGTAACGTCTCTGTCCTGGTTCACCGGCTGCATTTAGCAGCCCGCATGTTGAACTGACAGACTGATTGCCAAGGCCTGGTCTCCAGGAGGGAGGAATCCCGCTGCCCTCCCCCCAACAGACGAGTCCCCCCCCCCCCCCGAGGCCCGGGGATGGAGGGCGCCTGAGGAGCAAAGAATAGTCGAGAGGCTTTTAAAGCTGAGGACCAATCGGGGAATAATTATCCTTCAGCCGCTCGCCATCCAGCAAACGCTCCTGCCAGCTCCAAATTGTAAATAACTGAGAGGTTTCAGGGCGCCGCGTCGTCAACGTTGGCCTCCCATGAAGAAACATTCACCAGAAAGCTCTCTTCCTTTATCCCGCCATTTTAAACGCATCCGCTGGTGTAAAAAAGCTGTTTTCTCTCTGTTTTTTCCTTCATCTAACTCTGTTTACTTCCCCACCAGAAACAAGAAGTCCTATTAGAGCAACGCAGCAATAAACCGGCGAGATGAAACACTTTTCAGTAACACTGCTTTTTCTGCTCCCGTCTGATCGGCGCGCCAGCAGCTCGTCCTTCTCAGCCTCTCGGCTACCGCGTGCATTGGCATTCTGGCTGTGGACAGAATGTGTGTCTGTAAAGCTAAAGCGGCGCTGGCAGATTCCTCATGCAGATGGAACCCCCCCCCCCCCCCCACCCACCCACCCCCTCGTCTCTTCAGCCAAGAGCTCTCCTCTCTCTGAGAGAACAACTCAATGAAGGAGCACTGCTTTGATTCTCTCAGGATTGTAACGACTGCATTAACATTCATGTACTTCCGCCCAGAGGAGGATCTCCTCAGAGACGTTACGGTCACACGGTGGGGAACATGCTCCTGTTTAGGAGGCCCCCCCCCGCCGGTGTAACAACAAAGACGTCTCCTAAATCAGGGGGTGTCCAACATAAGACCCGTGGCCCAAAAACGGGCTCCAATCCGGCCAAACCGCCAAGAACATTGTGAAAAGAAAACATCGTCTTATTTATTTTAATAAATTGAAAACAAAGCCGACACAACATCCCATTTACGTGACAATGTTTTGAAAGAGGAAACGAGAACTTGTGTTGCTTACCCCGTGGAAACTGGTGTTACGACTAAAGTCGTCTTTGTGTGTGTTTGTGTCCTTCCTTCAATCAAGCCCCGGCGATCAATTCACCAATCGGCACGAGCTTCGTGTGTGATCAGCGTCAGGCTGATGGGACTTCATGTCATGTGGTGTCAGGTGTGTTGGATCAATTCTCCCCACAACACAGACTGCTTCACTGAAACGGGCGTTTATGACAATCATTGATTGATTGATTGATTGATTGATTGATTGATTGATTGATTGATGAATGTTGTATAAGAGTGTAAAAACATGGGTGCAATCATGTAATGATATTGAAGTTAAATATGATTAAAACGAGAAATAACGAGGAGTCGGATTAATTAAGTTTGTATTTGTTCTTTGGAACATGTAAAGCTGGTGCCAAATATGAAACGTGTACTATCGCTAAACGTAGTTTGTTTTGTGTTTTTCATGTTTTGCTTGACTTATTTTGATGTTTTTCTTTGATTTGGTTCTTTTCCTTCTACTGTAAGAAAGAATTCATTCATTACTCGGTTTCCTCTTTCTTCCGTCGACCGGCAATCTGCCGTTGTGTGACCTCACGCTCGCTGTGATAAAGTTCAGGAATGTGCAGACGCCGGCGGAAACAGAACGACGCAAGACCGAGCTCGGCAATAGATATTTACATAAAACCCACTTAAACAACATAAACTCCTTCTTAAGTCCATTCAGTCCTTTTGATCAGTTTAGCAGTTTAATCTAAGTCTAATGACTTACATTACATGACAAACAAAATCACACGAGTATTGCAAGTTTCAGTAATTAAGTTTTAGGGCCACTGAAGAAAAGAATAAATTCTGAGGTTAAAAAAATAAATCCTCTTGCACTTCGAGAAAAAAGTCAAAAGTCGAAGTCAAGATATTTATTTAAAATACAAAGTGGAGACACCTGTCCATCACTCATCATTTGCCCGTGGATGCAGAAATAATCACATTAAATCCCTTAATTCTGACTATACAGGGTTGTGTACTGCGTACTGCGTACTGCGTACTGCGTACTGCGTACTGTGTACTGCGTACCGCGTACTGCGTATGGACATCACAGGATTTCCTTGTTTAATAAAAATTGATTTTCTAATCACCCCGGGGTCCGTGTCTTTGTCCTTCGCACTCGACGAACATATGAGACATGAGAGCTGCAGTGTCTCTGCAAAGTACTAATACTGATGATAACTGCAGTGTTTATGAGCTGAACCTGTTCTGAAGCCTCATTTCACCGCTTCATTAAACCGCCTGTGAAGCATTTTGTAGTCACACTCGCTGTCATGTGGACGGACGGAGGGACGGAGGGACGGAGGGATGGAGGGACGGACGGACGGAGGGATGGAGGGACGGACGGACGGACGGACGGAGGGACGGAGGGATGAAGGGATGAAGGGACGGACGGACGGAGGGACGGAGGGATGGAGGGACGGATGGACGGAGGGACGGAGGGACGGAGGGATGAAGGGATGAAGGGACGGACGGACGGAGGGACGGAGGGATGGAGGGACGGATGGACGGAGGGACGGAGGGACGGAGGGATGGAGGGACGGACGGACGGAGGGACGGAGGGACGGAGGGACGGACGGACGTTTCCACTTTGTATTAAAAAAACAACCAAAAAAAACACTCCTTTTTTCCTCAATGAAGAAAAAAGTTGACCTTTATTTTCAACTTTTTCCTGAAATACATCAGATTTCTTTTCTTTTCTTTTTTTTTAACCTCCTATTTTTTCTTCTTCTGTGGTCCTGATACTCTTCCATAACATAATACATGTCAAATACACTGACTTTCATAAAGTACATCAAGTTTCACATCGTCCACTCGAACAACTTATCAAACCATTTTGAACACTTTGACGTGTAATACTGCAGGAGTACTCACAACAAGTACACCACCCGAAAACCCCCGACTCTAATGGCGTTTTCAACTTATGGGGAGGTTCTGGAAAAGGAGGAACGAGAACGCAGACCCATGCATAAACATGAACACACCGTGAAAAATGAGACGCGTCGAAGTGTCGGAGCTTTTATTGGCTGGCGCTCTGCTGTTTCCTCGCCCGTCCTGACGGCCCGGCGACACCGCCTGCTGCTCTCTGATTAAATCTCCAGGTCTTAGTTTTAATGAGACGGGCTGAGGTTTTGTTTTTTTTTCCAGGCGTCCGTCTCTTTGACGCGGTCCTGCCAAAACGATGGCCCCGGGCTAAGACGAACACTCCCGTTATTTGCTTGCTCAAGGTCAGTGAACAATCAAGAGATTGAGTATGAGCAGCCGGCTGATTCTGCCGGGGAGGGATAAACTGGATTAAGGTATTGGGGAGGGCCGCGCAGTTAAAGCTTTAGAGATGGCAAACACAATCAGCATGTCTCTACATGCCTTGCCTCTTTCAATCATCCGAGAGCAATCACCGTTTGGAAAGCCTACCCCCCCCCCCCCCGACACAGACACACACACACACACATCCTCTTTGTGGATCCTTGATCCGGGTAATGCTTCTCTTTTGGGCTCCTTGTGTGTCTGCGTGGGGGATTGATGTCTGCTCTGCTCAGTTTGCATAATGACACGCAGCAGATATGTACCTACATTAAACCTCCAACATCGGGCGGCTGCCACCTAAAATGTGTCTTTAAATATTAAAGCTAATGCTCTGGGAGGCCATTTATCTCCCTCCTTGTTTGCTGTGTGTCGATGGCGCGTGAGACGTGGGGCTGGAGGCTGCGATTCTACATCACGCATGAACTGAATGTTTTGAAGCTCCGCATCAGCTCCCCCGGTGCAACCGCGACTATTCTTCTTCAAAATGTCTTCTTCGGCGTCTCGCAGACGCAGCTGCGGAGTTACAAGTGAGGGAATGTGGTTATTCTGTGTGAGATGAGAGAAAAGGAGCAGTTCACACGGAACGCAGGGCAACAACAGTCCGACTCCAGGAAGGTGAACTGAACGACACCGATGATCTGTACAAAGGCGCCTGTCACCGACGAGGGATTCTATCAGCCTGCCAGCCGCCGTTTATCTCTAGAGTTGAATCAGTCCAATGTGGAAATGCAAGCAAGTAAACGAGTAAAGTAAGTTGTTTTCTAGAAGTCCCGAAGCATGGCCTCTGACGGTTCTCACCTGTTCTCACCTGTTCTCACCTGTTCTCACCTGTTCTCACCTGTTCTCACCTGTTCTCACTGTTTCTCTCAGGGAAAAGGTTCAGATCCACTCAGACCAGAAGCACCAGAAGCACCAGAAGCACCAGAAGCACCAGACTCACCAACACGTTCCACCCAAAGTGCAATACAGGCACTGAACACTCTACATCCTGTCTACAGATATGTTCACTATATTTATATTCTCAGGGTTTCAGTGAACGTAAACACTGCAATATATTTATATACATTCGTCTTTACTACAAATCCTATTTATTGGCTCCCTTGTATATATGATTATAGTTTTTATCCTTTTATTTATGGATTTTATCTTTTCGTGCTTTATTCTATTCTATTCTATTCTATTCTATTCTATTCTATAGGACAACGATACAGAAGCTGAGAGCCTGAATGGAGTAAACTAATAGTGAGACATAAATTAAGTATTACACTCAGTTTAATAATGAATTTGAAGTTCTCTAGAGAGAGCTGGAAACACAGTTTGACAGTCGAGGTTTAAAGATCTTGTTTTCAATCTAATCCAACATCGTAACGGTTTAGTAGTTAGAGTGAAGGTTAACCGAGATCACATGTAAAGCAGAACAAATTGCAGGTTCCAACAAACATATTGTGCTTTTGGTTTATGTGTGGGTATGTTTTTTGTTTAGTTTAGTTTAGTTTAGCTTAGTTTTCCAAGCTTTAAGCTCCTTTTATTTGAGAACGTCCGTTTGATCATGTTTGAGATGAGTGATGAAGAAATGTGATTCAGAAAAGAAAATATCTTGTAATGAAGTCTGCAGAGAAAGTGTTGGTGAGCCGGCTGAGAAAACGTCTCAATCGTCCGCAATGCAAACATTTTCAGACGTGATTCACATTCAAGGCTTCAGCAAAAACCTCCTCCGGTATCTGAACACACCCAAGATTTCATATTCATGGAGGCCGATGTGTTTTCATGGATTGTGTCTCTCAGAAGCAACCCTCAGCTCCCACACTTAGTAGCTCAGGCCCCGTGAGCCGCCATCTGACGTCTGCATCGACTTCACAACGCCAGATGTTGAGGATGTCAAGGCTTGTTGGCGAACTCTCAGAACGGCGCTCTCACTCGCACGGCCTGACGCGGCGACGGCTAATTGTCTGAATGTGATTAGTTCAGCAGGTTTTCCCGCTGGAGGATCCAGCCGGGCGGCCCGGCAAAATATAAACCAGTCATCAGAGGTGCAGAGGAGATCCTCAGGACACCGTCCGTCCATGTGTGTGTGTGTGTGTGTGTGTGTGTGTGTGTGTGTGTGTGTGTGTGTGTGTGTGCGCGCGCACACACACGCTGGAGGAAAATGTTTTCTTCTCTGCGGTGACCCATTTTCTGTCGCTGCAGCTCACAAGTCTCTTTCACTCCTCATGCGTTTGTATGCCACTGCTGCATGTCATTAACATTTGGTTGGGGTCCCGTCTCTAGCTTGTGCTCTTCATCGCTCCTTCTTCTTCTTCGCTGTGTCTTTCCACGGTACCTTTGTTTTTCATCACACGACGAACCCAGTGATGACACATGTTGATTCGCCGCTGTGTGACGGAAAGTCAACGACTGTGTCACAGTAAAACCTGCGATGACATGATGCATGACCTCGATATAGAAAAATAGATATATATGACAAGTGATATATTATTGTGACCCCCCTCCGTCTGCAGCTGTGTGTACTATACGGTGGGATCAGTACACTACCACACTGATCTCAGTGAACCACTTTGACAGAACATTTCCATCCTTTTATGAAACAAAGCTCAGAAAGCAGATGTGAGTCAACAGCACCAATGACTGCTCCGCCTGATAGTCTTACTATAAACAAACTAAATCTGAGGATTACTCAGGATGAAGTTGGGATAGCTTAATGTTGTATACAGTTGAAGTAAATATTTAGAAACACTGGAAAACTGAAAATGTGACATGACATTAAATGTACATTTTGATTTGTTGTTTTAAACCATATTCACTCAACAGTATGTATTAACATAACCAGCAATGTACCGGATTGCAATACAAATGCTGAGTATTCGCCACATACATCAACATGCCAGATACCACAAATATAATGCCCCCTAACGTTTGTGAATTGGCTCTAGTTGTTTTCTAATGTGTGAATCAACCAGCCAATCAGAAAAAGACAACAGGTTTCTTTGTTAAGGTTATTTCCCTGTATGATGTCATGAAGGGAAAATCTCAGATTGGCCTGTACGAGCACACATTCACAGAACATTGGATCAACAAGATGACAGACTTCCCTCTTCTGGGGCCTCAATCACAGGCTATGAGGACGAATATTACTGCTAGAAAACCATTAGAAAGTGAATTTTGCGCATTATGGGACCTTTAAAAGAAGTATCATTAAGCAAAGGTTGTTGGACTTAACAGTGAAATCACACAACAAATCTGAGCAACTTTCTATTTGGCTCCACAACAATTCTCAAAAGAGCTGCAGATTTTTCTTCAACAAAGCACCAATATATGTGATCAAATTTGACAAAAAAAACCTTAATTGATGTCTTACCTTTACATTATCAGTTGTAGCAACCTACATTTTCACAGTAATGAATGTATTACTGGAGAGAAGAGCAGCAGTACACGTCCATAGCGTCCGTAGCGTCCATAGCGTCCATAGCGTCCGTAGCACATCCACCATTCCTCAGCTGTAATGTTCACCCCACAGCTTTCACTGGCACTTAAATGCATGACTTGGTTCTTCTATGGCTTTTCGGGGCAGACATCCAATTACTGTGCAGCAGGTTAATGTCACACTCCGTATATTTTCAAATTAAATGTGCATAAAAACATGCACTGTATTTGTGAGCTTCGCAATGTTAGAAGGAAGGTCGGCGCAAACAAAAGATATTCTTTCAGCGCTCCGTCCAAGCTATTAACTCGGCGATGAGAATTTAATCAGTTCTGGTTTCAGGGGAGAGTTTCTCATAATGGTTCAACACTTTGATTATTGTCGATACAGAAACTATTCTTCAGGGTCTCAGGTGGAATCTCGATGCAATAAGTCGCTTCAGGTAAAGATAAACCGGAAGTGTGTTTCCTCTGGTCGTCTCTGTGTCCCCAGAGGAAATGTGGCGCATTTAAATAAAAGGTATTTTGTTCGTCCCGGTAGATTTTACAGGCTGGGCGGCGCCGCATGGGTTTCCAAACAGACACCAAACAAAGTAAAGTCGAGGCAAACTGGAAAAATATTTGCTTCGTATCGTCAAAGTTGAGTTTTGTTTTTTTTTTCCTTCTGAAGCGACGACGGCGGGACCTGCTCGGCTTTCAGAGTCACGCTCTGACCTCTCGGGATGAATGCTGAAGGACGTGTTTTGAAGCATGCGGTTGCATCTCTTTCTTTAAGGCCTTTGCTCTTTCATCCTCTCGCCTCACTGTTGCGCTCAGCCCGTCTCTCCTGCGCTCTTGAGCTGCAGCGATAGCCTCCAGTGTTTACGCGTCATACCGCATGACTTATACATGAAGAGGCCGTTCTTTATTCATCTTGGAGACTCCCGCCGAGCGAGCGTGGCTCTCCGCCGTCTGCATCGCTTCGGCTGTTGTGTCTTCTCTAACCTTTTCATCTCCCGACATGCAGACGTTCACGCTGCGTCCGTTGAGACCTGGCAGCCTGCGGGAGCGCCGTGGACGGGGCCGGGCCGGGCGGGGCGGAGATAAAGCGAGCCCCGGGTTCAGCCGGCTTCGCTCTCTCACTTGTTTGGATTTGTGGCGGTGCATTCGTGAGTGTGTCAACTTGGAAATTAGAGGGAATTAACGAGAGCAGGTGTAGAAACTGAGCTCTGACGTGGCCATAGAAATAGATAGAGTTTGGCTTTTCCGCATTCATCTGCAGTAAACTACTTACGGCTCGGTTTCAGCCTGTTGCCGTTCCCTTTGTGGGTTTTAGAAGTAAACTTGACACGGTGGCTCGCTCATATCACAACCCGCGAAGCAGGAGTTTTATGAGATTATAAGAAAAGGCTGCTTGCATTTACTAATCTATTTTTTACACGCATTTATTTCCTCCTCCTACTCTTTGTGCTCTGAAGGCAGAACTCGAGCTGCATGGGTTTAAGGTCAGGGCGACACACAAGGAACTCATTGGTTCATTCCAGTTGGTGTACCTCGAAAACTGTGGAACTTTAAAACTCTAAATCTTTTATTCTGAAAACATATAACAGCTTCACTATCAGACTGTATCGTTGGGGCCCTTTTTGTGATTAGTGTTCATGCAAAGTGTTGGTTGGATCTTATCACACAGTCCGTGAGGCGGGAGGAATCGGGAAACTCACACACGTTCCCGACCAGTGGTTCTCTCTGGCTCGCCACCCAGTTCACACTGGGAATCACTGAATCGTGGGATCTGAAACCTGGGATCCTCTTCAGGAATTGATCCATCTCCTGGCGGGGCATGGCTTCAGTCCTCATCGATCGGTTCATCATTCGGAAGGGAGTATCCAAAAAAATACAAAAAACCTGACCTACAGATAGGCCAGACAAGATCCAACATCATAATTACATAATATGTAATTAAATTATGTTTCTATTCTAATCTTTATGATTTAATACCAATCGATAACACTCTGTTCTGTCTCAATCAGTTTAAATCAATGTTCAAAAAGCATAATTCAAATCAAAAACATATTGGATTCAAATGTTCTTTTTCAGCAGTGAAACTAAAATCACAATCAAAATACATGCAAAAAGCATGTTCAAGTATTCAAAACTCAGTTATAATAATAACTATCTTAAAGTGCTCAATTTATCAGAGCACAGAAATCTTTTTTTCCCAAACATGAAATAAATAAATCGTCCAGAAAAATACCTTAAATAATGGAAAAGTTTCATTAAATGCAATAAATACAAGTAATTAAGAGATTATCTAACTTTACACCGGTAACAGTGAGTCACTGCACTTAGTGAAAGGTGTTAGGAGGCTTCCTAAAGGAGTTAAGGAAAGGTGTTAGGATGCTTCCTAAAGGAGTTAAGGAAAGGTGTTAGGATGCTTCCTAAAGGAGTTAAGGAAAGGTGTTAGGAGGCTTCCTAAAGGAGGTAGTGAAGGTGATCACGTTAGTGTGGCAGTCGGACAGCACTTCCACTTAGTGACATCATAATAATGCGACGGCGGCTCTAGTTAGTGACGTCTGCCATGGTGGGGGAAGAACTACAAGTTTCTGAAAATGGACTACAAAAAGTTCCTCTGGGTTCTAAATGATCTCAAGTTGTTCTTGGCAGATTATTGTTTTGGTACCTTACATGATCTGCTCCTTTTTCAGTCATCCTGAGTTTCCCTGAACGCTCCGATGAGCGGGTTCCTTTAAATATTGTCGCCGCAAGGAATTGTGGGGGAACATGATCTGGTCTCCTTTGGTAAAGGAACCATCATTGGTTCCTAGGCTAAAGGAGGTTCTAAAGGAAGCATCAGTGGTTCCTAGGCTAAAGGAGGTTCTAAAGGAACCATCAGTGGTTCCTAGGCTAAAGGAGGTTCTAAAGGAACCATCAGTGGTTCCTAGGCTAAAGGAGGTTCTACAGGAAGCAACAAGCCTCCTTTCCTTTGCTTATTGAGAATTCAGACAGTCCTTATCATGGCTGCCACACAAACCATTTCCGGGTTGAAGGAGAAGTGGATAGATGAGGAGACAGGAGGGACAATTCGGACGTACCCCCAGAGGTTCGCAAAGTTTATCACAGAGCTTGTCAGAATTGGCCCTTCACAATAAGATGCATGAGGTTTTACTTCTTCTTTTGGCAAAATGCTTTCTTTTTAATTTTCTTTAATCATCATAGTGTCAGGATGAGCTTTTATCTAATATTTACTTGTGATTAAATCTAATGATATGTGTAAATCTACTTAAATGAATTGGTTATTGATTTCAAAATAAAGGGTTAGGGTTAGGTTGAAGCGACCATTTTTAAACCACAACAAGCACGTTGGCTTCTTCTTCTTCTTCTTCTTCCACAGAACCGGCTACCAGATTCTGCCCGTCGTGTGAGACCGAGTCCAGCTCTCTTCCTCCGGCTGATTGGAGTCTTGAGAGTCTGTAACGTCTGTAATGAAGCTTCCGTTCCATCTCTCAGTCAACCCGGCTGTGCACATTGATTTTCCGGCCTTCTGCTCGTTCCTGCTCTGCCCTCTTACATCATGGCCACTAAATGTGTCTGAGTCGAAGGAACAACAATCTGACTTCTGGCACTTTGACTTTGTTTCCAACTGATTTATAAATGAAGCTGAATTTCATCTAAATACTTTTCTATATTTAACGTTGACACAGAAATGTAAATTCCTGGTCTTTGACTTAACTGCATAGGAAGAGAGATAAGTAGCGGAGGAAACATTGAGGAAGAAGCCCCCCTGGGGTGGACCGCTAAGCGAGCACCCGGAGGCTGCAGCAGACGGAGGATGTGCAGGAGAAAGAAAATATCTTGGAAGACCAAAGGATAAAGGAAACGGCTGACATCAACAGAATTCTACCAGCGCTTGGAAAAGGCCGCCCTGCAGGACGCCGCCGATTTTCTGATCAGAGGAGATGAGAAGCTCTACAGAGGCAGTGGTCGACCAATCAGACGGGGCTTCAAAGGCAAGAAGCGACATGAAACCACGAGACGATGAAGCACATGAGAGGAAAATGCGAGCTGAAAGGCCGATGGTGTGAAGGAACATCAAGACGTTCTCATCCTGAGAGGAATCCTTCATTCAAGGTTGTTGAGAACCATGGAGGCCAGATCCAAAGATCCAAATTAGGAACAGACCAGATGTTTTCATCATGTGCGACATGATGTAACAAACATATCGTAACGGTTTGACTCGTAGTTTTATCGTCCAGGTCAGTAGTTTAATAGTTGAGATTCAACCCTGATAGCATCCGATTCCTCATCTGTCCATACGAATCTTGGTTTCTCTCCATTTTGTCCATGTTTATAGTGTATTGTTCCCGGCACACATGTCTACGTGGTTCCATTACAAAAACACGAGACAGCGCCCCCCCGTGGCCGGGCATACTCACTGCATCGTTGTCAGTGTGTCCGCTGCTGCAGTGTAAACACGACACGCGTTTTTAACGGATTAGGTGTCGTCAAATGAAACATTGTCGTGGAAACAGAGCCTCAGAGAAAAAGAAACGGCAGGGATCTGAAGAACGATCTGAAGTGTGAGGAACAATGATGCTTATATGAAACGTCCAGAAGTCCAAAGTCACACTGCGGCTTATCGAGCGAGGAAACGTTCCAAAGATGCACTTTTGGAATACATTTTCCAGAAACTAAGGAAACTACACATTTTCCCCAAGACGGGAAAGTTTATTTATTATATTTGCTAATCGTACTCATCCTACTAAATAGAAGTACAAGTGTGTAATGTTAGTGTATTGGTGAAGTTTTCAGGGTCTGCTCTGGTTGTGATGCAACGCGTGTTCTGATAACTCCATTTCTTAACCGGCACCAAGGTCTTTTAATTTTTCAGTTCACAGCTCTTCTGTGGGATTAGACCACATATTTTATTCATCGTTTGTTGCCTCTGACCCTGTTTTTTTTTTTTTTTTTTTTTTTCTTTTTCGTCCTTCCTCAAACCACTTCTGGTTGATAATGACCACAGCAAGTTTAGATAAATGAACCAACATGAAAGCCGCAGTTTTCAACAAGTTCTGAACCCGTCGTCCAGCCGTCACGATCAAGTACTTGTCGTAGACCGTCAGAACTTTACGCTGATCTTTACACATCTGCAGAAAATGGGCCGTGAACTCTGCGTGTGATCTAACTGTGCTGCTTTTACAGCCACTGTGCACCTCCAAGAAAGAAACAGTCATTCAGAACAGGAAGCAACACAAGCAGTTCTCTTACCTCCCAACAAAGAACCAGTCCGATTACGACCTAATATACAAGTAACAAGGAACAAAATGTGACAAGAGCAAACAAAACAACAGGGATGTGAATGGAGCAGTGAAAGGTTTGTGTTCCGTAGAACGGGAAGCCCCCGTTCGCTCCCCGCCTGCATCCGCTTTGCTAATATTTTGCATAATGTGCGATGAATCAATTGTGCTTTTAGTTGGCCGGCATTTCTCATTAAATGAAGAATTATTGAATTCATATTCAATTGCAACGACTTCAATCATCCCCGAGGGGAAATTCAAACGCGCAGAGATTAGTCCAATATAAAAGGCATCAAAACCTCACGACGACGCCACGAATGACACACATGGACATTTTAATGATTTTATTTTTAAATGCTTTTGACCCGCGGAGTCAAAGGAATTTTAGTTGAGGGGCCAAATAGAGTCCAATTTAATCTGGAGTGGGTCGGACATGTAGAAAAGTCCCATAATAACCTGGCAAATTAAAATGTGAAGTTTTTCTCTTGTTGTTGGTCAGAGTTTCCCTGATGTTGATTAAATGTTGATACTTTCACAAAAACCAAGCAGTTTCCATCAAGAACGACTAGAATCTCAACATAAAATCAGTCTTAATGAAACCCTCTCCTGCAAAATACAGTGAAATGTCCCTAAAATAAACTTTCTCTATATTCTGCATGTTTTTACAAACTCACAGGTATTTTCCTCTTATTTCATTTTCATTGTAAAATGTGTTTGAAATGTTGACAAGTTACTTGGTGGTTTGGACTGAAGCCTCTTTTAGGCCCACAGATCTTTTCTCTGTCACCTCTGCTTCAGACGCTGTTCAAACGAGGACAAACGATCCGCCGGACGTATCGTCTCTGCGTCGGTCTGCCTCGGTCACCGTGGAATCATCGGCTGGAGAGACGAGCCTCGTTCAGCAGGAAGACGTGGCGCTGGAGAAGCGATCAAACTTTGGAGCGTCACTGCAAATAAATCTGAGAGATTTGAGAAGTCAAAAGTCGAAATCTGAGGTCCAATAAAGAAAATATCCCATGATAAAATTCCAAATAAACGTAATCTATCTATCTAAGAAAGAGTAATGTTAGGAAAAGGCGGATTGTTGTTGCTCCAGGTTGTAAACTCTGCGTTCCTTTACCGCCCAGTGCTTTAATGCTGTGTCTGATTGTTGTGTGTAAACATACTGACGTACTGAACGTGTTAAGCCTCATGTTGTCATGCTGACTTCACTCCCGCATCGATAAACTCTCAATTCAATTCAGATGGAAAAAGATGTAATGCAGCAGACAGTCATTAGTCGCGCGCCCAGACTGTTGATGAAGAGTGCACTTAGAAAATTATCCACTACAAGAAGCAGTGGAGACGACTGCTATTCTTTCAATCAACTCTTTATTGTGGTGCTTTTCTTTTCTAATAGAATTCTGTGACTTCCAGACTTTATCGACAGCTTTAATTCTTAATAGATTTCCTCTCACTTATGATTCTCTTTCAATCTCGCTGCGTTTTGTGTTCACATCCAATCACTTTATTGGCTAATATCCCCGGCGTCTCCGGGCGTGGTTAAGTTCCCCGAAGATAAATAGTGGTGAAGGGTTTTTTTTTTTTTTTGAAAAGGCAATATGTTCAGTCGCACCTTCTGCTCTGCTCACTTGACTGCAACTCTGCCTTGTTAGTCGCTGCAGCTGTGAGAAATACCGATCCACGTCCAGCCATTTCTATTTGAGGCAGTTTGAGGCTCTGAAATCGATCTAATTTAAACTGCGACATTCCGAGGGATTTTTTTTTTAACATTTTTTAATTATTCTCTTATTATTCGCAATTTGTGACGAACAAATACTCGCTCTGGGTTTGAAAATCGTCCGCCTGCCGAGGCCCCATGAGGTCATTTCACATGTACGACGCAGTGGAAACTGTCTCCTGATTGTCTGTCGACTTACGTCCATGAGACACTTTCAGCGAGGAAATGAGACTGAAGTGATTCATCTTGTCTGTTTCATGTGACACGTTTGTTTACCAGAAATACGCTGTGATTAATCGCGGTCCCTCTTGCAGGGAGCTTAATGGGACCTCTGATGGAAAAATTAGAAATGCTCAGCAGGAAGCGTCGTTCTTCAGCAGCCCAACGTTATATAATTTAATAATTATCCTAATGAGCTGTTTGGATGAGAACGCGTATTTATTGCAGTGTGGATGCTGCGAATGCACGCGTGCTGAAACCGAGGAGCTCATTGAGGATCAGGGGCCGAAACGAAGACTCTGGATTCCCTCTTATCGAGGTAACTTCAAGGAGTAAAGGCCCCTGCGTACTCCCTTTTTGAACCCGCAAGAACAAGAAGAAAATTCGGCAGTGACGTCAGCCAGCTGGTGAAAAAAAAGCTTTTTGCGGCAGGACTGTTCATACTCCGATAAGAAGCTGCCGAACTCGCAGGCCACGCCCCCTCGCAGCAGCCACACGTCTGTCAAGCGGCGTTTAAACTTTTCAACTGCACAGTTTATTTTTCACCTCCAGTGCTTTCAGAAACACATTTCTCTGAACTGATTCAGTAACAAAAGAGTTTTTGTCCGAGCGCCGTGTTGGTCCGGTATTAACTCCAGGAGCTGACAGCTGTCCGTGATGCGTTCAGGTGCATCATGTAAAAGCCTGCACTCGAACATTTTAACGAGCTGCGGCGCTCCTACAGTAGTGATGTTCCGAGCTAAATATGATTAAAATATGACTGATAGTCATGAGCGAACTGGAACGCATGCGCAGCACACGGCAGAGCAGAAGTTTCAGCAGTGCGGCTCCTACATAGTTCGGCCAGGGCGGTTGGCACAGCCCAAACAAATTCCTTCGGCCAGACGGAGCTGGACGAAGGAAATGACGTCATTTTGTTCGGCAGGACCCCGCACTGCCGGACTTTTGTCTTGTTCTTATGGAGGATGAAGAGGCCTTAACTCTAGGATTTTACTGCTGCGACGCCGTTTCACTTGTGCTTCTTCTTGTGTTGAAAGCTGAAAACTTCATTTGTATTTTGGTTGTTCTTATACGTGACAACCGCATTAGGAGTCTGTGTAAATGGTGCTTGTTAAAAATGTCTTTCATAATTCAATATTTTTAATCACATCTCTCTGTAAACCAGGAATCTCTCCTGACACACACACTATTGGACTTTCTCACTCCGGCCACAGGTTACATCTACCACACCATCATCTGAAACGTAGGATGAGCTGAAACGTAGGATGATCTGAAACGTAGGATGATCTGAAACGCAGGATGATCTGAAACGTAGGATGATTAGAAACGTAGGATGATCTGAAACAGAGGATGATCTGAAACGTAGGATGATCTGAAACGTAGGATGATCTGAAACGTAGGATGATCTGAAACGCAGGATGATCTGAAGCGTAGGATGAGCTGAAACGTAGGATGATCTGAAACGTAGGATGATCTGAAACAGAGGATGATCTGAAACGTAGGATGATCTGAAACGTAGGATGATCTGAAACGTAGGATGATCTGAAGCGTAGGATGAGCTGAAACGTAGGATGATCTGAAACGTAGGATGATCACAGAGGATGATCTGAAACATAGGATGATCTGAAACATAGGATGATCTGAAACGTAGGATGATCTGAAACATAGGATGATCTGAAACATAGGATGATCTGAAACGTAGGATGATCTGAAACGTAGGATGATCTGAAATGTAGGATGATCTGAAACGTAGGATAATCTGAAACATAGGATGATCTGAAACGTAGGATGATCTGAAACGCAGGATGATCTGAAACGTAGGATGATCTGAAACGTAGGATGATCACAGAGGATGATCTGAAACGTAGGATGATCTGAAACGTAGGATGATCTGAAACATAGGATGATCTGAAACGTAGGATGATCTGAAACGCAGGATGATCTGAAACGTAGGATAATCTGAAACGTAGGATGAGCTGAAACGTAGGATGATCACAGAGGACGTGACTCACAAACCGTTTTACCAAGCTCAGTAGTTATACGTTTGTTGTATTTAAAATAGTCTTTGAAAGGCTGCAAAGTCAAATTAAAAGCATCAAATTCCCCCTTTAATATAAACCTTTTCCAGTTGCAGGTGTCTCTTAATATCTTGAATTAAACCTGAGTGGGTGGGGAGGTTTAACACACTTTACCTTCCAACAGGGTCCCTTCTCATAACGTGTTGCTCTGGACGTCAGAAAGTTCCACACCAACCGGCTTCACTATTATAAAGCAGGAAGTGGATCCGACTCAGAGTTTGTTTTGTTCTTTCATTTTGTGGACAAAGTTTATTCCAGTGAGTTGCAGTCCGAGGAGAGTACCAGCATTGCTGTTTACACCTAAAGCAGGAGGGATTTACAGAAGGGAACTTTTTAAGTCTCAACTTTGACAAAAACCCTGAAACTGAATAACGAAGAATGAGCTTGAATGTTAAATTGTTTTATTCACTGTGTGCAAAAAAACAAACAAACCTTAAAGCTACCAAGTGGCATGACACGCAAGAAAAAAACAGCCTTTTCAGGTTTTTATGGAGTTTCTGCGAGTACAGTCATTTTCAGTCTGGAAGCTTCCTGGAATCTGAACGATGTATTTCCTCATTTTGTCACCGTTTATATCATATTATCATTATAACTGTCTGTTATAGTCCATAAGTAAAAAAAAAAAAGAAGCTTTTTAATCTCTTGTATCTGGTGTTTCTATATTACATTTTGGGTTTTTGAAGCATATTTGATGATTTGAATGAATCTCCACACAACACCCAAAACAAATTCAGTCTGTCAATAAAGACTTTTACATTTCCAGCCATTTTTTTTAACCAGTGCGGCTTTGTTGAAATAAGTCTAACCCTCCACCTGTTGCTCTAATATTTGTCAGCAGTCATGCGTAACGACACCGGATCACAATCCGTAAAGCCAATAGAGCCCACTCCCCCTGTTGTTCCACTGAGGGTTATTTAGCGGGATGAGAGGGGTCCCATTCAGTCGCAGGGAAAATCAAGGTGAAGCGAGTTGTTTGTGAAAGTCATGGAGCAGCACGCGCGTCACCAGTGTGGTCTAAATTGGTCATTTCACAAAGCAGCCAGACTGTGATGTGAGTCAGCCGGCTCCGCCCCCGCCACGCCATTAACCCGCCTCTAATGGGCTCCCGGTCAAACAAAGAGTGCGGAGGTGCTCGCGGGTTGGAAATGTTTCAGGGGTTATTGTACTTAATAAGCCTATTATACTTAAAAGCTGCAGGCTCACTCAGGAGTTCCTCAGTTCTGCACGATAAGCCGTGTGTGTGTGTGTGTGTGTGTGTGTGTGTGTGTGTGTGTGTGTGTGTGTGTGTGTGTGTGTGTGTGTGTGATGCAGCTTTGAAGCTGGAGAGCGAGCGTCCACCAGATAAGTGTGAGAGAGGATATTTGTCTCCATGTGTCATTTCCTCAGCTGCTCCCTGCCGAACCTGCAGCTCCGTCTTGTCCTTCTTTCTTCAGTTTTTTATTTTTCATTACATCAGTGTGAGATTGATCCCGGAAACAACAACAACACACATTTAATTTCCCCGTCACATGTGAGCAGAAGCAGAACTGGAAATGTATTTATCTGTCACTTTCATCAGTCTCTCTCTCTCTCTCTCTCTCTCTCTCTCTCGCTCTCTCTCTCTCATCTCCACACCTGAGCGAGGCGAGCCAGGCTATTTTTACCCGCAGGCTTCCTGTCATGAATAGCAGATGACGTACCTGATGGGGCCGCGGCCCGAGAGCAAAGCGGGGTTATTGAGGGCTTTTAAATCTGCGGCGCGGTTCGTGGCTCGGGGTCACAAACACACCGACCATATATAACAGCAGGCGCAGTGAATCATTGCCGGGAACAAGCTGATCTATTTTTTTTTTTCTCCAGAACACAACGCAGGCTGACTGACATCCAAACGGAGCGGTGACCTTCACATTGTGTTCCATCGTCAACTCCTGATTTGGTTAAAGAATCTTTTCTGATTTTCATTGAGGAATTAAAACACATTTTCATGTGAATACATCGGAAAGACGTATGAAAGCAGGAGTCATGGCTGAGGTTTTTTTTTTTTTTTTAGTTGTTTGGATCTACATGTAACTTCTGTTTCACGATGTGACTTACAGTACCATCTGGCACCACTAGGTGTCTCATCAGACGATCTTAAAGTCCCCGGATCTAGATCCAGAACTAAGAGGTGATCGCGCCCTTTTCGTGGCTGCATCGAGCCTGTGGAACCGCTTAAATGTTAAACGTGCCTGAAGACAAATATACGTGTCGATCTATATTTCAACATTGATGTTTAATTGTAGTAGAGCGCCAACACCTTGATATGTGGCTTTTTTTTTTTTTTTTTATTTCCTCGCAGATTATGTCTTGTTTTTCATTACAAAATGTTAAGCTTTGGTCAGCCTTACCTGTTTTCAAAATGTGCTAAATTATTAACTGTTGAAAAAGTCAAACGTTGTGTTTTCAGTGGCTCCCAGCACTGTTGCCATGGAAACAGACCCCAAAATGCTACGGGAAGTTTTCCATTTTCACTCGAAAACGTTGTCGTGTAAACGGGACAGAGTCTCAGCAACCATGATCATGATAAATCAACAAACTCATTTCACTATTAGACTTTACATGTTTTCCCTACAGCTTCTTTCACTGGTACAATTTGTCTCAGTGAATTTTAAAGAGTTGTTTTTATCTTCGCCGCTGCCCAGAAAATAAGCATTATGGCAAGAAAGAAGGCAAACGGGGGGAAAAATATTATAAACACGCATTTATTATTCATGCCCCTTTTTTTAAAGGTTCAATGGACGTGACCCAAAATGAGAACAAAGACCTTTTTTTAAATGCTGAATTCTTCTTAATTTTTTTTTAATCAAGGTTCACTGGGTCAATGAAGCGGCTCTGTGCAGCGCGACCAGAAGAAATATCAAAAGGAAATTTATTAGTTGTTGTTTTTTTTGCCACAATATTTTTTATCTAACTTGTCACAACATATCACAGCTTCTGAGATATATTTTATTACTCAGTCATGTTGAAAATGTACAAACATAGAAAATAAAAAAATCAAATAACTGAATACAAAACTGCATATATGTACCTACTGTACAGGTTTAGTGGGACGGATGGACTCTATCTGATAGATGACCAGCGCACACACACACACACACACACACACACACACACACACACACACACACACACACACACACACACACACACACACACACACACACACACACACACACACACACACACACACACACGAAACCAGAACAAAAGTGCTGGTCCCATCTTATCTAAACATAATCTACCCAAATTAAAGTGAGTTGTTTTTAATATATTGTGTTTGTTATTTGAATTAATCTCTAAAATTTAAGCAAAAATATTAAATTAATTAAAAAACAAAAAAGTAAAAAAAATATATAAAAATTTGAATAACTTCCAACTCGGTAAGAAAACGTCGTTGCACATCCTCCAGACGTTTCCTGCCAATGACTAAAGTCTTAGAGGTGATCCGTCAGTTCAGAACCACCTCCCATAGAAACGCTGGCTGTGTGCAGGAGAACGTCGGGACTCGTCACACGAGGGAGTCGATGGAATCGCTGCAGGTCCAGACACGTCTGGAAAAACAAGACGGCGCGGCGAGGAGGAGGAGGAACATGTCACCCTGTGAGAAATTAAACAAGTTTAAATAAAAGAAGGCGTCGCGCCAGACATGTTGACGGAGGAGTTGATGACGTTCCTGTGAAACATTTGACTCAATCCAGCTTCTTCTCTTTCAGTTCTTCTTCTGGGCTTATCACAGGTTGGTCCCTCCGGACTCACACTGGGCTCGATATCGACGATCAGAAGACTTTTCATGTCTCCCTTCAGCCTTGTTTCTGGGCAGAGCTGCAGCAGAAAGACTTGGAATCATGTACGGCTGCTAAAACTGGCGATATGAAGTCGCTCAATCCTTCAGTTGGAGGAAAATCTGCTTCACTGAGACGAAACGACTAAAGAAGAGAGGAATATCAAGTCCTTTGATAAAATACTTGACTCCATTTTGACTGTATTTGTATTGTGCGTCTTTATCATTATTAGTTTATTTGTTTACAGTGATCTTTTCAGTCGGTTGGACTTCCCGGTGAATCAGTCCAGTGGCCGGCGGCCGGCAAGACCGGCTCTTTATGTGTTTCAGACGGTGACAGACTGAACCGCCGCCGCTGAGCGGCCACTTGCTGTTGGTTTGCTTTGCCGCCGCCGCCGCCGCCGCCGCCGCGATTACATCAAAGGCAAAAGCGGCAAATTCATCAGAGCCAACGTGGAGCCCGGAGAATTCAATCCCACCCGACAATGGAGACGTTTTGGTGCCGTCGCCTCCATCTTAAGAAAAGGCCTCGCTGTCATTCAGACGCTCCTTTCATCTTTTCATTCCCTGTTTTCTTCAACCTTGGGCCGAAGCCGCCCGGGCAAATTCACTGCATTACTTGTCATTCAAGGGTGTAATGACTCACCGCCCAGTGTTCCTCCTGGCTCCGTCAAAGGTCATCCCTGCTCCAGCACTGCGCTCGCTCTTCACCACACAAAGACTTATCTCATCTGCTCTCCCAGCTGCTTTTAAACAGATATGTCACCGCGGTCCAACGTTTTTTTTATCATTTAATGCGGCGGCCGGCTCTGCGTGGCCGGTCACCAAGACTCCGGGCAGGAAAATAAAGGATCCAATCAGTTCCTCGGACCAAATTATATTTCAGTCCAGGTCTCCTCTTTGGGATTCATTTTTATCTTTGCAACCAATAACATAATAGCTGCCAATAATGTGAGCGCTCTGGCTCTTTTCAATGTCATAAAGCTAATAACGTAATAACGTGCCATATCTTTAATACCACTTTTAATCCGTTATAATAATAACTGCAGCCAATAATTAAAAAAAGTGAAAGTAAGAAAAATCTTTGTCAGGGTTCTCATTGAGAAGAGACGTTCCAGAGAGACCTGCTTCTGTATAAATACAAAAGACACGACGAGACAAGAGAAGAAGTGTTTACTATGACCGCAGTGCACAGAGGCACCGCTTCATTTACAGAGGGAGTTGGAGCTTTTTAAAAAAGTTCCACTTTGCCTCTCTGTCCTTTCACTGTGTCGTTTTCTTTTAGTCATTCAGCAAATATTCTTAATTTCACTATTCAATTTGCCGTCTTTGCACTATTTTCTTCAATCGCACATTGGTTTTGGGTGATAAGCGCACAAATGCATTTTGTTTTTCATTTTATACAAGATTTTGACGGATTGGAATTGTGGGCTGCAGATAATCGGATGATGTGTTGATATCAGGATTATTTCATTTTGGAGGTTATTTCTTTTTGTCCCCTGCCTCGTTGCAGTTTGGTTGTACTGAGACCAGACGTACGAGATGGAAGAGGTGGGCGGTGAAATGTTTGAAGCATTGACAAAACATTGCTGGAATAAACCGGCGACCGCCCACTCAGCGTCAGTGAGGGTTTGGAACATTATTCCCCACCCTGACAGGTTTTTTTTTTTTCTTTTAAACGGTCGCGTTCTGTTCTCTTACTCGTCGGCGTCGACGCTCGGCGAAGCTGTCGATCCAGCCTCCAGCTTTCAGAGACGATCTCCCTGGTCCCCCTGTCTTTCTGTTTCACTTCCAAAGCTCCCAGACGGCTCGTCTCTCCCAGCCTCGCCCCCGTCCCACAAGACGCCGCGCTCTTCCTGCTTCGCCCAGATGATTTGATGGGTTTTAAAGAGCAGCGGCGAGAACTCCTCCTTTTGGCTCCCATGTTTGTTTGGACTCCACCAGTTCCACCGTTTGTAACGTCTTGTTTGATTTCGGCGTCCATCACTCAGCTCTGCAGATTGATCAGCTCTCAGCAGTTCAGGATGACGACGGGAGGCCAGGCTCATTTCTGAGGTGATAAATGGTGAGCTAAGTGACTCCAATCCAGCGGGAGGCAAACGGTCCCGGAGCCGTTGTGTGAAGATTTTCTTTAAAGCTGATCTCTGACTACATGAAACAAAAAGGAAGGACAAAGACTGTCAGTGAGCAGACACTCTGGAAACAAAGGGATGAAATCATCCAGGATGGGATTACTCCTGCTTTTCTTTTTAAAAGTTTGATAAGGAGCCTTCAAGGTCCAATTTGTAACGGCAGAGCGGCGGACG
Organism: Lipophrys pholis; assembly: GCF_963383615.2. NCBI lineage: Eukaryota > Metazoa > Chordata > Actinopteri > Blenniiformes > Blenniidae > Lipophrys > Lipophrys pholis. Next base: position 2,497,136 of record NC_137634.1, on the reverse strand, counting down.
CTAATAGAATGGAGGCACATCAAGTATTGCTTGAAGGTGGAAAAGGCTTTTACTGATTTAAGACGGTCATAATTGTTGGATTAAACCAGGCCTACGGGTCGAATTAGGATGAGAAAGAGGCACTGCAGAAAGTGGTTTACACCAATCATCCACAACATTAAAACCACCGACAGGCGCAGTGAATAACGTTGATTACCTTGTGTGAAGAGGAGAGATAAACTGGGTAGAACGTAAATAGGAAGACATCTAAAGTGAACATTTAACACAGTTACAATGGATGAAAACAGTTGAAGAGCGACAAAACTGCAGTTTCCCCTCTTGTCCTGCGAATATGGTCAAATATTAACTTCCGTTACTATTCCACTAAACTCCTGTTCGTGGGATAAGGAGCAAATCATCCATCCTGAGGTAATCCCATCCTCTTGACAGTAATAAGAAACATGTTTGTGTATGTAGCAGGTCAAAATGTTGAGAAACATTTTCTATTTGCTTGATTCATGGGTGAAATGATGAAGCGTCTCCTGAACCAACCTCCACGGTATGTTGTTACTAACAACCATGTTAACTAGTTAAGTTACCGTCGGCGTGTTGGTCAGGTGCTTCTCGCTGTCGTCGTGACGTTTCGCCTGCAGCTTCCCCAGAACTTGAAAAGGCTTCTTCATGAGGATGGACTGGAATTCACTCAGTGACCGAGATTCAGAGTCTTTTCTTTTATTTTGAAAGTCGTCAAGGCCAATAACAGGTGAAAAACCTTAAAACACAAATGAAGGTTTAAGAAAATAAAGCCCAAATATAACCATGATCAAACATAATCAAATACTACTAGAAACTAACCTTGAAAATAATTAGAAAATTTGTTTTTTCTGTTATAAAGCACTGTACAGTGATGATTTTCATGAATAAACTTTAACAGCTTTTTTTAGGGGCAAATCTCTAGTCATTTCTTTTGGTTATTTATATTGTTCGTTTCTTTCCTTGCACTGTGGGCTTGTGTGTGGGTATAGGTGTTTATGTCTGTAGATATGTATGAATGGACGTGTGTGTATATATATTCTATGTACGTAAGAGATGGAAGGAAGTAATTATATTATTTACTTGTGACAAGGGGTGAGAGTAAGTAAGTTTTTACTTCTTCTCACTCCTTTTCGAATACTCATCTGACGATGTTTTTCTTGATTTATTTTATATTATTATTACTGTTATTCATTTATTTATTTATTTGAGAGGAAAATTTTGTTGTTAATTCTAACTGTACTTTTTACACAAGACATTAAATATTACATTTCAACTTGCATTTTAATCACACGTCTTATCCAATACAGTACATTTTTAACTTTCCAGCTCACCAGTGATGGTATCAGTCATATTTTAATCAAGTTTAGCATGTAGCCTAGCTACTGTGTTAGCCCCGCAGCTTGTTAGCATGTCGGCGTTCGGAGTTACGTGATGCCCCTGAACGCATCACTCAAAGCCGTCAAGCTTCAGTTAAAACCAGACCAACATGGCGGCTCGCGCACAAACTTTCTCTTTTAACACTGAAACAGTTCAGCGAAATTTATTACTGAACACTTTTAAAGTGAGAAATAAGCTGTGCGGTGAAGTTTCTTCTCGGTGTTTGAACTCTGCTGCTGAACTTCTCTTGTTCTTATGGGTTCTCATGGGAGAATGCCGCGGCCTTTAGCTTGGTTAGGAAAGTTAAAACTGTCAGGTAGTTGCTGTCTTTCTCTCCTTGTCACTGTTGCTGAAGCCCCCAATCTGTTATCATTTCGCTAAACTCCCAATTCTCAGATGTGGAGCCCGAGCCGCCCCCCCCCCCCCCCCCCCCCATTAACCGTGAACTGTCTTAATGACAGCAACATGAATAATTCACATCAGCCTGTATCTGCTGGGCTGTGATGTATTAGCGGCCATTAAGGATGATCCTGGTGAATAATTCCTCTGTTGGATAAACAAGATTTGTTTTCTACTCTAAAAAACATTAAAAATGTATATATATATATATATATATATATATATATATATATATATATATATATATATATATATATATAATTTTTCTTATATTAAAAGATCTGCCCATTTCTCTAATGTATGTTTTGTTTGAATTTCGTATATGACGTTAAATTTATTGTCCAGATATTTGATCTTTTATCCAATAGTAGCTGTCGGCATTTGTCGACAAGACGACAGAAGTGAACATTCTTATTCTTATATTTATTCTTATGAATAAGCAGCGAACCGTTTCCAAGCCAAGTATTATTTTGTGTATATGCACAACGAACCGGAAAAGCAGAATATCGGAAAACGTAGTAACTTGGATCGATCACAGCCCTGCACTTTTTGCCTGTGACCAGAGACTGCTAATCGGGTCAAGACTGCAAAAATAAATAAATAAATAAAATAGATAGACAGAAGAAAGTAACAGACCAGGAGACTCTGACAGAAATGGAGAAGCATTAATGAGGAAATTAGGGATCAAGTGACTTTAAAAAAATGTAGATTTAAAGAGAAGAGACCGATCGTACTGCCTCGTTTCCTTCCTCGGCCTTTTTTACCATTTTCCTTGTAAACAATCCTGCCTGTCCACACGAGTCATGGCTTCACTGCATCCACTCCCTGGTCCGTTATGTTTCATTCACGCGTTTCCGTCTTTCTCGTGTCTTACATGTTTCTCTGTCTCCACTTCCTGTTGTTCCAGTAATTTAACCCTCGACCTCCCAGTGCATCTTGTTTACATGTGAGACTCTCTGGTAATTACCTGCCCTCATGTGTTCGAGTCCGTTTCTCTTTCTGTTCCGGAGGTTTCCTGGTTCACAATGTTCCTAAAAGCTCTGTTGCTGTTGTCGTCCTCCTTCTGTCTTGTTTCAGGATATGAAATTCAGATATTTTGATGTTTGTCCTCCTGTCTGTCCTCTCATTGTGTTTAATTGCGTTGAAATTGCTTCGTGTTTTTTGTGAATCCTCTGTGTTCTTCTGTTTTTGACACATATCTGCGTGTCCGAGCTGAAGTCACGTCAAACTGTTCTGTTCTTTCTTACTGTGAGATCGGAACCGAAATCGATGGAAGGAAATGTCCTGGACAGATGAGCACATGCAAGCAAAGCTAAATGAGGAATTTTGATTTCATGATTTCCATAAGGTCAACAATCTGATGTTTCATATGTAATGTCACTGCTTTGTATTAGTCAAACTTGTTCAAAAGTTGGTTTTGTTCAAAAATGACTCGCACTGTGTCTGATTATATTTATTCATTTATTTTTTTAAACTCACAAAGGCTCCGTTCACACTGCAAGCCATTTTAGAGTCAGTATTATGTAGATTTAGCCTTAAAAATCAATCAATCAGTCTATAATATATTATATTTGTGTAGCACTTTTCAAAATATTCAGAAAAACTTAACATAGTCACAATAAAAAAAAAACACCGAACAGTAAAATATAAGAACATCATAAAAGAGACATAAAAACAGATGAGCAGAAAACTAGGAGAAGGTTTGAGGTTGAAATCAGATGATATGAAGTTTGGAGCGTCCATGTCGAAGGATCTTTTCATCACACAGACCCTCTTCACTCTCTCACATCGTCATGGCTTCCAGTCTTTGACTTATTTACGCTGTTTTGGAGCCTCAATATAAACTATGGGCTGTTTTTGAAGCATTTTCTGGTGTCTTTGCTCAGCCGATACTCTGGAGATAAAAAGGGCAGAGCGTCCACAGCGTGGCCGGGAGGCTGCGTGTCTTCAGGTTTCCTCCAGCAGGACCCTGGACGCTCGCGTCTGATGGCTGCAGCTCTTTTTTGGACGGAGCTTTGTACTTTGGAGACCTCGGCTGCCTTGCAGGGCTTTCAGAGGAATGAAACGCTCCGCTTACGGCAACAACAGACAATGTTGCACCAGTGCAGCCTGGATTCACTGAATAACATGTTAAGCCGATAGAGCTCATCGCTCTTCAGCACATCAAATACTGTATTCTATTCTTTTCCTCTGCCGGCAGAAGAGAAACGTCTGTGGCGGAGGTCAGATTGTTCAAACAACCCCGGGCTCTGCTGCGTACCACGCCAGCCTCATGTCTTACTCTTTAATGATGGTTATTCTCTGGGTTTTTTAATCCGTTTCTCCCACAATATCCACTCTCAGACAAGGAAAAGATATTTCGTCGTCAGAAGTCGTGTATTTTCCACATTTCTTGAAGCCTTTTTGAGGCTAGTAAAACATGCTAATTGCTCATTTCTGCAAAACATGAATATTTGATGTGGTGTATTTTCCTTCACATATGTTATTTAACAGTGTTTGGAGGAGGGAAATTGGGTGGTGACACAGAAAACTGCCTCAAATTATACATACAGTGACGAGAGCCGTTTGCAACTTTGCTTTTGTGCTCCGCGCTGACAAACCACCGAGTCGAGTCACTTTCTTTGTTTCCACCAGGCCACAGCGGCGGATGAGAGGCATTACATTTCTAACTTATTTACTTGTTTGTTTGTCACATTTCACACAATTGTAAAAGAACAAACAGTAGGAAAATATATATTTTTTAAAAATGATAGAAAAATTCAACAAGAACTCTAAGATGTTGTCAAAAGCTTCCGAGTTGAAAGTTTCCTTTTCAAGGACGTTTCAAGCAACTGGTTGTTTTTGTTGTTGGATGACTGAGCTTTTTTTTTTTAATGAATGTTTTTGTGCTGCTTTGCTTCCATTTTAATCTGGTTTAAATCATCAGATATGCAGCTTCAGCGGGAGGTGGAGCACTTTGAGGTGCGATCTTTGTCTTTACGGCTACAAAACCTCATGTTTCTGTGTCTAAATGGGGAGGCCCACATTATTCATTATCTTATTTAGTTATTTGTTTAGTTTCTATCTTTAAAGGCACCAGCAGAACCCGGCCCAGACACAGGGTGTGTTTGCAGGCTCCTGGTGCCGATCCCATCTATCAACAGACTGAACAGACCACCAGTCAAGCCCAGGACGAACACAGAGAAACTTCACGCTTCACGCAAGTTCCTTCCTTTAGGCTCAAACCCGAGACTTTCTCATTGTGAGGAGCGAGAGCAAACCACTTCACCGTCATTAAAGCCAAAACCAAACATCTCCTGTGCCTTAAAAAGCAAATGTGATACCAGCTCGTCGAACGCTTTTACATTTAGGCTCCGTTCACACTGAAGGTCTTGATGCTCATTTCCGATTATTTTGCGTGATCGTTCACGTCACATTTTAAACTGGACCTCTATCAGACTGCCGTTTGAAAGTGATTGGTTCCAGAGCGCAGAAGACGCTGTTGACAGAAGTAAATATGGAGCCACGCTGGTCAGAACCAGGGTTGCCAGATGTGACTCACTGTTTCCAGCCCAAACATGGTAAAACTCACACCTCGATATAAATCAGCCCAAAAACCGGAATCATGTTAAAACCCTAAAACTATTACATGTAATAAAGAACATCACATAAACACACAAAAGCACAGAATAAACAAAGTTAAAAGGTAAGAGAGTTTGGCTCACCAATTGGGGGATACCGCCAAATCTGGCAACACAGGTCAGTGTGTAGATCCATTTTCAAGTGGTTGTTAAATACGAGCGACACAATCGAGACAACATGAGGAGGAAAGAAGGAGAATGAGGAAAACAACTTTTATTCTGGCGGAGCCGCTTCCTCCGGCGCTTCACCGTGACGTCAGTCCAAACGTCGATGACGAAGCAGTCGCATTAGAAAAATATCAGAATTGGCTCCACACATGAAGGAGGAATCGTGTGCATTTCCCTGCAGCGTGAACGAGGCCTCAGATGCTTCATGAACAATCTCCTAACTTGTTGTTGACAGTCCGATGAATGCTGCCCAACATTCTGAAGACTAAACTCTCAGTGGAATAATCCAAAACGAATGTTGCCGCAGTCATTGAAGATAAAACCGACAGGCTCCTGTGCATCGACGTATTTCACACAATTAAAGCACTTACAAATGTCAAAGCTCTCATGAGTCGGACTGTGCACAAATTGAATTACATCAATTTCAGCCGGCAGACAGCTTTTGTGACTTTAATATGGAAATGTTCCAGACACTTGAGAAGGAGAAGCAAATAAACGTCCCGCATTTATGGACGTGAGGTTTCAGCTTGAACCGTTTCTTTCTGTATTGATGGTTAAAAAAAAAGAAGGAGTGATTTCACTGTTGTCGTAGAAGAGGTCCATCAATGGTGCTCTCCGCCAGCGAAGGCATAAGTGCGCCGGTCATTATGTGCATTAGCGGCAAATTAAATAGATCAGCAGCGAGTTCCACTCCTCTCGGTCTGCCTCGGCTCCGCGATAACAATCACTGGATAACAAAAGGAGCCCAATTTTCGAGCAAGCTTTCAATTTTGAAACCTATCCTCTAATGAGGGTTGTTGTTGGGGCAAACTAATGCTCAACTAATGGCTACGCTCTCAGACGGCAATCTCCATTGACCCGGAGTCATCGCCGTCTCTGAGCCCGCTCATCAGCGGAAAACATTGGTGGGCAGGCGGCGCTCGCTCGCTCTCTCCGGGCCCAGACACAAACTCAACTCGCTTTAAATGCTGGTGAATAACTGCAACGGGTCCCAGGCGCTATTTAATAAAACACATCTGATTAAAGGAAGTTTATTAAAACTGTATTTCTTCCGTGTGGTTGGCGAGGCTGTGGAGCGCCTCGATTCAGAGCGGCTGACCAGGAAGTAGTGCCTCATATCTGGCGAAGGCGTTTTATTCTTTTTATTTTTTAAGAGACTGTAAAGAAAAGCACAAACAGGACACAAGTTAGCGTGACCAGCGAGTTTTTGCTTCAAATGGACTGTCGCTGCAGCCTCCAATAAATCTCACGGTGGATTCATTTGACGCGCACTTTGTAATAAAAGACGGAGGAAATTGAGTTTAAGATCAATACTCTGCTTTGTGAGAGGCAATCGGGAGCTGTTTTTGGAAGGGTGGTTAACACCGATGCTTTTCAAGTCGTCTCCATATGATGAACGAGCCAGAGATACGTAAATAGCAGCCTAATCCTGTTCAACATGGATCCTATTGAACGTTTGGTACTGAAACACTTTATTAAATGTCTCCAGCCGCTCGCGTCTGACTTGAATCTGATGAAGGCAGCAGATTGAGGAGTTCACCTCCAATCAGCTGCACAAGTTATGAAACGCTGTAATTGAACTTCCCTTCTACCGTTTTCACTGCCGCAGCAGAGCTTCAGTCTCTCGGTCACTTTTACTCATTCATGTGAAGTCGACAGCTGCCGTGCGTGTTCATGCCTCCATTGGGAGCAGGTTGAACTTCAGTGCTTTGCTCAAGGGCTTTTTGACATACGGACGGGGGAGACGGAGGATTGAACCTTAGATTTGGAAAACAACAGCCACCCATATTCAAATCAGTCTTAATGTTTTTAACAAGAAACAACACATTATTGTAGGATTCTATTAGTTAGGACTCCATGCAGGGGCGTTTCTAGACCCCCTGGGGGCCCGAGGCAAGAAGGACTACGGGGCCTCCCGGCTCCAGAATGATGATGGATGAAGTCCAGGAGGACGGATCAGTAAAGAAATACTTTAACAATTACTAATAACATTACTATCTAAACTGAATGCAAACTTTACACACAACATATAAATCCCAGAAAAACAAACAACACAAATGTGCAAAATTTTAAGTATGAGAAAAATGCAACCAAGCAAAAAAAAACAACCAAGGAATTGAAGTGGAAAGTAAGAACTGTGACACCTTGGTCTTATATCTATATTCCACTTGTACTGAAATGTTTTTCTTTAAACTGCTGCTTGCAGCTTTGAATTCTGCAAATGCAGCCACACTATCTTCCATATCTGAGGACCTCCGAACATCTCTGTGGAAATCAGTGCTCGTCCTGCGAGCCTCTCCTGGCTCATGGTTGACCTCAAATACGTTGTGATGAACCTCAAAGCAGAAAAGCTCCTCTCACCAGAGGCAACAGAGACAGGAAGAGTCAAGAGGAGACGCAATGCCATGTTTAGATTGCTGTATGGATCCAGAAAGTCCTCACTGTAAGTGCAGTTTAAACTGTCATCTGGGCAGGTGGAGGCGTGGTCAGGGAAAGTGAAGACAGTAGAATTGATGTCTGTGGCAGTAGTGCTTGTCAACGCCAGGTTCCCCCACAGAGTCATGGAGTCAGAACTTTCCAGAACCATTACTTTTTATTAAACAGACCCACACAGCCTCCTCCAGGCTCTCATGCTGTGTCTGTGTCCCCCGTCTGTCCCTCCAGGTGGCTCCTCCTTTATGGGCCGAGAGGTGAGGCAGCACACCTGATTCACATCAAGGGTTTAATCACCTCACCTGCCACAATCTCCAACTCTAAATCATCAGCGTCTATGTCATGCATCGCTTGCTCCAAGTTATTGCAACTTGCACGAAGCCACTCTGAATCACCTGTTGCATACTTTTCTTTAAAAACAGAAAACTGTAGAGGACATAAACAGTTTAAATTTTTTAAAATCATTTTTTCTTTTCATGTGCCCTGAGGGATTTGTCCGCTTCATTTTTTTTCGGTGTGTTTGACAACAAGGACTCCACTGGAGAGGTTCCTGACGTGTCATTGTAACGTGTCCGGGGGGGTTTCAAGTTGTGTCACTGATATCTGCCGTCTGCCGGGGCCCCCTACGAGCATCGAGCCAGTGACCTCTTGGAAAGGGCCCCGTGCGGGGGATTGTCGATGCAGCGTCTCAAAGCAGTCACATTATTATGTCATTGAAATTGACTGATGTCAGCCGTCCCTCGGAGCCCCCTTCAGCTCGGGGCCCAAGGCAATTGCCTGTGTTGCCTACCCCGTTGCGGCACCTCTGGGTGCAGGTTTGTTAAGGTAGTCTAATTGTGTGTGTGTGTGTGTGTGTGTGTGTGTGTGTGTGTGTGTGTGTGTGTGTGTGTGTGTGTGTGTGTGTGTGTGTGTGTATAAGTGACTCAAAATTGCAATCGACTTGCATGTAGATGACGGATGCTAAATCTTGGTAAAAGTCGTGTTTTAGAAGTAATTAGCAGGAATTCCGAACAAATATCCCTGATTTGTAATTGCGGCTCTAAATTGACTCCGTCGCCATGGCAACCTTAACGCCGATTGGCTGAGCACTTTGCGATTTCAGCTATCGGTGTGTTGACGGGTCAACGTGACTAATTGCTCCATGTGAGTAGGGTCCATTTAACAAGCAGCCAGATAGACGATCAGGGGATTTATTTCATGAGCAGCACCACTCCTCTGTTTTTCTGGCCATTAACATTCATGCAGCTGGAAACGCAACACTGTAAAATACAACATAAAACAATACGCAGATGACACCGTGCTTTTCAAATCAATAATGATTTCACTTTGGAATATTATGAGGGTCGATTCAGATCTTCAGAGAAGTCATTTATTTCTGTGACGAAAACGTGATCAAAGAAATGCAGTGTAAATCTTTATGAAAGACTCCATTTTTAGAGCTCAATCTGTGATAAAGATGAATTAAAGTAATAAAATATGCTTCAAAACCACGAGCAACAACATTTGCAGAGGTTCTACTTGAGACACATCTCTCACTTTGAGAAACACTCAACAAGGTTGTTTTTTTTAAAAACATTAAGAGCAATAACGTTTGTCAATAATCAATTGCATAACAGTGAGGAAAAAAAGTATTATTATGTCAAATTCACTGAAATTTGCCAATTTCTCAATGGGAGGTTCCTAGTTTGACAACATTCAAAGGTTTTCCCCATGATTCCAGACATGGATATACGATATAAAGAAAATCCATCTATTCAGCTTTTGACTTATTTCCCTCGAAGCAACAAACAAGAAGAGGCCACAGAGACTGCATGGTCCAATAATAACTTCTTACCAATATGTGAAACAATAAGCTGTTAATAAAAGGGACTAAACACAGCAGATAAATCCCGTCCTACACACACACACACACACACACACACACACACACACACACACACACACACACACACACACACACACACACACACACACACACACACACACACACACACACACACACACGGAGTCCAGCAGCCCTCCTGCATTATGCAGCGCACAGTATTGTGATCTTTGTGTGGGCTCGTGTTGCCCATTAATTAACTGCCCTGCCTCTAACAACCTTCTCCATTTCTTCCTCCAGGAAATCAATCACATATATTTTCGCCCCACAAACGAGATCAATGCATTTAATTACGACCGTTAGCTTTGATGCAGTTTGACTCTCCATTCTGAGCACAGAAGCATCTAAATCTCTGTCGCCTCCGGTTCCACCGCAAAGCACTCGGATTTATTTTCTAAATCTGCCACTTTCAACAGCGAATCCACGGCATACTCAGCTCATATTCATCACAGCAACTCCGAACTTTGTAAAAATGCATGTGTGCTCATCAGATTTGCGGCCCGTTTAGCCGGGCTGACGGCTCCTCGGCTCCCGAGCAAGTCAGAGAGGCTCCGCAGTGTCAAGCCTTTGACGTGGGCTCGCCTCCCTCCTTTATACAGCATTAGCTTGTTAAGCTCCACTCGGCCTCCACACTTGTTCTAATTATGCACCTAGACCTCTTGCGATAACACGCTGTCATGTTGCTCTGCCGGCTGCGGTGCAATCAGAGAGCGGTGCCTTCGGAACAGGTTTCGTCAGGAGCCGGATGAGGCTACAGCTGGAGACGGCGAGGTGCGGCACAGAAAAGGTTATAGCACAATGAAGTATTAATGCTGGAGGATTATGTGATATTCATTAGATTAGAGGACACCATTAATAGGCCGGCGAAATCAGAGCAAATCAAGGGTATAGTTGGCCTTAACTGAGATAAAGATGATTTATTGCATTAGAACAAAGCTGTTCCACCGATGTGTGTCCAGACCCTCATTATATATTACACACAAATCATCTTTAATCAATCATCCATCAGCCATTGATTTAAAAGGCTGTTTTATTATACAGTGTAAAGATTCAAGATGATCAAGGTTCCTTCATATATAGAATATGACAGGTCAATCTTGTGATGATCAGGAAACAGTAAATGATGGAAGATTTAAACAAGCTGGAAATTGGTGGAAAAGATAAAAACTAGCTGCAAAAGTCCGGCTCTGTTCATACCTAAAAATATTTACAGTATGATATTGACATGGTACTAATATGACACTGATACAATACCAATCCAACACCAATAGAACACCAGCATGATACTGATATGATAAAATGGCATTTTCTAGCGATCAAAAAGACAACAAACTGTTGTTTTTCTTATTTGTGATCAACCATCATCTGAACACATCTCAGCCTTTCACCTTTAAACAGCTTCGCTCATCTCACATGAAAGAAGAAGAAGAATCTAATAAGTTCTAATAAATTTAACTTTGATGAAACAATATATATATATATATATATATATATATATATATATATATATATATATATATATATATATATATATTTATGTTGAAAGTATCAGTATTTTGGTATCGATCAGCACGCCAACAACCCATCAATGAAATGACCATTACACTATGATCAAACCTAATATGCTTTGAGAGCATTAAATACCTGGATTGTACTGCATTAAGGAGTGGTGCAAGTAAAAAAACCAAAAAAAAAAACAGCTTGTCCGGTGGATAATATTATCTCCTGTTTCAGAGCAGGGCTACGATGCAAAAGATGATTCAGACTTTTAATCTCCTATTAATCAATAATAAATGATTCTCAATTCTTACCAATCAACGATCAGCCACTCGGCTGGACGCGGGAGAAGATCCTGTTTTTGATGCTCAATCAACGACTCGATTTCAATTTATACAAGAAGTTATGCTGAAGGATCCGAATACAAATCATGATGGATGAAGAAACCATTATGTTAACGTCACCATTCAAACATCGGCATGCCAATCTGTGGGGGTGTCAGGAGGCATCACCTGACTGCGGCTGTGTCTTTACACATCATACCTGCACCCACACCCACTCAAGCACTGGAGACTATAACGGCTATAAAAGGATAAATGGGTTCTACTTATATCGTATATTTCACTGCCTCAGCAGTCTCAACGTGCTTCACCTGACTGGTCACATCCACCTGTCCATCCACCCAGTGACTCATAGACTACAGGCGGTTGCTGCCACGCAGGATACTCATACACCATCGGGAGCAGCATCGGGGGCTTCGGTGTCTGGCTCAAGGAGACTTGGGATCAAAGTGCTGACTGTAGACGCAGTCCAGACATGTTTGTTAGATAAAACAGCTTTCATTTCTGATTTGTCAGTTAAAAAAGTTTAAATGTCAAAACGACCATATTTCAGCTATGTGAGAACAGGCCATTTCTGTGTCTGTATCTTTAAATGCTAACGAGATGTGTTTGTTCTCTGGTGGCATTTGCGAGGACAACAAAATGGCGTCCGCTTGTAGTTTTAGGGGGCAGAGCTCGTCTTCCTGTGTGAGGGTCAAAGTGAGTGTCCACTACCAGACGGAGTGGCTGTTTCCCTGCATGATGTCATGAAGGGGAAATCTCTGATTGGCCTGTATGAGGACACGATCGCTAAAAAGTGGAGCAAAGAAGGGAAATACCACAATGCATCAGTCTTTTTTTCTCCTATTACAGTTGCAGAACCCTCTTCGGTCTGTCTGCTGGGATCAGCTTCCTGTGACCTCAAGTTTGATTAATTGCGATTAAAGATTGTTGATTAATACAGTATTTTCCATTTCCAATTTGTAAACTTCCCGCGAGCTGTTCCCAGAGTTTATCTGGCCAAAACATTAATGTAAATCCAAATGTCTTCTCCCAACTCCCCATAAGAAGCAGAATCCTTGAAATAGGTTCTCTTAGCGTGGTTTTCTTTGACATGTTTGAATGTCATTTTGCCCGCCGAGTGTGAAACACTGCAGAGGAACACCAGCAGGAGTTTTCTCTGGACTCACTGTTTTCCACCAGAAGCAGCAGAAAATGCCTTTATTGCTCCAAATTAAACAGCAACTGACACCAAAGACAGCGAGAGCAAAGGCAATAAAGTTCACCTTAAAAAGTTCCTAGTTTAATGGAATCAAAACGGAAGAGTTTGTGTGAACTCGACTTTACGGCGCTTGTTCAAATATTTGAAGCTGCTGCTGTGAAGCTGCTAACAAAGAGGAATACTGAGGCATTTCAGCTGTTTTTGTAATCTGGTGTTTATTATCAGAACATGTGAGCCATTAGAAGAAAGCAGCAGCTCAGAGACAATCAGGATTTCTGTTCTTCGACCTACAATCTTTTGCAATTTCCTGAGAGAAATAGTACAAATTGCAAAAATTGGATACAGAATCACAGTATTTCTGTCTCTTTTAATGACTTCCTGACAAAAAAAAAAAGAAAAGACTGTGATGTCGCCGAGGAGTTACAACAATGAACAGTTTTCCAGAATACGACTACCAACAATCACCGACTGATTTCAAGAGAAGAGCTGGAACTGATGACTTCCATAAGGGAGGATAATGGGCAAGCAGGTCATCTGAGCGAGCTCAGGACCAAATTGGGATTTTAGATGAGCAGTCACAGTAATAATGTTATTTTCATATGATAGAATCTCTTGTCACACGTCAGCACTGATCAGTGGGTGTTGTAACTGTGAGGCAGCTCATTAGTGTCTTTAACGATCCAGATAAACTGCTAACAAGGGAAATCAAGTTGAGTTTTCTTTGCTGAAAGATGGGAGTCCTTTATTTTCTTTCTTTCTTTCTTTCTTTCTTTCTTTCTTTCTTTCTTTCTTTCTTTCTTTAACAGTGGGAATGGTGTGCACCAGCTGGAACCAGCAGATGGCAGTAGTGCAACTTCACGGACGCTAACTGCTGTTGAACCAAAACGAAGAAGAAGGGGAAACAGTCATCAGGGACGATGAGAGCGGTGGGAAACAATGTAGATAGAGGGTGGTAATGCAACGTTATGGATGCAAACTGCCATTCAACCCAAAAGAAGAAGAAGAAGAAGAATCAATGCAGTTTTAGGGCATCAGGATCACACCAAGTTGCCTCCTCATGTCTCTGGGATTGGTTACTGGAAATCAGGGTCACAAAAAAGACATTTTTGAATAAGATCCTACCAGATTTGAAAAAAATACAAATATCTCAACATGTATTAACTGGAATGAGCACTTAGAACCCATTACCAATGTGGGACATACACCTGATATTCCATATTCCTGCAGGAAAACTCACTAAAAGTAGAGTGTTTGTTAATTTTCCGCTTCTGTCAGATTGGATCCTCAGTCGTCAATCAGCTGTCAGACACACAATATCAAGTTTGGACCGGTTTACATGTGCAATCCTTTGGTAGATCAGGTCCTTAAAGCACAGTGTGAATGCACAATGAACACGATGACTTTAAATAAAAATATACAGTCAATTCAGAATGTTTCAGTGACACTTGAACACACATCATATTGTAATGAGTGACGATCAAATTAATTACGATAATTGTCTGTATCGCAAAAAGTCTCCAAAGTGAGACGAAGACAGTTTGACATGAAGCTGTTTTGACGAGCTTCTGATAGTTAAATTATAAATTAGTCAGCAGTTCTTTCTATAAACTCTGTTGTACTTTAAGCTGCTTTAACAATGGAAATCAGCCTGAGGACTTTCTGGACTTCTTGATGATGGAGAGAAAAGCAACCATCCAACACTAATGTTAATGCTAACGCTAACGCTGACGCTGACATTTACTTTTAATGGCGCACAGAAAACAATAAGTGACATTCTGGTTGTAAGAACAGGTTACGGAATGGAGTTCGCCTCAGCATTCACAGGATTTAGTAACGTTTTGTCATTTCAGTGGCAGCGTGCTTCATTTTTAAAGGCTCAGATTATACATTTCACTTTGTAAAGTTTTTCCAACAGTACTAATCGTCCCCATACCTGGACTGACGCCCCAGAAGTGAAGACAGTCTGTCCTCTCTCTCCCTGGCTTGTTTCAGGTTTTAAAAAGTGTGTTGCTCCAACCAGCCAATCGGAAATCAAACCCTATATAGTGTCATCGGGGGTTTAGCCAATCCCAATCAAGGTAGGCTCCTCCATTTGACTCCTCCCACAATTAGGCAGCTCTGCTCTGGCACATGGCACCACGACAGGAAGTACTTCCTCCTCTTCCCAAGATGGGCATGTGTGGGCAGAGCCAGTCCAGCTCACACAGACACAGCAGATTCTGAATGCAGCTCCTATGATCCAATATTCAAATGGAGGAAAATCAA
The DNA here is from genome assembly GCF_963383615.2 of Lipophrys pholis. Lineage (NCBI taxonomy): Eukaryota > Metazoa > Chordata > Actinopteri > Blenniiformes > Blenniidae > Lipophrys > Lipophrys pholis. The sequence continues at coordinate 2,481,938 of NC_137634.1, read as the reverse complement.
GGGGGAGCTAGAAACTTTGAGTACTGAAGGTTTCTGGACCGACCAGACCAGGAGGAGGAGGAGGAGGTGAGAATACGATCCCTTTAAAGCACCGCTGTGTATTAACTTTAACTGTGTAGTCTGATCGGGGAGCCGCTCTTCCACATCTGCGCTCTTATTTATATCTGACTTTTTAAAAGGTCTCTTCAGTCCTGGGAGGGTGCAGACGTTACTCTCGGGCTGGAGAACAGGTTCCCTCGTGGGACGCGGTACGCCGACGGCAGCCATTGACTGCAGTGACTTTTTAGGTCCGTCCTCTGTCGATACTTTGGCCCGTGGTTCTTCCGTCTGCATGTTAAGCGGCGGTGACGGAGGCTTCATTCGATCCTCCTCCCTGCTGCTTCTCTGTGGTTTTCTCTAAAGAGCCTAAAGGTAGAAAACCAGCGTCCCAGAATGGACAGCTCTCCCCGTGAAGGGGCGACTTGTCGTTTGTCTTTTAGCACTCGAGAGCAGAACGTTCAGGGACCCGCAGGAGCTTCAGGGAACCGGAGATGGAAATACAGCTTTGAAACATTCAAGGCTGTTGCCCCTTTTTAAAATGAAATTTTAATCTTGTTCCCAGCCAGAAGACACTCTCGCCTTTGAGAGCCGCGACTAATCATTTATTAATTATTATTGTTAATTGTAGTCTGAGGGGAGGAGGACGGAAAATAAAAACCTAATTGCCAAATCAAATTGCATTATTTCTGGTTCACCTCAAGTTCTCGATTATGAATGAAGAAAACAAAGACTTTCTTTTATCTGCAGGCAAACAAAGAGTTCAAACAAACAGTGAGACACCAGAGTGTGTGAATCGTCCTCTGCAGCAGTTTATATGATGAAGGATAAAACCTGGACGTATGAGAGACTAGAGCCAACTTGAAAACACCAGACAGTCTGGATGTTTATTTGATTATCTGAGCGTTTCGGTTTTCAAAATATATATATATATATTGTATATTCCGCACTGCTCTTCTTTTAGTTTATATGTTTTGAGGCTGAGTTTCCTCCGTGTGAGTGTGTTTCGTGTTGGAATATTAATTCGTCACCGTGACGACATGAGTAGTTCTGTTTTTCCATGAATTCCTGTTTGTACAGTTCTGACCATTGTTATTAACCTCATTATTCCATATCAACCCTGATGGAGATAAACAGACCTGGAACAAGTCAAGAACAAGAACAAAAACATAATTTGAAGCCTCAGTGATGAGAATTTATTTCATTAAAAAGATTGCTCTAAGAACTCTTTGTCCTCTCCACTCAGTTGCCACGGTGATTGATCCCAGTAAGAAGTGAATGAGCGTCGCAGTATGAAAAACCAGAGTAAATCCTTGAAGTTACCTCGATAAGAGGAAACCCAGAGTCGATGTTTCGGCCCCTGAGCTGTGAACTCGCCTCCCACCACTTTAATGTGTTGAGAAACCGACTCCTTAAGCTGAACCTGGAAACTTGGCCACTTCTGAACTCTTTCAATTAGACACCAGCTTGTTTTTTTTAACTATTCACAAAGGACTTCAATTCCTAAAACTGAACCTTTTAAAGACACCAAAAGTCTTTCTAATTGTCTTTAACTCTGTAAGCTGCACTTTTTTCTTTAGAAAGTACGATGGATCATTTCCTTTAAGTGCAGAAGTAGAACAGTCCAGAAACACATCGAACTGCACATTAAATGTTTGAAAACGGACTTGATAAACATGGATTCTTCCCGGGAGTTCGAACTGTTTGAATTAAAATAATGGAGACGTCGTCTTTATGTGGACCAACACAGATCTGACCCGCTCTGATTATTGTTTTTCCAGTCTAATTGATGTTCCCCCTGATTAACTTCACCTCACGAGCACAAACATAATGAAGCGACAGACGCCGTCGCCTCGGCCGTGCAGCAACTTTGATCTGTTCGCTCATCAGACAAATCACTCATTAGTGCTCCGCGGCCTGTGTACTTGATACCTGACATTTCATTTATTGGACTTAACTGCAGGATTAATCTCCTCAAAGCCGCACCGGGCAGCCTCGTTCCTCTGGAGCCCGAATGAAAAGGCGAGAAGAAAGAGCGCAGCGATCTGATTTCTCCATGAATGATTCATACGACCAAACGCCAATAAACTGCCTGTTTATTTCAAGTAGTCTCTCTATTCTGCTCCATGCAGGAGGATGACATGAACCAGAAGTTGTCATTAACGACAACAGAAAAGGATAATTTTCTTTTAATGATTTAGACTGTGATGTAAGAATTTACTCTTTTTATTTTTCTACCGTGCCAAATATAACGGCGCCATCTGAAGACACTTTTACTGTGAAAAACCAACAATTCATCTTTAGCAAGCAGAGGAGATGCAGTGGGGATATTTTTGACTACAGATGACTCAAAATTGATCAGAAAACTTTCAGTTTTTGCTTGCTTTGGAAGGGTTTAGTTGGGTTCTGTTGTACTCTATCATTGTAGGAGCACTTTGAGATGTTTGTTGATGTGATTTAGCGCTTTACAAATAAAATTGAATTGAATTGAAGTGTTTCATTGGATTTGCTCAGTGAGCAGTAAACTGTGACCCATCATGTTAATACACTTTAATGCACAACCTTTGTAATTGCAGACGCCGTCTGGTTTTTCATGGCAAAGTGACTTAAATTTCAAAGGAACAGAATTCTTAAAAAAAAAAAAAAAAACTAGAACTAAAGTAAGAAAACATTGCATTTCAGTAAAAGGGGTCCAGTTATGGAGCAATATAGACAAAACTCAAAACATTCTCAAACACATGCTGGATTTAAAAATAGGTCAAAATTGAAATACAAAGAAATGACATAGAGCAATCAAAGTGTTTGTTTGTTTACTTTGTTGTTGTTGTTGTTGTTGTTGTTGTTGTTGTTGTTGTTGTTTTTATTAATAAAACACTTATACAAGTGAGCGTGGTTATGTAGGCCTCTCGGACTGTATAGTCTTTTGATTGTTTGTTTTTTTACTGTTTGCTTTTAATTTTCAATGGAAAATGATCATTGAGATAAAGGTGCAGATTATATTAGTTTATCATCTTTCTGCTCCCTTTCATTGAATTTGTAAACCTTTGTTGTGTATTTTATTGTAATGATTTTGTAAAAAAAAATAAACCTACCAAGAACTAGATAAAGTAGAACCACTCAGGCCCCGTTTACACAACAACTCAGAGCCACTGAAAACACAACTTGTTGAAAACTCTCCGACCCCATCTCCATGGAAACGGGGGGAATTGGACTTGGTGCTTTTATTTTGACAGTCAGCGTAATAACAATCCAACTTGTGTCGTCTGTCCACTAGAACGTCTGCGTTCTCCCATTGTTACTGTTTATACTGCATTGTTCTCTGTGCATGTGTGTGTGGCTTCATTACAACATTCAACAGCACCAACTAGTGGCCCAACATGCTCACTACATAGTTTTCAGTATTTCTGCTGTTGCTTAAACAGACACCTTTTTTTAAATATGTTCTTTAAATGTGAAACTTTTCTGCGGCGCGTTTTCACTTGAAACGTTGTCGCGTGAACGGGTCCTGAATCTCCAAGATGTCCGACGCCGATCACAAACACATACATGTAAAGATTTCACCTGAAAACTCAAATATTCACCTGTTTTCAAAGTTCCAGCTCCCTTCATGCTGCCTCAACACATTTAACTCCACAAATAAATTAATATAGATCCATTGTTTCCTACTCTGGATCAGCGTACTGTATAGTATATCCACACATTCATCCCAAAGGTTCTCCAGATAAATACTGCGATTGTTCTCTTGACCTTCGCCGAGCGATCAGCCATCTTGTTGTGTTTTGAGTTTGCTCTGATTCCAGACATTTATCAAAGTGCCGCCGCTTCTGCTGACAAGAGTTAATGTGCTATTTTAAGCCAGACGAAGCTCGCGGTGGCTGATAACGCAGTAAATTGCCCTTGTCCTAATGAGCCAGTTATGCGCTATATTGTCATGAACAATCTATTATCTGCAGAGGTTTTTTCAGCATCCTCATTAGCGTTGCGTGCTTTGTGTAGCGTAGCTCGGGCAGCAAGCGCACACACCCACACAGACACATACACACTAAAAAAAAAGGAGGTCCTGCGTTGCCCGCGGTGATGCAGCCATTTCCAGGCAGGTTGTAATCAGTTCAAATCTCACTAATCAAAGTAACAACTTGGCAATGCTGTGGAATGTCGAGTCAAGACTCTTTTGTTTTGAATTTAACTTTAGGAATTTCACCAAAGGACCCCGAGTTTCAGGTGAAAGGCACATTTTCCAATCTGAACCGATCCCCCGGTTGGTTTTTGCCGGCTGCAGTCGGGGCGTAGAGGTTAGACGAGGCTAATTGCCCTCTGGATGCCCACTCCCTCAAATCTATGGTAATGTTCCAGCAGTGTAATTACCCACCAGGCCTAATTGTGAACCAAAGCGAAGCAGAAGCGTGCTGCTGAGTGCAGAAAATGATGGATGTATCCAGTATTTATGTGTTGTATAATTCATCACGACTTGTTTACACCGTTGTACTAATGCAGCACCAGTACACACAAATGTTTGGTGTTTTTTTTTTTTTACTTGTCGCCTTAATGAAAATGGTGTGAAAAAGGAAAGAAAGAGCATTTCACAAACATGCTTCAGTTTTTAGGACACGTCGAGTATTTTCTCTCTTTTCAAAGAGGAGGCCCAAAGCTATTCTTTTACTCAGCAATTCATATGAATTGTCTTTCGGGATCATTGACCGGCACGCGTACTCCCTTCTACAAGAAAACACTCTGACATTTCAATAGAATCAGGCAAGCAGAGCGCATTAGTTCTGCAGCGTGTATACTTTCACCGGCAATTACAGAACAACAGAGGCGAGAAGTAAAGTGATGGAGCAGGAAATCTTTTCTATTGAAATGTTAAATATAGCACGGTAAGTATTGTCGAAGCTCGACTGTGTTATTTAGTGACTTCCACACTGATGCACATGGAAGTCGAACTGTTAGCACAACGTCGCTGCTTCTGGCATCAGTAACTAATCACTGCTCAAAGTCTTAGTGAGCTTCATTCACCATTACTTCTGTTGAACCAACACTTGAGGAAATACTGTCTCTCTTTCCTCTTCTCTCAGCTCTGAGCTGTGACATTAATATTGAACGTCATGTATAAATGTTAACTTACGTTGGCAAGCTAATATTTCCATAATGTTGGCAGAATGTCAGCTGTATTGTTGTTGCTTATTATGGTTAATTTCTTTCAAAAACTTGTTATTCAGGTTTCTGCACGGGGGGAAAGAAAAACATCCACATTGCGATCAATTCATATTCATTTATACGGCTTTTCATGCAGCAAATGTTGCTCAAAGCATGTGTGATATTGCAGTACAGCGGTGGAAAATTCCAATAATGAGCAATCATTTAATCTTAATGTAGGAAATCCATAATAAAGATCTAATTCAATAAAAGCATTTTAATTGCATTTCAGTATTTGAGAAACAAAGCAACATTTTTAGATTAATGAATCAGTAAGTGAACGTAAATATGTTTATAATAAAAATCATGTTTATTCTGCTTTTTTTTTAAACAGCAGTTATTTGAATAAAACAATAGGAATAATCTCAGATTTAGCTCAGGCTTCTCCACATGTCTACATGTTGTTAGCAGGTGACTACATGTTGTTAGCTGATGGCTACACGTTGTTAGCTGGTGGCTACACGTTGTTAGCTGGTGCTACACGTTGTTAGCTGGTGGCTACACGTTGTTAGCTGGTGGCTATATGTTGTTAGCTGGTGGCTACACGTTGTTAGCTGGTGGCTACACGTTGTTAGCTAGTGGCTACATGTTGTTAGCTGGTGGCTATATGTTGTTAGCTGTGGCTACATGTTGTTAGCTGGTGGCTACACATTGTTAGCTGGTGGCTACATGTTGTTAGCTGGTGGCTACATGTTGTTAGCTGATGGCTACATGTTGTTAGCTGGTGGCTACATGTTGTTAGCTGGTGGCTACATGTTGTTAGCTGATGGCTACATGTTGTTAGCTGGTGGCTACATGTTGTTAGCTGGTGGCTATATGTTGTTAGCTGGTGGCTACATGTTGTTAGCTAGTGGCTACACATTGGTAGCTGGTGGCTATATGTTGTTAGCTGTGGCTACATGTTGTTAGCTGGTGGCTACACATTGTTAGCTGGTGGCTACATGTTGTTAGCTGGTGGCTACATGTTGTTAGCTGGTGGCTACACGTTGTTAGCTGGTGGCTACATGTTGTTAGCTGGTGGCTACACGTTGTTAGCTGATGGCTACATGTTGTTAGCTGGGTGCTACATGTTGTTAGCTGGCTAAACTTTCCCCTATTCTATAAAAAATACAAAACGTGTGAACCTCCATTCAACTTCTAACTAATTTATGTTATTTCACTCGTCAGACGGACCACGGCAAAATAATCAAACCATATAAAAACATCTTACCTAGCTTTAGTGATGCAGAAAGTAGAAACCAGGCAGTAACTTCTCCAAGTCGCACGTTTAAAAAGTGTAACAAGCAACTGTAAGCCAGTACACGCCTTTGGTGACAAAACCAGTAATCATTGAAATCACCGCTCTATTTGTTGTACATTTCCCAGGAAGCCGACATGAACGGCACCAGGACCCCGGAGGTGGAACACCTGAATGGATCGCAGCCATTAATTATGCAAAGTTACAGCTGCATTCGACAAGGCGAGCTAATTGTGCGAGAAAGTCCATAAACAGAAGCTTCATAATGCAGACGAGCAGCTCAGAGAGATAAACAGCGTAATGCAGGCCAGAGGAAACCAATTATCATTAGGCTCTAATTTAAGCCCAATGTACACAGAAACACCTGTGCTGCTGAGATGACAAGAAGCCTCATTATGGCTGGGTTCCATTTAGGTTCTTTGGTTTTTTTTTTTTTTTACTTTCTGCTGCAGATGGTCTCATTTCAATCTGGAAGCTTTACCGAAGAATCAGAAGGAGCAACACAGGGACTGAACTGAGATTACAATCAGATAAGTCAAAAATCGAATAATTAAGTGAGAGGTTTCACGCTGGCTCTTTGTCTGCATGTTGAATACTGAGGAAGTGGAATGTGATGCGGCCAATGGAATCACAATCACCCGCTGAGCTTCTTAATCTGCTGGAGCTTCTGCGTCCCTATGACTGTCATGTAATGATCAAACATCACATTAAGCTGTTTAGATGATCAGATAGTACTTTGATTACGTTAAAGAATTGGATCGATCATCAGTTTTTTAGTCTGCAGCATCGACTGGGACCCTCGTCCATATCAGAGCTTGACCTTTTCTATGTCAACGTCCAAAAAAACTACATTTCACAAACTCAATATGATGCTGATACTCTGAAATAAATAGTTTCCATTGAAGTCTTGCCAGGGAGCCATAATGCACATCAATTAGGCCTTCAACTGAAGCACTGGTATTGAAACGTACTGGTACAACATTAAAACATTGCTTTTTTCACAGATAACAAAGCGCTGGCAAAAAAAATGGACATCTACAGAGGTGAAACACACAATGATGTGAAATGTGCCGGACGCGAGGTGCTGATGCACTTCAGGCAACATGGAAAAGAAATAAGTCTCGTATAAAGGCTTTTTTTTTTTTTTTTGCAGTTGAATTTAAAATCAATTAAGCAGCCCACACAGCAAGCGTAAACGCCTCGAGAGATTTATTTTCAAACACATCAAAGTGGAAGGCATATTGATTGAAGGATGAGTTTTTCAGTTTCATTCCAGCTGGTGAAGTTTGTGAAAATGTCATCAAAAGAAGGACTCTGCTGTTTGAAACAATTCTGAACAGGATCATCTAAAGTCTGAACTGAAACTTTACTTTTAAACGACTGAGCAGGAGGAGCTAACTCACTAAAGCCCCGCTCACAGACATTCGTATGGACAGATTGGTATTATGGTGACTGTCAAAATAAAACTACCGAGTCCCGGGAGGATATGGATCTGGAAGTCATGACAGTCTGGAAGCCGCCATCTTTGTTATTGTTCATCTACTGAGCATGTGCAGAAGAACTATCTACTACGGCCGCGGTGCACGTGCACGGTAGCAGCGTCGCAGAAAAGTTGAGTTTTCCTGGATTCCAGGAGTCGAGGCGTTTTCGAAAACTTCCACATTGGGAGTCATTTTCACAGAGTTGCGTTTTCAGTCCCAACAGAGCAACGTTGTCGTGTACATGTGGTTTTAGAAGTACAAACCTTCAGTATAGCAGGTCCTGGGTAATTTTAAACACCTTCAGGCCTTTAATATTGTTTAAAACTTAAACTGACAGAACTTTATTCAGGCCCCAGCCCAGGTCGATAAATGGGGCGATGCGTCTTGCCCGTCCACACCTCAGAACCCAGGCGGCGGCGGCGTGTGAACGACCGGACAAAAGCGATGCGGTTACATGAAACGCCGTTGTCGCGTGGAAGTCTGATATGATGGATTTACTTCCTGAATGCGCATCACCACCCCGGCTGTATTCTCATGTGAACTTCCTCCCGGGTCTGGGCCTTTAACTCAAACAGAAAGAGCCTCAGGGTTTTTTATTTGCGGGTGTTTGACCCTCCACATGTCCACAAACCCCTCATTCAGACACCAAATCATGTGACTGCTCAACAGTTAACCTGTACCAAGTTTCCCCCCCCCCCGTCAGTGAGCCTGGTTCTGCAGTAGAAGTTACTTCTTACTCCTCTCCTGTACAAGGCGGCGCTTTTCATCTGAGTGGGATTTCTTTAGAGCTAAATTAAAAGCACTCTCAGTCCGTGCCTGGGGGGACACCCTGCTGGGGAAACTCAGTTTAATACTGTACCAGTCATTTTACTGACATTTAGAGTCCAAGTGCCTCTTAAAAAAATAAATAAATAAGCCTTTCTCCGTTCCAGATCACTGGCAAACTAGTGCTGATGATGTTTATCCAGGTGTTTGGCTCATAGAATTTACGAGAATATCCTAATCCGTCTGGGGTTTTTTGATCCCTTGCAGGAGGGATTTTCTCACTTTTCTCGGTTACATAAGAAGCCTCAGTGTCTTCACACAGCAGAACAACATGTGGAGTGAAGCGAAGCGGTTACCTGAACAGATGAGTTTCACTGGAAACGACTGGAAGTTCATTCTGAAGCGGACAGCGAACGGCAGGAGAACTGAAGCCACACACACACACACACACACACACACACATCAGCGCTTCATCCACTTTGGAATAACTGCAGCTGCACCAGTGAATTAGAAAGAGAGGATGATTTATCTTTCCACAATGAACTTTCAGTTTCTTCACTTCTCTTTTAAACAAGTTGAATCATTTTTTGATTCCACTAATCGGCTTTGAATATGTTTTAATATACAAACGTCTTTACTGTTCTAACATTCCGTGGATGGATGGATGGATGGATGGATGGACGGATGGATGCATGGACGGATAGATGGATATCGAAGGTCAATGTTTTTTGTTGCTCTCTGCCTCTGTCCCCTCCTTTTCTCTCTCTCTATCCCCTAACTTCAGGAACAGAAATTCTCCACCTCTCCGTCTGGTTCTGCAGATTTCTTCCTGACGAAAAAGATTTTTTTCCTTTCCACCGTCCAGTATGGACATTAAGACATTAAGACATTAAGACAACCACCTAAAGACTATGATGCTATTGGCATTATGTAAATAAATAAATAATGAAATTGAATTTAGTGACAGTTGATCGTGACCTTCAGGTCTGGAGGTGGAACTGCATCAACAACAGACATGAAACTAGAGCTACACTCGGTAGAGCGCAGATTTCGCCAACGCCACATTTGTTTGTTTGAAACAAGTTAGCATCGTTTGCATGTTAGCCGTTAGCTCATATTGATGCTAACTAGCCTATCAGGTCGCTACATCACTGTGTGAAACACTGAGCGGGGAGCGTCTCCATGGCAACAGACGCTGATCTCCTTTAATCTATTTAACCTCTCTCATCCGCTTTGTATGAAACATTTTTTCACAGTTTTTTGGGATTTATTCAGAAACGGTTAGCCACTATAGTCTCAAGTCATCTAAGTGAGTGGTCCTTGGATGATGACAAATCAGCCCTGAAAATTTCATGCAATTTGGGCGAGTATATTCTGCGAAAAGTTGGGAAAATACATACAAACCAATAAATACTGGCGAAAACACAACCTTCTCGGCCAAGTTCACCAGTCACCCAACTTTGGTTGATGAAGGTAACTACAGACAACCTCTGCACGGACTCAGTAACAGGCAGAGAAAAAAACTGATTTGCAATCTACAAATGCAAATTAATCCTCTTAAACTGTGTGGCTGACATCTGTCTTTAAATCAGCCACTGTATTCCGTTAAAACCTCTTTGCTTTTATTTCTATTTTGAATATTGTGTTGCTGGTATTACACAATATTGCACAATATTTCACAATATGTCACAATACTCTGTTGTAATAAGAGCGATCTTATTTTGAAATGTTGCATTAGATTGGGAGAAGAAAGGTTGGACCGTGTCAAACATGAGGAGATTAGAATGAGACTTTAATTTAAAAGAAGAGATGATATGAAGGAAGGACCTTGTTGGTGTTTTGCTAAACAATAAAACTCGTCCTCTTGGCTGGCGCAGACTGCCACTTAATGAAAGTGTCTTTGCTCGTCCCAGACGAAGGTATTCGTCATCTTCATGTCGGAGAAAGCAAATATGCACTATTTGTCCAAAAGTATTCGCTCGCCTGCTTTCACACGCACATGAACTTGAGTGACCAAAGGATTTATTATGATTTTATTCTGATGTATTTCCACCGCTTGCCGCCATAACAGCTTCAACTCTTACAGTAAGGCTTACCACCAGGATTAGAATTGTGGGTATTCACTTCAATTCTGAATTTTATTTGAATGGCGCCAAATACAACCCGGTCGTTTCAAGGCAACAATTGAACATGAGCGACTTCGTGGCCGAGTCGCTGTCGTTCCCAGTCGCTTCTTCTTTGTTCTAATATTTCACTGAGAGGAAATTTCCCAGCCGGACTCTTTACACCAGCGGCTTGAGTTGTTGTTGTTTACCTGCAGGAACAACAGCAGCAGAAACATTACAGGATATTTTTGAAGAACCTTCGTAGACTTCAAGGATCCGCTTCATTCATCTTTTGAAATTTCTCTGTCAGATTGGAACTGAGTTGTTAGAAAGGTTGGAGCTCGCGCTGACGTGACGTCCTTGAACTGGTTCCACTGCTGGAAACTTCCAACACATCCCATAATACACACCCGCATCTATAATTCAATGAAGTGACTGAAAGGTAGTGCTGCTGCAGTGCTGGATTTAAAAATGTATGACAGATTTGTTTATTTTTAATTAATTTTAGTATTTGGTCTATTTACAGTAAACATGTTGGTTTTTTTTTTTTTAACAGCATTAACATAAGATAAAGTAATCTTCAGCATTAATCAACATTAATATAAAGAAATTAATTGTGTTTATTTTTCCGAACCTATTTCAAACTATTTGACCTGCATTTCTGTTGTCAATCATTTTAATTTTCAAACAGTTAAAATGTACTTTGTTTACACAACAAATTGCAATTGTGTCCATTTTGACTAATAAACTACCTAATATACTGCCACCCTGTATGAATTGCATTAAGTTGCAAATAGATTTGATTCATAATGACAATTTGAGAGGCATTATGTGCAAACAGGCGCATTCAAATAACAATTTTGCGGCATCCGGCTGTGTTTACAGAGGAACGATCGGATTGTTTGCTTCTGTCGGATGGATTGATGGAGCACAAAGTGAAATACTATGGTTGAGTTGTGTTGGTGGGCAGCGCTATCGAGCATTCATAAATACATACGTACAGAAAAAGGCAAAACAGGAGATGAATGCTCTCAAAATTAAAGGTGCAAGAAAGAAAATATGTGATGAATAAATGTCATGGGGAGTAAAAGAAAGACGATCAATCACGGAACCCAATCACCAATAAGGAATATATTAGTTTAGTTTTGGCAAATTTTAAATGGAATAAATCCAATAATGTCAGAAAAACAAATCTAACCATCATTGAGTTGCATTGTACATACTAATGAATAAATATTACAACTTTACTATAAACTAGGGACGTCCCGATCACACTTTTTTGCCCCCGATACCGATCCGATTTTTCAGAATTGAGTATCGGCCGATACCGATACTTTCCCGATCCGATACTTACATTGCTATTGCAAATATACTCAATAATTTTTGGAGCAACTAAGATGTCTGAAGCTAAAAGCACTATTGGCAGAAGCTTTGTTTACCTAGAAATTATTGTAAAACTCACTTATTGAATCAAAATTCTTCGCTTTCTCTTTAGTTGTTGTTGTAAACTGAGGAACATCCACAAGGCGAAAAAACTATCGTTGTTCTTCCTGGCTTTCTCCCAATAAACCGTCCACACCTCACTATGAACACGGCTCAACACGAGGCTTCAGGGCATGTAGTACACATGCCAGGCCTTTAGGGGCGCTGTGACTCACCAAACACAATAAAAACGCAGAAGAAGACAGACCACATAGAAATTTTGAAGTAGACTTCTGCACATAAACACATAAACCACTATATATAACTCTAGTTTTATAGGTCTATGGCCCCGCTCCGCCTGCTTCTAGCTTCTGCAGCTCGACCGGAGCTTCTCGTCCCTGATTGTTGTGGTTATTAGGGGACGTTGTGGACCGCGTTTTTTTTGGGGGGGGGGGGGGGGGGGGGAATCACTAATATCGGCCCCGAACCGATATCTACCGATCGGATCGGGACATCCCTACTATAAACTATAGCTATTTTATATGAATTAAATGTACAAAATCAACAATAAAATATTTTATTCTATTAAAATTTAGATGCAAAGGGAAAACCCTGAGTTTATCCAGATCTCCACTGTGGCCGGAGTTTTCAAAAATCATCGTTTGTGGTGACTCGTAAAAATATCCCAGTTTTTCAAATACCGGCGCACCAGGCTGTAAATGTGGCCTTAGAAACACCTCGGCGCCTCCTCTCACCCCCTGCAGGCTTCAGCTGGTAAAGAATGAAGATTTACTTTGTTTTGAGACTAAAAGTAGAACTTTAATGTGATCTAAAGCTGATACGGGAGCATTGTCTCCGAAATTATCTTGTCGGCGTGACGTGTTTTTAGAGAGTCATTTAGAAAGAGAGCTCAGAAGATTGTCGCCACAACGGCTCATTCATCAAATGTCCTTGAAAGGCCGAACAGTTTCCCCCAAACTTTCCTCTGCTCTTGTCCAAGCGAAAGAAATGAAGACGAATAGCTTCTCAGTGTTCGTGTGTCGGGTCGAGAATCCAGAGAAACAGAGTGAAATAATTCCAGTCTTCATTGTGAGAAGTGCGGTCGCTGCGTTAAAATGCTGCTAATTATCAAATGAAAGTGTGTTATGGAGCGGAGTGGCGGCTGGAAGTGAGTGATCTTCATTTGGCGTGACGTGTGTCATCAGGCCGACTCCTTCATCGTCTGAGGCTTCGTCTGCGCGCCGAGCGGGAATTTGCTCGACGTTATGGAGTTCGCCGATTGCTCGGCGGAAACTCCCCTCGATCCTCCTGGTGTGGGACGCAGCGCCACGTCACCAGTGTTTGGGTTTCATTTCCTTTAACCGCACAGTAAATATGAAGCCTGCTTGACTTACCTAAACCAACAAAACTAATCCATCTTCCTTTGACAGTCGAGGTTCAATTCTTTACCCTTATCATATTTTCTCCCTCAGTAATTGCCTTTTCTTTCTATTTCTCGGGCTCGGAATGGGAATTGATTAAATTGTGTGTCTCAGCAGCGCAGAAAGAAAAAAAAATAAAAATAACAACTGAGAAAATCACAGTGAAAGGAAAATATAGCAAAGCTCCAGAGGGCAAGCAAGTCTGCCATATAATGCATCTTTATCTATGACTAATGACACGACTTCTGTGGTTTTCTCATTACAGCCTGATCCCTCTGCTACCAATGATTTCGAAGAGATCGCACAGACATGTGTGGGGGAATCTCCCTCCCGTCCCGCAGTTCAATCTGTGACGTTAATTTCCTCGCCCGGCCTTTAATGAATTGGCCTGAAAGAAGCGGCGACGCCGAGTTCACGGAGCACAAGAGGCTGTAATTGCCCGGAGAGCCTGTTGAGGCACGATTCCAGCGTATTTACCTCCTCCGTCATGTCCTAGACTCACCCCGTCTCTTCTTATAGGGGCTTCTTAAACCAATTTCCCAGGATAAAATCAATCCATTAGAGGTGGATCCCAAGAAGAGCAGAAAATGAAATAATTAAGGGTGCAAGTCGCTGCTGAAATGAGCCTGTCCAATCACTTAACAAGGTGTCGCTTTATATTCCTGAGGGGTGGCTGGGTGTCAGCGTACAGATAACCTTTTAAAAGACCAATTTACTCCTCACAATTATTTAGGCCCACTCTATTAACTAAATTAGCAACCTTAAGTGATGGCGCCTCGGTGCCCTGCCCAGCGTCTTAAAGCACACTAATGAAAATACCTCATAGAAGACGTGTCGGGAAAAATGTCTCCGTCTTTCCATAAATCAGCCCCAAACTTTAAAGAAGAAAAGTTAAATTACTTTAATGTAGAAATTAAAGAAATCGATAGCAGATGTGTTCACCTGATTGCAATTTTGTATCTGGACAAATAAGAAAAGACGAAAAAAAACCTTTGAACACTGAAATATTCACCAGAACATTGTGGAAAGAATTCCACGTTCGTTAAAGATATTTTCAGAAATATTTATTCAGAAATAAGCATTTACAACTTTTTGTTTTTTTTAATTTCTATGAAATTGTTGTTTCTAATTCCAAATCCCTCAAAATCTCCCAAAATCCACAATGTGGATTTAAAAATATAAACAAAGGACAAATCTGTTACTGACTGTAAAATCATGCAGACTCTGATTTAAGAAAATTAAATAAAAATTTCCCTCGGTGTGTTTATGTGCTGCTACTTCATTATCAGTAAGGCATCACTGCTCTCTCTGTTCACATCTCAGCACGTTTGTTTAATAAAACTCTATAATGTCGTTAAAGACATTTCTGGGTTGACTTTGGCCTGCAGGCTTTATGATTGACTGCAAGACCACAGATTATTGCAATAATCTCCCAGTATGAATCCTTTTTGAACGAGTTAACTGGAGGAAATTAATCTCCTTCATTGAAAATGCAGATTAATAATCAACAGCATCGATAATATCTTTGGTGAATTGTTTGTGTTCGTTGACCTTTGAGTGAATGTGAGACACACAGCAGCTCCCCGGGCATGGACAAGCTGTTCAAGTAACGTTAAAAAAAAACAAGTCACACACACACACACACACACACACACACACACACACACACACACACACACACACACACACGTCTTGCTGTCGAGAGGCGGATCTCATGTTTTGTACAAAGAAAACATGGAGGTAAATGTTTGCATTGTTGACGTTCTCCATCCATTCGTAGCGTCCGGACTAACGATGCAGCGGGAAAGTCCAGATTTGAGTACGTATTTCAGTACTTCAATATATCATCTTTAGTCTCATAGTAATAAAACCACAACACAAAACATTTAAATAATGAAATAAGTAAACCAAGATATGTTATTTTTCTCCCACCAGGTATGAAGATCTTTTTTTTTTTACTCCAGGAATTAAAGTGCTTTTAATATATAGAAATACTCTGAGATAATGATATAATTCAGCTGAGCTATAAGAGAAATGTTACTCATTGCTATACTTGTTAGTTAAAAGGTGATAGATCATTAAGGAGCTGCAATAATACACAGTTTTTAAATGTTCGCAGCTGTTCTACAGATAACTGGAGCAGTTTTTAAGAAACCTGAAACCTGTGACTGACTCAGAAACAAATCAAGGTAGGCCCTCGCTTTGACTCCTCCCACAATTAGGCAGCTCTGCTCTGGCACATGGCACCACGAGAGGAAGTACTTCCTCCTCTTCCCAAGATGGGCATGTGTGGGCGGAGCCAGTCCAGCTCACACAGACACAGCAGATTCTGAATGCAGCTCCTATGATCCAATTAAGGCTGATACTCCTGCTCTTAGCTCACTTCCTACCAAATCAACGTAAACTACATTCATCATTTGATTTGACTTGATGACGAGATGCAACGCTGAACACAGTGAACGTTATGGTCACCTGTATGGTCGGCGTGAACTTAGAGGAACACCGAGAAACTTCCTGTGTTCAATTGTAAAACAAAGTACGATAAAAATGTGTTTTTGTGATCCATTTAAATTACAAAGTTAAAGCAGCAACCAAACCCAAAACAGCTTTAATTCAGAAACGCTATCCTCTAAAAACCTAAAACAAGACAATTTTTCTCCGGCCAGTTCGTAACAGGCAACAGGTCTAAGAACATAAAAGTGATTGAAGTACAGGAAGCTCAGGCAAACAGAGGAAAAGCTTCAAGTTTCACCCAGAAAAAAGGGGAATAAATTTACCGCGGTGACGAGCTCTTCGATGTTGTTCGCCGACACATGTTGTCAGAATGTTGAATATTTCCCAGCTTCGCTCCCATTCGTTTCCTTCTTTCCCTCTTTTAAACACAGTGCATGTGTCGTCAAATTGGTGGAGCCGCTTTGTCTCATTTGCATTATTTTTTCCCTCCTCATGCATTTTCTGCTGCAGTGCGTTGAGCTCTCAGGGCCGCGGCTGGATTGTGTTAGATTACGGAATTTCACACTGCAGCCAATTCGCCGCGTGCCGTCGCCGCTGACAGTTATGAATAACACATTTTCTCGCGCAGCATTTGCTGAGAGGGCGACAACAACAGAGATCTGAGGAATGCTTTTTTTTTTTTCACCACTCTGGACGTTTTGAGAGATGGCCCAGATGTTCTCCCGACTGCTTTTGTCACGTTCCCTCCTTCGCTTAAAGACGCGGGCCTAATTGGAACAGACTGTCCTCAGAGCCGAATCTGAGGAGGAATCGACGGGAAGGCTGAGGGATGGAGGCGGAAAAGACGAGGAGGAGAAGGAATGACAATCGGATATAAAGTTGTTTGCATACTGTATAAAAATACCTCTGGCTCGGCTGAATAACTCAATGAGATGTGACAGAAGGAGCTGCTCTGCTTTTGCTGGGACGTGAGCCTGATGTTCTGGTTCAACAGTGGAGCTGCAACCTGCAGCCGAATGCTGCTCCCACTAAAATACAGGAAAATAAGCTGCTACTCTTGGTTTCATCCACAAGAGGAAGACATGTTGAAGGTTCATGTGACTGATACTGCTTTCATCCAATTCAGTGTCGCCGGGAGCTAGAGCCGATATTCAAGATATGTTGAGCAGCATCAAACATACATACATACATACATACATACATACATACATACATACATACATACATACATACATACATAAAACACGTAAATATGAAAACTGTTCAACAAGCATATGAAAAAGTGTGTATTTTCCTCTTTCTTTCATTTTGATAAATTTTTACTCCGGACACATAAATCATTCCGTTCTTAACATATTTCTTATAATATGCACATTTATAAACAATTCTAAACACAGTTAATATATTAAGTACACATAACCCTGCAGGTATAGTGCATATAAACTCACTCACACGTGGTAATACACTACACATATAACAATATGTGCAGATAAACAAAACTTTATTTAATAAGGCCAGTCATTAAGGGCAGATTACTTGAGTCCTCAAATATATAAATATAGGAAATGAAGAGAAGAACTTCAAGTCACTTTAAAGCTCCACCTTTGAGTAAATGTCAGCGGATCTTCCATCACTAATTACTTCCAGCAGCAGCAGGCCGAGCAGATAAACAGCGTGAAGACAGTCGGCCGTTGTAAAGAGGCTTCAGTGGAGAAGACGCAGGTTAATGGCTGAAATCAAAACTCAGAAGCTGATTTGAAACGTATGAAGTGGAGAGGTGCTGCTCCTCAGTGAGTCTGAGCCCAGCGGCTCGTCCACTGACGACGGGAGACGACGGGGGACGACGGGGGACGACGGGAGACGGCGGGGGACGACGTGGGACGACGGGGGACCACGGGAGACGACGTCGCCTCGGTTTGGATCCGAAGCATGGAGGGTGGAGCAGGTCGGCCGCTCCTTCAGTTCTCCCGCCGTCTCGCCACACCGAAGACAAGACGTAATGTAATTAACTTTCATTTGGGATTGCCTAATGCGGTCTGCACTACGGCGTGAGCGTGCATAATGGACGGCTGGTAGAAAGATGATTTAAAAGCTTTTAACGTATGAGTTGTCCCCTCGTCGTTTCCCTGAAGTAGCTGTAAGCCTGTTAAAACGGCGCCTGAGTGCAGCCTCTTCAGCATCCGAGAGGAGAGAACACATACAGGTCGTTCTGCTTTCAGCTGTATTTTTACATCTAGATGTGTTTATTCCCACTCGCTTATCACAATCATATGGAGAAACTCTTCTACTTCCAGGATGGACCTTCTCTAACTTTCTGATTGTCTTGACATTGACTAAAACTGACATGAATGGTTCTATATTATGCAAATCAAATTAAATATGATAGTATTTGTTGAGATATGTGTGTTTTCTTAAAGAATATTGTGTATTTGCCTTTTTTAGAAGTAAACTTTGACATAGTGCACGCAGTGATTGTCCATCGACCTGCGTGCATGTGATCATAACCACGGTGAAAATCATTTAAAACGTCTGCTTTTTATTTATTTATTTTTAAAAAGAAAGAACAGAAAGGTCAAAACAGAGCTTGTCAGTTTGATCCTATAGGACAAAAATGTGAACAGACAATAATGGGTTAAATAAATGAACTACGTGAACTTGTAAATGGATTTCAGGCATATTTTCATTTCCCACTGCTGCAGTGGGGAAAAAAAGTGGCTCTCATTAGTTGATGCATCTTTTAGCAAATGTTTCCCCTTCATGACATCACATGGGGAAATAAACGCTCCCTCCAGTAGTGGATACTCACTTTGACCCTCTTACAGGTTGATGAGCTCTGCCCTCTGAAATTATGAGCTGGAACCACTTCTTCTCCTCAGAAAAGCTACCGGGAAACAGACACAGCTCATTAGCATTTAAAGGTACAGACACAGAAACAGCCTGTTCTCAATAGAGCCACGAGAGGGACTTTTAGAGTGGCTGAAATTGAGGACCACTTTGAAAACAACGCTGACACCTCGGTGAAATCGTTAGAATTTGTATAAAATTGTACATTTAAGTGACATTAACTCATTCATCCGGCTGCCATAGAGGCTGCTCAGCCTGCAGCAGGAGAAAGTCGAGGTTCAGTGTTTTTCTCAAGAAGTTGAGAAAACTAATTTAATCTGTCAAATGCCGACTGGAAAAAATACAGGAATGTTACTGATGAGTATGTTTAGGATTTATATAAATTTGGCATCGCATTAACAGAGTGAGAGCATGAATGACTTTACAGGTGGTCTAATGAGGGTTTTGCTTCAGACCTTGTTTATCTGTTAATAATCTGATGGAAACGGTTTCATGTCCATTGTCTGCCTTCACCTCGAGCGCTGAGCCCCCCCCCCCCCCCCCCCCCCCCCCACCAACACGGGATTATTACACTGACTAATGTCATTAAATGTATCAGAGCATTACACCAAATAATGATGAATTTCAATGAATTTAATGATGAAAAATAAAAAAATGAATCTGGGAGATGATCAGTCACAGAGTGAAGCACAGAAAATTGTGGAAGAAATTAATCTCACCACAATAAGAGCATCTCTGCTGGAGGCTGTTTGCATCTGATTCCCAACAATATTAAAAACATGGAAAGATCAAAGGTTTTTTTTTAGGAAATGCATGCGTGCAAAAGGAATTTAGGTAAACTGTGGGGATTGAATTAGACTCCAACCCAACTGCATACTGATAAGAATCCTGCTTTTAATCACTGGTTGGAGCCTCAAACATCCTTTCATGGACAGACTGAGTTCAACAGGTTGTTATTATTATGAATTATTATGGAGGAAACAAAAGTGAGACGAGAACTGAAACTAGAAACATTTCAGACGTGATGAAAAACAAGTGATGAGAATTCTTTAAACTCTTTATAATTTCTAATTTCCTCCTATCTGATGTATGTACGTAGGTGCAAATATATATAGTATATATCGAATTTTTAATTTGTATTTATTTGATTAGATTTTTTCAACACTTGCTATATATCCGGTTTGTTTCCATCTCAGAAGTAAACTCTCCATATCAGGTTATTGTTTTTCACATTCTTTATTAGTACTGAGATGAGGAACATATATAGATATATAAGTGTGCAGAGCAGGGTGTAAAACATATTTTACTTCATGCGGCCCAGTTCCATCTTGACTGAGCCCGACTGGCAAAATAGTGCCAAATTAAGCTTTAAATTCAAACTAAATTAAAGTTTTTCATAGTATACGTTATGAAAATATCTATATTTTCACAAAAACCAAACAATTACTACAGAAAATGACTACAATCTCAACACGAAGCCAATTTCAATGAAGCGTTTTGATGCAAAATACAGCGACGTGTCTAATTAGCTCCTGGAGCTGTTGCATTGTGGGTGTTTTTACAAACTCACCCTGACAGCGTGGCGTGGCAGCATCATTGTTATCTCAGCTCAGTGTCTCAGTGTTGTGTCGCGACTCTTAATAAATTTGTTTAATGTCTGTTTTGTTTTGAATTTTTGTTTTTTTTATTTCCTTGGTGTTTTGGCCGGAGCCTCTTGCAGGCTGGTTTTCTTGCCCACCTCCCCGGTATCGCTAAGAGACGAGGATATAATGAGTTCGTGTATATATTTGTTGTTCTGTGTGAAATAAATAAAAATAGGCGGTGATGTTTTCTTCTTTACCTCAGAAGCATAAACTGCTCCAGCATTGTGTGTGATCCTCACAGCGTGCCTGATATTCAACATTCATGAAGGCAAAAGCGTTAAAAGGATTGTGTGTGTGTTGCTCTGCACATCTGTCAGATTCAATCCTTTTTTCCATTTTGCAGTTGTTTTTATAGGTGCAAACCGTTAGTGAGCCAAGCACAAAGTGTGAGGATAGAATCCCCCCGTCTCGCCAGCAGCCGCCGACACCGTCCACGTCTGATTCCCCCTGCAGAAATCCAGACTCATCAGACAAGCCGAGGCTTTGTGTGTGTGTGTGTGTGTGTGTGTGTGTGTGTGTGTGTGTGTGTGTGTGTGTGTGTGTGTGTGTGTGTGTGTGTGTGTGTGTGTGAACTGTAGCCTCCGTTTCTTGTTTGGCCTGCGGGCGTCTTCTGCCGTAGCTCATCTGGTCGGAGGCTCGCCGGCCAGCGTTTAATCTAACAAACATTGCGGCTGATCTGAGAACGCAGGTGTGAGCTGCGTTCACTCGGCATGCGGACGTGGCCTCGCAGCGAGCGATCGCTGGAACACACCGCGATCGAGACGCTGCGTTTTGAAGCGACTGGCAGCTGGAAACCCCAGATGAGACACGCTGCGTCGGCGAAATGTTTCTCACCACATCCCTCGACTTTCATGTGCGGCGAAAACATTACAGGATTTATCGGGTGATGAATACATGAATTATACATATATAAAAAAAATGTAAGTGATGTCACTGATAAAGTGACATCACTTGACTGTAATGTAGGCTAATGCGAGTATCAATACGGTATAGATTTGTATTTCCAGGCCTGCTTGTACTCCCGGCGGTCGGCCGGCGGTGGATCTGCATGCTGATGCTGGTTGAATTGAGTCTGGCAGCATTAGCGGCGTTCGATACGAGGAGGTGGAGCAGAGCTGCACACCGGCGCTGTGGAGACTCTGCAGAGGAGGAATATCTGCTTCCCGTCGAAGCCCAGTCGGCGCCAGGATTAACCCGAACAACAAAAAAAATGAAGCGACGGGCTTTTATTCTGAAGGTGAATGGTGAATCCTTCAGACTGTCCTCGTTCGAGCGTCTCGTTGGTGAGAACCGGTTCTTTATGAAGCCGTCAGTGAAAAGCTTTCGAGGAAATAAATCAAGAAGCTCAGACATTTCCGTGTCAAATGCGTGTTTTGGTCATTGTGCATAAGTTTAATTTTGAAGACGAGCACCAGTCGGGCTGAATGTATTGATCCTGATCAGTCATGAGGTTGAACAAGTTATAGAAAATAATATCAAACTGCTTCGGCAGTGAGGAGAAGGTCACAACTCCTGTCGAGGAAATTAAGTTTTCTTTTATTTAAAATGGCCCCAAGCCCTGCTTGGGACTAAAGCAAGCAGGGCTATCAGAACATAAGGCCCGTGGGACGAAGCCGTCCGGCAAGAGGCTCCAACCCGGCCAAATTTAAAAGAAACACTGAGACGCGAGCTGAGGTACCAGTGATGGAAGACAACAAACCAGCATTCGCCTCAAAGCCGCGCTGTCAGGGAGAGTTGGTACAAACACCCAGAATGCAACAGATGTAGGAGGAGTTTGTCTGGACATTTCATTGGATTTTGCGTCAGAAAGTTTCATTAAAATTGACTTTATGTTCAGATTGGAGTCATTTTCTGTTGTAGTTGTTTTGGTTTTGTGAAAATATAAAAAAATAAACCTCATCAGATATCCTCTGCAACACAGCCAAGAAAAACCTTACATTTTAAGATGAAGAGTTATCATGGTACTAGTTTACCGGTCCTGCACACTGCCACGAAATAAAACGTGTTTAAAAAGAGAGACGTGTCTTTTAAAGTAGTTTATATGTATGTACACGTGTATTCACTGTTGCTTTAATAGTTTAATATGTTTTAGTTGATCGTTTTATATATTTGCGAGCGCCCTGTCGTCGTCTCTTCCAGCTGTGAGAGGTTCGCTTGTCTCAGCTGTGATGTTTGAAATCACTGATCTCCTTTCTGATTAGACACAAAGGAAAAGCAGAGCTGTTATCACTGACACCGATACGATATAGTCAAAAAAATAGCGTGGCGAGGGGAACGCCGCACTTATGTGGTGGAAAAAAGGAGATTAATTATAGTTATTAAAGAGAAGACACAGTTTTCTTTTTTATTCTTGTTCAACCATTGTGTTCACCGAACTCTGTAATTCATGCTGAGATAATGAATATGACATAAATATTGAAATTTTCAAAGAAAAGACGTCACTGAAAGAGCATAAATAACAACATCTTATTGATGTAGTGCTATAGTTACCTCATGGTGAAACAAATACTTGTAATACATCAAATAATGTGACAGATACCCTTTAACAACTCTGTGTACAGCCTGGAGACAGTTTGGTCTTTTTCTCCTGGACTTGAGCAGGAAGCAGCGAAGAGCAGCCGTCTATCCATCCGTGAATCTTCCTCATCCAACTAAGCCGAGCTGATCCCGGGGAGCTTCGCTCTGGACAGGACGTCGGTCCATGAAAGACAAAAACCTGCTGAACGCTTCACAAAGCGCTCCGACAATACGGGAGGAAAATACTCCAGGCTGGATGCGACAAAGAGACTCGTTTTCCAAGGTCACCGTGATCAAAGGGTTCGTTTGATTTGAGTTCTGTTGCACTAATGTCTCTTTTCTTAATACTTTATGAAAAAACCCTCCACAGTAATTCCTTTATTATTAAAACAGTTTCTGTTGTTTTGAGAGTGTGACAGTGTTTGTTTCTCTTGGAAAAACACCATTAATTCATTTTATAAATATATATATATATGCCTTCCTGCTTTTCTTGAATACTATTTTTGGTGTTGTTGCCATAATTCAGCCTGGGTGAATTTAGAATTCATGATGTGTGAGTAATCCAAAGGAATGAAACAACAAAAAGAGAATAAGTGTCAGAAGCTTCATCAGGTGTCCACCGACAACACAAGCATCAATAAACTGAACAAATTGAATTTATCTGCAATCTGACATGAAAACTGAACATGCGATGAAGATTCATAGTGAATCTGAAGGTCTCTCTCTCTCTCTCTCTCTCTCTCTCTCTCTCTCTCTCTCTCTCTCTCTCTCTCTCTCTCTCTCTGACTCATTGTTTTTATCATTTAAAATGCAGAAAGAAGAAGTCAGTTGGACGTCTGTGTGGCTGTTGAATTAACTTGAGCTAAATTGTTTTGCTTCCATCTAGTGTTCATTGGTGGAACTGCACTCTAGGTGAACTTCGAAATTCACTTTCTGAAGGTTTTTCCAACAGTTCTAATAGTCCCCATACCTGGAATGACGCCTCAGAAGTGTAAAAAGTCTGTCATCTCCCTCCCTGGCTTGTTTCAGTTGTTTAGAAATAGAATAGAATAGAATAGAATAGAATAGAATAGAATAGAATAGAGAATACAGCAGTTCTATATTGTCACTCTGAAAGCAATGTTAAAAGATTGTGTTAACGGCAGTGAAATGTGGTTGCTGCATCCTCTATGCCAGCAATAAATACACAAGTGCAAAATGCAATACTGTGAGGAAAGATAAGATATTATGTTTTAAATATTAAAAACGAAGAAAGAACAAAAGTAAGTAGCAACTTTCATTGATTCTCTGTTTTAACAACAAAGACACTATATGTAGACAAACAAAAAACCATAGTGTCGTCAAATCTCTCTCGACTTTTGAGTATTTTAACATAAGTCACTCATTTAGGAACACACGGTTTTATTTGTGGTTCTAGCTAAATTACAGAATGGAGATAAAGAGACTCAATTACATTTAATAACATTCAATTACAATCTGAGCGGATGGGTTATACATACTCAGTCCATTCAGTTCAAATCCAATAAAACATTTCCTTTTGCACCCTGAGGGAGAAAGACAACTTTTACAAATTGTTCACGTCATATATGATGTTGATCCAGAGAGATGTCTTTTGTTTTTAATAAATAGTATCAGCTGTACCAGCAATATCGGTATTGGCCAAGTGTATCTGTGTTAGTTTGACACTTTAAAAAGTTTCAGTTGAAAATTGGAGTCGGTGTTTAAAGCCCCGTTTACACAACAACGTTTCATGTGGCAACACCTAATCCGTTAAAAAGAGGAGTGTGTTTCCACTGCAGCAGCGGACACACTGACAGCGATGTAGTTGGTATGCCGGGACATAGGAGGGCGCTGTTGCTTATTTTTGTAATGAAACCACACAGACATGTGGGCAGAGAACAAAACGCTATAAACGTGAAGAAAATGGAGAGAACCTGACATCCGCATGGACTGATGACGTATCGGATGCTATCAGGGGTGAGTCTCAACTATTAAACTACTGATATGGACGATAAAACTAGAATATGACCGCGAGTCAAACCACTATGGGTCCGCCATGTTTGTTTACAAGTGGATGAGCAGAAAGGGGGGGGGGGGGAATGTGCATGCGCAGTAAGAGTGCTAATCGCCTCCATCAGTCTCTACAGGAGGGAATAGCGACCGTGTAAGAATCCTTCCACCTTGGGAGCTGGTATAAAAACTTTTTCAGATACAGTGGATCCACTGTCGTGTAAACAGACCCCACAAAAGTGAAGAAGGTTTTGCGGATACCATCATATTGGTTGCCGTGTAAACGGGGCGTTAGTGATATTGCTCCGTAAAGGGTTAATAAAAAACGTGCAGAGGATTAATCTGATAAATGTTTGTGACATGAGAACAAACGTCTGTCACACCGTGTCCTCTGGCAACGTCACCACTGTGTGTGTGTGTGTGTGTGTGTGTGTGTGTGTGTGTGTGTGTGTGTGTGTGTGTGTGTGTGTGTGTGTGTGTGTGTGTGTGTGTGTGTGTGTGTGTGTGTGTGTGTGTGTGTGTGTGTGGGTGTGATTCATCCTCGTATATCACACAGGAACACGCCCCCGTGTCTTGGCATCATTTCTCTCATGTTTGCTTGTTTTCTTTTCCATCAGCTTGGCAGCGCGGGGTGTCGAGGGGGCGGGGCCGACCCGGCAGAGATTTGTCACCCAGCGGTTCTCATGTTGGAGGAGTGAGGTAAATCCTCAGGTGAGTCAGCGTGAGGAGACGACCTGTTCAAGCACTTTTACTCCACCGGAGCAGGACCTCTCCCCCCCCCCCGTGCTGATGAGAACATCGGTCATGACGAACCGCTGGCGTGCAAATCGTCTAAACATGTCACTCACAGGCTTTTGGATGATAAGAAATTTATGTCACGGTGACGCTCCCACTGATTATGTGAATATGCCTTCAGCATTCACACATATTTGTCATCCAAATCTTTGTTGTGATTCGTCTGACTTCTTCCGTGCCGCGCTACTCCTCCTACAATCTTTAACCAGTCGGAAGAGTTCAAATATGAAAACGTGCAGCTTTGTTCAGACGCTCCTGCTGTACGTTTTCTATACCTTTAACCGTTTCAGAATAAAGCCCCCCAAAAACTGAATGAAGCGGATCACAGGAGATCAGCATCTCCATGGCAACCAATGCTAATCTCAGCACTGGAGACGCCATGGAGCCACGGAGACGACGAGATCAGCTTTATTCAGCCTTCAGCATTCACACTTGCAATACAAACTATCTAGTTTTCACATCATTTTACCTTCAAGTTGTCTTAAAAATATAAAAGCCTCCTTTATACCTCAAACTCATTTTAGTCCAGAGATCACATGCGGAAC
This sequence comes from Lipophrys pholis, assembly GCF_963383615.2. Classification (NCBI taxonomy): domain Eukaryota; kingdom Metazoa; phylum Chordata; class Actinopteri; order Blenniiformes; family Blenniidae; genus Lipophrys; species Lipophrys pholis. The sequence continues at coordinate 2,455,470 of NC_137634.1, read as the reverse complement.
AATCCTAACCTGAGTGGGCCAAACCATTCAAATAAAAGCTTTTTAACCCTTTAATACAAGTTGTTTGATAATTCCAAAAGATTTTCTTTGTTTCAGTGCAAAAAAGGGATGAACGCATAATCAAAGAGTTTACGATGCAATATCTTTATAAAATAAAACCTCAAAAGGTTAAAATTATTCAAGAAAAATAACTGCATTCGCAATGTTTTTACATCTTTATTGATGTGAAAATACTTTAAATTGTCAGCAAAAACATTTTAATAAAAAATTTGATTTGTGGCATTTGGCAGGATTTAGCGTTCACACATTTACAGGTTCAGCTTCACTGTATGATTCCACTTATTGCTGCCCCACTGGTGATTCAGCTCAGGTCTGTGTGTTGTGTAATGTCTTAATAAAAAGCTGAATTACTTTGACGGAGAAATCACAGCAAATATCCTTGTAATCTTTATGTAAAGTCCGGAGCCAGAGTGGACTGATTTCCTCCTGTGATTCACTATTAAAACCAACAAACTGCGACCAGAACGATGAATTTTAATTTTCTGTATCCAGACGTTGAGATTACATTCGTGTCCGCGGAGCATTCAGTCATCAGTCTTTTCATCTTCTCTTTGATCTTCACTGTAGTGAAGCAGCGCAGCGTTTTAACATAAACCCGCTCACCGGTTCAACTCATCCAAATGAACATTTAAAGATAAACAACATAAAACCTTTTACTTTCATCACAATAAAAAGAATTTAAATTAAATATCAGTGACACTCGTGTTCGGTAATGTTCAGATACACAATCAAAGTGCTTATAAAATATTCATATCACCTTGATATAGGCAGTAATGCTGAACTGTAACGTCTTCATCATGTGGGCCAACATCGGTAGCTTCTGCAGCACAATCTGGAGGAGGTCGTCCGCCGTTGTTGTCGTTAAGTCACGTCGTGGAGCGGGTCGCAGAGTTATCGGGTCGAGAGGCGGGGAGATGACATCATCGTTTTCAGCAAATGTGAGTCCTGTCCATTCACCCGTCCCAGAAACCCGTTTTCAAAAACACCGGTTGCGATGCGGTTACATGAAAAGCCTTAAACTAGCATAGCACATCACCCCAAGCACACCGTCCCCACCGTGAAGCATGGCGGCGGCAGCATCATGCTGCGGGGCTGCCTGTCCTCGGGGAGGCGGCTCAGAGTCGCTGGAGGTAAATGCAAGACAAACTTCGGGGTCTGAAAACAGTTGAGTCAGGCGGAGATTCATCTTCCAGCAGGACAACGACCGGAAACATCCAGCCAGAGCGCCGATGGAAACGTCTGCATCGAAGCATATTGATTCGTTAGAACGGACAGAATCAAACCTCTGGCAGGACCGGTGGTTCGCCAGCCGTCTCCATCCAATCTGACTGAGCTGGAGCTGCTTAGCAGAGAAGAATCGACAAACAATTCAGTCTGTCGATGTACAACTCCGGTAGAGACAAACCGCAAAAGAGTCGCAAATGACACTGCACCTGAAGTATTGACTCAGGAGGCATCGATACTTCTGCACGCGTCACTTTTCAGTTTTTTATTTGTAAAAAAAAAACAAAGTATGTTGGTCTGTCACTTTAAATCCAAGTAAAACACATTTCCATTTGTAGTTTTCATATGACACTTTCTTTTTTCAAACCGCAGGTTGGACAGTAGAAAGCAGAATAACACACAGATCTCTTGCACTTTCACTCGCCGCTCTTGTGACCCAGACGAGGGGATAAACAGACGCCTCAGCCCGGCCGAGGTGCGTCTCCTTGCCAAGATGGGAGGAGGAAGAGACGTGCCGTCATTGAGCCTTCAGCCTCACTCGTCTCCTGCAGGTGACTCAACGTTTTCCACTGATTCACGTCTGTGCAGGAAACCCGGCGTCTGCTCACTCTCCTCACCAGCTACATCCTCCTCTTCCTATTACTTTACTCCTCCTCTCCATTCATCTCTCTTTGTCCGTGTTGCCCCCTTTTTCTTTTTTGCCCCCCCCCCCTCTTCCTGCCAACTAATTGTTGTTGCGCCGCAGCGTCTCTTCCTCCTCTCAGCCTGCAGTGTTTCTCAGCAGCAGCTCCAGGGCTTCTGGGGAGAGAGAGAGAGAGAGAGAGAGAGAGAGAGAGAGAGAGAGAGAGAGAGAGAGAGACCTCCAGGACGTTCAAAACAACAACAAAAAAGACCCTAACACACCCAGTTCCACCTGCGGGCCGCTGCAGCCCGGCGAGGGGATTTCACCGCGCTGATGACGGGACGCCGCTCTTCCTTCCTGCGCCCACATAAATCTGTCGGTGGACTCCGTCCCGGAACTCTCATATTAAAGCTGTTTTCCATCACGTGCGGCTCTGCAGGGGAGGGAAAGCTGACATGAGGAACACCAGGGGGTTGGACTAGGGGGGGAAATGTTGTTGGTTCGTATTAATCACGAAGCTTCGCTGACCCTCTGATTATAAACTGAACGCCGCTCCTGCAGCGTCGGGTCGTCTGAGTTTAACTGTATCGACGAGCAACAGGCAAGAAGGGACGGAAACAACGGATTTTAATACGTCTGCAAGGGTTATCGATTTGTGAAAGAATTTTTTTTTGTTTTTAAAAAGAACAAAGACTGTTGTTAAGTGATGCTCCGTGTCTCTGTGTCTACTCATGGTTTGATTTTTTTTTTTGCTGCGTGTAAATAACACCTTCGCTTCTCTTCTCCCAGAAGAATGACAAGAATGGACTTGCAGGGACATTTCTCAACTGAGTGAAGGACCTCTGTCATCTCACGTTCAGAACGGTGCGGGCGAGCAACCTTAGGCTATAATCAAACACACACACACACACACACACACACACACACACACACACACACACACACACACACACACACACACACACACACACACACACACACACACACACAGATTCATGCACGTTCAGGTTGAGCAGAAGTATTTACATCCATTAGCTGCTAGTTTGCTATGAAAGGACGGAACAATACCTTTGAGTGTAACATTTAATTTTCAAGTAGAAAAATGATGCACAAGCTCTTCACAGCTTCCCACACAGCTGCGACTTACTTTTCAGGCATTTCAGGGAACGGATACACAAACAAGTGCCGCACATCTCTGTCACATTTCTGTCATAAAGCACCTGCAAAAGTTGTTTTTCTTTTGCATTTATTAGATCAGTCGCTCTTTGCAGTCTCGTGATGCAACACCATTTCGAGATATGCCAAGATCATTCTGTCAGTTATGCTCCCGCAGTATAAAACAACAAAAACATTGTTTACATGAGAGGTGTTGAAATGCACTGACTGAAATACTTTCACCAGGGTATACAAACATTCTGCAGTCTAAGTTGCCACAGTGAACCTGTGCACACGGCAGCAGCACAAAAAGTTCACATGAGTTTTGTCCCTGAGACGGTTTGGAAAGTCTGCCGGTGCTCGTCGGTCCTCGAGGCCGGAGGAGGCGGCGGCGGCGGCGGCGGGTCACAGGACGTCGGCGCACAGAGGGAGGCTGTGCTCCGGCTCCTGCAGGTAGCTCACCTGCCACGGCAGCCCCAGAGCCGCCGACGGCTCCACGAAAGTGTCCATGTATCCCTGGGTGCAGGAGGCCCACACCCCGGGCTGGTACCCCAACCCCTCGCCCGCCTGGGGGTACCGCAGCGGGCTGGTCGGGCGGTCGTGAGCGCTGCCGCAGTGTCCGTGTCCGTACAGCGGTCCCTCCGCGGGGTAGCAGGGGTAGTGCGGCGACGGCGGGCAGGACGACAGCGCGTTGTCCATGTAGACGTGGGGCTCCGCAGGCAGCCGGTGGGCGTTGGCGCCCGGCTGCGGCTGCATCTGGTGGGAGATGGACGCGTGCCAGGGAACGTAGGCCTGGTGCTCCAGGCGGGGAACCGGGACTCTGGTCTGCTCCAGGCGGGACGGCGCCGGCCCTGCCGGCCCCGCCGTCGACCGGTTGCACTCCCGGTGGCTGCAGGGCTTGCCCGGCGGGTTCGAGCTGAGGAACACCGACAGCGCAGAGATGCGGTTGATGGCCCTCTGCAGCGTGGCGATCTTCGAGAGTCGCTTTCCGCTGAGGTCGTGGTTCAGGGCGACTCGGAGGGCGTTGAAGGCCTGGTTGTAGTCCATGATGCGTTTTCGCTCTCGGACGTTGGCGGCCATTCTGCGAGCTTTGGACCGGACGGGTCTGTTGCGTTTCTTGGTCTGACCTTCCTCGGGGTCGCTGGGACTGCTGGTCGAACCCTCGCTGTCTTGGAACGTTGCCTTGGTACTCTCCTCGTCTTCGCCTTGGTCCAGCGCGCCGAGCTCCAGTTCCTCTTCTGAAAACTCTGAACCCGCAACGCTGCTGCAGCTCATCCTGTCGACGGTATCGACGCGCTCCTCCTGCTTCGATGGTACTCGCAGTCCAGAGACTCTGTCGTTGGTGTTGTGAGCTCTGCCTGTCCTGACGGTCCTCGTCACACTTCCCAGCAGCTCCTCGGCGGGACTGGTGGGGCTGTCGGTGTTTGCTGCTGAGCCGACAGCCCAGGTATCCTCCTCCTCTGACTCCTCTGGTGCCTTGTGATTACTTGTACCTCAACAAGACAGGTTGGCCTGCTTTTTAAAGAGCTGTAAGTCACATGGTACAGTCACCTGTGAAGAATGGTGCTCTCTCTCTCTCTCTCTCTCTCTCTCTCTCTCTCTCTCTCTCTCTCTCTCTCTCTCTCTCTCTCTCTCAGGTTTATGGTGCCCTCCAGGTAAATGGCACTGTCACCTCCTCCTCCTCCTCCTCCTCCTCCTCCTCCTTCTCCTGACTCTCCCTCACATCCCTCGGAGGTTCTTACCGAAGTGTTTCAACACTTCTTGTCAGTGTAAAACACAAGCAAAACATACTCATTATTTGACAGCACTTAAGCTCACACTTCCTTTAACATCCTAATAGACGGATTTTATTTGGCGGTTTTCCACTCTTCATCACAACTATAATCTCCTACAACAATTATGTCTTTCTACTTTCCATCAACTTTGAAAATCAAGTTACTGCGAGTCACTTGGAGTCTTGCATGTAGCTTTGTTATGAATTATTGCTTTGCACAGTAATGTCTTACTCTTTTCACTTTTCATCATATTAGGTATTACTATTGTTTTTATTATCTGCTGAGTCGGTCTCCAAATTCCTTTTCTCTTATGGAGATATTACAGAAATCCCAAGAATCCCATTCTGGCCATGAAATTTCTCAATGCAAAGCACAAGAAAAAACTAAATGAAAAAGATTAATCCAAAATTCACAATGCAGATATTATAATACAATTGCTACCACACAATTATCAAATAAAATTCATGATACAAATATAAAAGTCCTAATATGAAAAAAAAAGTCCAAATATGAGTACATCTTTAAAAAATGAGTAGTCACAACACAAATGGAAAAACCATAATTTGAAAAGGGACATAAAATTCAAGTACAAAAGTCACAACAGAAATGCAAATGTCTCCACGAAGAAGAGAAATAACAAAAATTTAAAAGTCCCAACACAAATACAAAAGTAACAACACAAACACAAAGATCAAATAAAAGTCACAACACAATAACAATAGTGACAACAGGAGGAGATTAAAGGAATTTATTGATCAGAGGGTTTGATCTCTGTGACTCTCAGTCCGGATCCATGTCCAGTCAGCCGGCACTCTTATTCTGGCTTTTACATTTGCGTTGCAACTTTTACATTGAGTTGTAGCTTTTGCATTCTCATGATCGTTCTTAATACTTCTTCATAAAATTCATAATACTTTTAATTTCTCTGACGTTGTCTGGGCTTGGCTTTATTCTTTACTCTATTTGGGTGATTGGAAAGTGGATTTTATTCACTTGGAAATCTTTGACGTTGTCGTGAACTACGAACATAACTGCGTGGCGAGTGTCTTCCTGCGGTGAGAAATGTTCACAGTAACAGTCGTGTGAGCTTCCCGACTTTCCTGGACCGGAATTTCACCACATTCTTTTTCCTCTGCGTTACATAATGAGCGGCTGTTGCTTTTTCTCAGCAATTAGCAACGAGGGACATTCGTTTAAATAAATGTTCCCTGAATATCAGTCCCACTGATGCCCGTGACAAATTGCACATTCATCCAAGTGTCCTAATCTGTTTCCTCCTCTTTGTGGAGTCTGGGAAGAAAAGAGCCTTCTTATCTGGCGTCGGTTTCAATCGTCCTTGCAATTAGCCGTCCCTGCAGCGGCCATCTCCCTCGCCGCCGCTGCTCCCTCTGCCGCTCAGGTTTAAGGGCCATGTAATTTAGAGGTGCTTCCCTGGAACTCATCCCCATAAATCAGGCCCGGGCAGCACCCGAGGACAAGAGCAGAGCGAGCCCCAGACTTCAAAGCAAAGGGAAAAAACAAGGGCAAATATTTTACAATTAGAACCTGCAATTGCTGCTGGCCGAGGCGATCGATCTTTCATAGCCGCTCGCTTGTGAACGTCCTGATGGGACGAGCTGCTGTAGAACTGAAATGCTGTTATACGTGGATTTTATTAACGGCCTCGTAGAGCAAAGAGTCACACATGCTACTTTCAGAACTCTTCATATTTAATCGTTTTCCTCGTTGAAATATGCGAAGTGGAGCAGTGGAAGGCGATTCCACCGACCTTTAGTCGGGCTTCTGGCCAAGTGCAAAGGGTCAGGTCACTAAAGACTCTGAACCGTGGTAGTAGTGGTGGGGGAGGGGGGGGGGGGGGGGGGGGTCTGGTGGGGGGGGCGTTGAGCAATGAGTCAAGCATTGCTTCCTTCCTGCCCCTCTTCTTTTTATTGTGTATGCAGCGGCTTTGAGACGCCAACCTCTAAAGCAATTACAGCCCAGAGATTCACCTCTCTGCTTTCAGATGGGAACGTTTTTACTGCCGTGTCAAGGTAATGAGGCTGAGCTTTAATTTATACGCCTCCACGGCCACCAGTGGACGTATTTTTTTTGGAGGGGGCAACAATTTGCTTAACTACTAATGTGAAGTATGAGTATTTAAAAAAAATAATCTTTACAATCTCTTGAGAATTTCCATTTCAGTCCTGCGTTTTAAATGAAGTGAAAGGATGTTTTTTTTTTTTTCTTTCTCTGAAAGGCTGGGCCACACAGCCATTAACATGTCAACCTTGGGTTTCCACGCTGTGCTCGATTTTATGAATATTACACATTTGCTTGTAATGGGGAAACAAGACATTCATATTGGCTCCTGTATCAGGTCTGACTCCATTTAATCATCGCAGCTGTCATCATTCTCTGTGTCGCAGAGTAAAACAAGGTGTTGGAAACAGTTTGACCCGAGTCGACGTCTCGTTTGCTGCAGATATTTTCACTGAACTTTCAATTATGAGAATCTTCTTCTATTAGATCCCAAAGTTGCCGTTTTGGACTGAGATCTGGCGACGACGTCCAGTGAACTTATGTAAATACTGAGGGAAAATAAAATCTCCTCTGCTTCAAGCGTCATGTTTTTTGGAAAAGCTGACAGATTGTGCAGGTCGGATCCAGAGGTTCTTTGACTTCCTGTCGTCTTTCTACCTCCTCTTGTTTCTGCTTGTTGTGGTGCAGAACTCAGCATATGAGGCCAAACGTTTCCAGACCCATTAACCTGATAATCATCATCATCATCATCATCATCACCGTAATACTAGAGTGTAGTGATACGATTGGGAAATGTCATTTGTATTGGTTGTAAGTACTATTTCGGGCAGTGAGTAAGGTATTGCAGGTCTCCACTTGTACCGTCAGACTGCTCTGTTTGGTCCATATATTCACATATTTCTACTTTTTATAAAAAAGAAGGAAATGTTGCGCTGAGGAATCATTTCGGGGGATAAGTGGATTTGAGGACGGAGGATCGGTGGTGATTTAGCTTCACAGCAATAAAATACTCCCATTCAAGTCCAATTGTGAACTTTAACGTTGATTTTTCATAGTTTTCCTCAGGTTTCCTCTCCAATAACATGGATTTGAGTTGAACCTGTGACCTTCAGATGTGAACGTGAAGTTGCAGAGTTTTGCTCTCAGAGCGAAACTCACACAAACGATTGAACCACAATGTTGTTTTTGAAGGATTTCACTCTTCTCTTCCTTGTGAGTTTTTAAAATCAACCACTCAAGACCACAGTACTTGCCACACCTCTGAAGTAACCCCGCTGATCTCCTGCATACCTTTATCGCCGACAGTGTTTGAAACGCTCGCGCCTCGCCTCGCCGCTCCGAGAAGTGTGTACGCTTTATCACAACTTTGATTTATGGCTCGGCAAACATGTCAGATTTACTGCCGCGGCGTAAAGAGCATGAAGACTACAGCCTCGGACTCTCCCCGTCCATTCATTTCTGACAGCTGACAAGACACCAGTAATTATCAGCCGCCGGGAATAAATCACAAGATTTTTATCACGCAGCTCGCCATCCACGCCCTGGATGGAATAACCATTTTCAGGCGAGGGGGGGAACCTGTCCAACACCACTGAACCTGGGATTTGTAAATCTCCTGCTCAAGCCCCCATAATGACTGGTTGTTAGCTGTTTGTTATTAGAGGTCTGTGTGCCAAACGTTATGGATGTATATTTCCAAAGGGGTAGTTAGGGGTAATAAGTGAGTAAGGTCCGGGTTCGCTAACCTTGGCTTTGCAGTGGTATGTTAATGCATGTTTTTGGTGTCTGCCATGGAATTTTCTCACCTCAATAAAAAAAAAAAAAAAAAAAAGCCTCCAGTTGAGTTTTATCTACGCCCCGCCGCCGTTTGTCACGTTAACGTCGGCAGGAATCAGTGTGATCAGCCGACCCGCCGTCGCTCTGCCGCGGATACTCATTCGATTCGCCCTCATTGGGAAAAACACGGCGTCACTCTCTCGCCCCGGGAAAGAAAGTCACGTCAAACGAAAAGGGAATTTCAGTTTGAAAAGGATGTGTCCATGCAGCCGAAGCTCTGCTGCGTATCGCCTCTTTCTCTCCAGTCATTCAGGAGTTACTCGGCTCTGGAACATAAACCTTCGTTTGATCTGTTTAATGACGTCGTTTCTCTTCCCCCTTTGTGTTTTCTCATTCGAATCAGACTTATTTTTCCTTCAACAATCAATTCTCAGAACAATTATCTGATTCAGTGTTCCCGCAGGCTTATAGCAAATCTGTTTTGGTCCATGTGCGCCAGAGAGTTTGTGCAGTTTCCATTTCTCATCATGACCGTTGGAGCCATCAGATGCAAAACGAATCAATCAGAGACACACGATCATTAAATATCTGGAAAATACATGATGGCTGAGGAAATGCACAAGCGGTGACCAGCAAAGTGACGGCAAGGAGCGTTTAAACATAATCAGCTGATTTTAACAGCTTAGAAGCAAATGTACTTTAGACACGCTCAGTAACGAAACTAAACGTGCGTCGAAGGGAAGCGCTCTGGATTTAAACTAAACTGAACCAAACTAAACTAAATTCATGTGACTTTATTGTCATTCAGTCAAATTTAATCAGAAACGAAAACAGAACGAAGGTCCGATGCAGGGACATCGGTTAAAAAGTACAAGAGGTAAAAAAGTTAGGAAATACTTGTGTGGAAGTGCAGTAGGAGGAGACTAAAAATATATAATAACAGAATAAGTTATAATGGAGAATGAATAGAAAGTTATTAGACATATTTCCAGTCCGATGTTTAAAAGACGGAGGGAAACAAACGGTTTAGTTTTACATCCCAGGCTGCAGTACCTACAGATAATTAGAATTATTTCTTTTTACAGTAAATGAAAGTTGGAAACTTCAAGCTGAAGCGACATCAGACCACCAAACACCTGGAGGTGGAGTGTCAATCAAAAAGAGTTTATCCTCAGACAAACGGAAATCATTGGAACAAAGAAGCTGTGTTTCACCTCTACTGTGTTCATGAGGTTCCTTCTAGTTTTTACTTGTGTCTTATCATCACGTAAACAAAGTTTTCAGGCCTTCATCCTCCTCACGTGAAGCTCTTTGTAATTATTTCAGTTTATTTCTGCACTTCCTTGTCCTGATTTTAGATTTAAGTGAAAGGAGAAGCTTCCACGGCCGCGACCTGCACAGAAAAGACTTTTAATGTTTTTGCTCGACGTGTGGAAATGGAGGCTCAGCAGATCACCCGCGATCTCCTCCGTCAGCTCCAACCGATGCCCATCGAGGCCGATATCGTCAGAGGCCCTCCGCCGGAGGAGCTGCCAGAGGAACCGTAGTGAACCTAACAGAGGGGAAACGAGTCGTCGGGCTCGGTGTGAGCTGTCGATTCCTGTCTGTCAACACGCTCGTCTTCCTCTGCCGCGACACGGTGAGGCATCGTCTGCCTCTACGTACCTTCAAAACAAGAACGCCAAGACGGCAGGCCAACTGACACGACGACTTGTGAATCATTCCGTCTGAAATTACTGGCAATTACGTGGAGCTGGCTTGCTGCGCCGGCGCTCGGCGTGCACGCCTGCTATAAAACCGACGCTGTCGGGTCGAAACAATGCCTGGCGCATTTCAGCACGCAGGAACGCGGGGAGCTCCGTCACAGCGCCGGCCGTTAATCATGGAGGCGTGTTGAAGTTTATTCTGCAACATTAGAGATGCTTCCAGTGGATTATCACTCAAAGTATTGTGATTTATTTGGAGGGAAAGGGCCGATTAAAAAAAGATATAAATGGATGCTTGCTCATAAAATCCTGATAAATGTGTTGTTACTTCGCAGGAAGCAGTTAATCACGGAAGGATACGATTTGCTCTGGAAAAGATGTTTTTTTTATTTATTTGTGTTGCATTTCTACAGTTTTGCAGTGTTTCATTGGCAGTCTTGATATTTATAAGACAGTTTTTCTTGTAACGGAAACATCTCGGGAGCATTTACAACGTCACTCCTGATGCTTCTCCACACAAAAACAGGCTGGAGTGTTTTTACAGCTTTACTGTGGACGATGGAGGTAATACCGCCGCTGTGCTCTGGGTGGCAGCACTCAGTCGTTCAGCAGATTTCTTACAGTTTATTCGAGAGACTTCAGTTTTCCTATATTGTTTTAAGGATTTTTGTGACAAGGATTCACTAAACCTTCTTGTGGTACAATCTGGTATTACAATGAATCACCGGGCTGCAACAGAAGTTGAAAAAAAAAAAAAATCGGAAAAGTTGGATTATAATTCTGAGAAGCATGACCTCGTTTTCTAACAGTATTTTGTGTCCCTTATGGCCTGTATCAGGCCTCAGAAGTGAAGAAAGTCTGTCATCTCACTAATTTGTTGCTCTACTCTATAGTGAACTTGTTCTCATGCAGGCGAATCTGCGATTTTCCCTTCATGATGTCATGCGGGGAAAGTAACACTCCTCTTGGTAGTGGAGCTCTGCCTTGCTGATATACTGAATAAATTCACTATAATAAGAAAAACCGTAACAGTTCGCCCTACAGTTAGCAGGAGCTAGCGTTAGCTACATGTTAGTAACTGTAAAAACATTAAACTATTTAACATTAAGACACTATTTCTTTTTAACTCACATCCCCATGAGTGAAGTGGTGGTACAGTCCATGGGGAGAAAGAGTATAAAAGGTGAGCAATGACTCATTCTGGGGGTTGTTGCTTGGAATGGCTCGCTGCCGTTCCCAACCTGTGGGACAGATAAACCTCCATCTTATCTTATATGTGCAGCAGTGGTGCTACATTAATAAATGTGTATTTTGAAACCACCTTTTTCCTTCATCAGTAGATTCCGACTGCTTGAGGCTATCCCTCTTATTACACACTTTAGACAACATTAACAAGTGAAAATGTCAAGCTTTGGTCGTGTTTTGTGTTTGTCTCCTACAAGCTCCACTTTAACTGCAGTAGAATCCTCCGAAACATCAATATTTCTAAGTAATTTTAAATAATACAATAAAAATAGAACATATTGTACTTTCATGATTTGGTAACACCAAAGCTCTTTGTTCTGACTGACTTTTATAAACTACTGCGTCAGGTAGCAGGCTTTTATTTTGCATGTCGAAATCAATGTCAAGATATCTCAAAATATATGAATTACAGTTGTGGGGAGGAGGTCAAAATGCTGAGAAATAAACTGAGAAACATGACAAGCATCAACTTTTTTTTTAACGTATGAAGCTGAAATTAAAGTAAACAGACATGAAATACAGTTTCAAGAATGAAACCAACAAATTCAGAAGAAGAAGAAGAAGAAATGTTAGAAAGAATAGAATTAAGATTAATTCAGATTATTATCACAATTGTGCAAGTGAGTTTAAATGTTGGAGAAGAACGATTTTGACAAATAAATAGAAGAATTAAAATATAATGAAACTAGTGTGGCTGATTTTGCGCATTAGATTTAAGGATGTCAGAAATAAAGGTAAAGCACGATTTACAAAAGGTAAAAAAAAATAAATAAAATTAAGTAAATAATCCAGGGAAAATCAGAAAGATGAAGAGAAAGTTTTTGTGTTACTGATTATAATAAAATTTAAATTTAAATGTTGGAAAAATATCTGGGAAATGGTGGAGATGTTTCCATTGAGGGGAAAAAATAGACATACGGTTACGTGGTTGTTTTAGTGCAGACGGCGAATGGAGCGCAGTGCCATGAAGCAAAAATAATTAAACCTCATAACCTCATTAAATTTCTTATTTATATTTGGGTATTTTAGTTCAGCCCAGTTTGTTGGTTCGGAGCCTCTTGTCTAATAAAATATTCTTGCTGTTGGGATCATTTTCTTTGACTCTTAAAGTCCGGATGAGATATAACAGAGCCCTTTTCTCTGATACGAGACCCTTCATCTCCTCACAGGTTCATTATTTATTCATCATCTTAATTTTGGTGTTAAGAATTAAAGTCTTCCATCAGCTGAAGGTTTTACTGAGTCTGTGTCCCGTTGATTTGTCTCCGAGGGGTCAGGAAGGTGGGCTGGCTGCCATGTCGAGAAAAACAGCACACTTTAATGTTTGGACCCCCCCCCCCCCCCCCCCCAAAAAAAAACGAGCTGCACTCTCTAATTTAGCCATAAGCAGAGTATTACTATCACCTTTCCTCTGGGTGATTTATACCTTGTAAGAAAACCATGCAAATCTGTCAGTACTGATGTCATGACATGTCTAACAGTTTCCTCCGCAGAGGAATGTCAGCACACTTCCTCCCCTGCCCCGAACGCTTGAATCACGATGTGAATCACTCATTTTTACAGGATGGTGTTTACAGTGGCATCATCGCCCGAGCTGCACAGCGCCGAGACAGAGGGACGGAGAGGGACGGCTGGATTTATTAGCACTGAGACGTCCAACTGCACACTTCCTCGCACGATCGGACGAATGTGTGCACTTTCTTTTTTTGCAGAATTCTTTTTTTTTTGGGGGGGGGGGGGGGGGGTAGAAAAATCCATATAGTTGTGCAGCGGTGTGTGTTTCGTCGAGCATTCCTTCCTGGGAGAAGTCAGTCATTACGCCGGGGCGATCATTACAGGGTCCATTTGCGGAGCTGGAACATGTGGTCAAGGTTAAGTGTCTGTAGGCTGGTTCCCACACAACCCACAGCCGTTAAAGTTAAAGCCTCCTGACCACAGACGGTCGGATACACTGCAAGGATGTGTGTGCGTGTGGGTGTGTATGTGTGTGTGTGTGTGTGTGTGTGTGTGTGTGTGTGTGTGTGTGTGTGTGTGTGTGTGTGTGTGTGTGTGTGTGTATGTGTGTGTGTGTGTGTGTGAGTGTGTCACGGAGTAGGACTGATTGGACGTCAATAGCTCAGATAAGTGTCCAGGCAAACAAACAAACGAGCCGAGGTGGGTTATTAAAGAGCAGAAGAAAGTTGCGATCACTGCCGAGGAGCTTTGTCATCACGCACACTCACGTAATTGCAGCGTTTCAGGTCGACACAACAGAGGTCGCAGCCCCGCGTCGCCTCGGGCCGCCGCCAGACTCTCAGACCGCTGCAAGTCTGAAGACGTAGCGAGAAACTCTGCTCGCTGGCTGACGGACCGGCAACACCATCGACTTTGACCTCATTCCATCAAATGAAGCCTGCGGGGGGGGGGGGGGGGGGGGGGGGGGGGGGGGGGGGGGGATCTTAATGTTTTTCTTCTCACGTCCGAGTGAGGACGGAGCCGACCACAGGCGGATTTGAGAGAAAGGAAAAGGTCCAGAAGTTTAATAAGTCATTTGATGAATTAGCCTCTAGCTTTTTGAAGGTGTGAACGTTGTTTTCCTGGCATCCATCAGTCCTCCTGAAAAGATGTGGGCCTAAAGCAAAATAAAATATTAATTTACCGCTTTATTAAGCAAGATTTTGGTGACTCCCACGTCTCTGATCTCACACTGATGAGTTATTGAATTCACAGATAGGGGCTAATGACAGCTGCAGATTACACGAATAAACAGGGTAACACTGTTAAAAGGTTTCCAGAATGTGTGTACGTCCATATGGCCACAGGATTATGTAACCTTTTACAGATTACAAGTCTCTTTTGTAAATGAAGACATGCTTCTCATCCAGATTACCGCTATAACAAAAGAAAACGTCAAATGTGAAGAAAAACAATATCTAGTGAGACATTTATCCCATTTAAAGTGATTAAGCCATGAATACTTTATACTTTCCAACAGATATTATATGTAAATGACAAAAGTATTTTTGATATTAAACAGATAGTGACAAAAGTAAATAGATCATCACATGGAGGTCATTTTTTTAAATTTCCAATTATCTGAACGAAGGTCCAATGAAGGGTTAAATAATAATAATGTTAAAATGTCAAACTGATGTAGTGTGACTCTAAATTAGTATAGAAGCCGGGTGGATGTGTGAATCACTTGTGTGGGCGGTGTACCTCGGGGTTCCCAATCCGGCCTGATGTGCAGCCTCGAAGAGGAGACAAAACAAGTATTCTCTGTGACTCAGTTGACATTAAATTGAACATTGCCTCCAGATTCTTTGCTGTGCAGCACGATTTAAATAAGAATACTGGCTTATTTGCATGTGATTTTATATAGCTACAGCTCCTATAGAGGCCATAAGAGTCACATGCTGCAGGTTACAGACCGACGCTTCAGAAGGCTCTCCTTAAAGAATTCACCTCTGGGAAAAGAAAAAAAAACGTAATGAGAAAAATAGTTAAAGCATTTTTTTCCCCTCTTATTTAAACAGATGTTACAGTATTATTGAAACTTAATGCTTCTGTTTTATTTGTCCTGTTGCTGAGATGGAGCAGCAGAGAAGAAGCTTCTCTGTAGAAATGCTGCCCTCTAGTGGCAAACTGATCACATGACCTGAGTCTCAAGTCTGCAGCGTGTTCATAATCCTATCGTGTCAGTTAATGTTGTGACCCCTGACCCCTGAGAGATGAAGTAACGCTGGTTGCCTCGTTACAGTGGCAGCTTTCAGTAGGTGGGAAATGTTTAATACTCGACAAGCTGCTAGGTTATGGGGAATAATGGGTTTGTAGTATCAGTTTCAATAGTTTGATTACTGAATGTCTTAACACAGTAGGACATATACTGTATATGGCGCTATAAGTGAAAAATTAAGAATATGTAAGCTTTTCCGAGCTAACAAATATCTAGTTTCATATAGAACAGTAACAGATTTAGATAATTTTTGCCTAATAAGAAAAGAACATCCTTTATTGTAGAGCAGTGGTTTTCTAGAAAAACTTTAAAAATACCCCAAAAAAACAGCAGAATGCTGAAATCTATTTGTATGCATAAAATACAAACATGCCAAGCGAAAAACTTTCTGGTTGTGTTGTTTATGATAAGCTTATGGTTTGTTCATTAAAAGTTTAACACGCAAAAAGTCCTGGAAGTGTCGGCCCCGCCTCATTTCCTCATCAACCAATCACAGCACAGCGAGCAGCTGAAGGGGAATTGATTGGCAGGTGGAAGCCATGTTTGTTTATCTTAGCTCGGTAGCATTAGCTGCTAATGATTAGCATGGCTAAGATGAATATGCTGGGATTTCATCTTATTTACCGTCTCTGGCAGTAAATACACAGACGTCAGTGTGGGTCTATAGACAAGTGAGTACATATAATATATGGCAAATAATTGCAATAAGTACTTTTGTCTTGATTGACTGCGAGGGACTTTAACCTCTAAACAAAATGGCGCCATTTTTAATCCCTTACTGTCAAGAAGGAGAAGGAAACGTTCAACCAATCCAACAGTACAAAATACCCACAACAAGTTAGATATTTGGATTTTGGGTGGAATTTATGGAAACGGGTAATGGTTTATGATAAAAAATCACAGAAGTGAGTCCTTCATCTCAAACTTTTTATTGAAGTGATGGTATATTACAACACCAAATGTCAGTGTCTTAGTAACTTGTCATGTGCTGGAGCATCAATAGCATCAATTACAGTTCGACAGCTACACTTATGTTGTTCACAATTGGACTTATTGTCTGCTGAGGCATATCATCCATTTCTTCTTGAAGGCCTTCAGGATTACAGAGTTATAAGCCTCAACAATGCAGATCCCAGAGGTTTTCTACGGATTCAGATCTGTAGAAAGTGCAGGTATCTCCAGTTGAGGTTCCTTATCTCCAGCAGCAGTTCCTGAATGGCTCGGCCTTGAACTGGAGCTTTGTTGTCCATGTCGATGAAATGAGGCCTGTGTTGACCATGCAGGGGCACAATGGCTGGATTAATAACGTTATTTAGATAGAATGAGCACTTGTCATAGTATCATTGACAAAAGCCTTGTTTCCACTGCACAGAATGTGACGGGGTTTGCGTGCGTCCCCACAGCAAAAGTTGTGGATGGTTCTGAAAGAACGGTAACCAAGGGTTACGATTTTTCGTCACCCTTCCGTGGGGGTACCCAGCATTACAGAACGGTCCGATAAGGAACAAAATGCAGCCGTCTGCTGATTGGTCAGTGATTTAGGCCACTCTCGACAAGCCACCGATATTTAAATGCCTCATCAACCGTATGAATCCTCTGTTGTTGTTTACATCCTCTACGCTCACTTTTTTTTTTTTTTGTGGCCAAAGCCCGAGAAGGCCAAGACTACTGTTGCGTAATGACACCACATACCCACGTTGTTCATAGCCCCGCCTGTTTTTTAACCGGACTCTCTGTGGTGGGGCCGCGCAACAGCTTTAGGTATGGGTACTCTTTGCTTTACCGTCCGGTTCTGTCTCGTCCAGTTCAATCACATTCTGTGCAGTGGAAACACTAGTGTAGACTAGTTCTGTATTGACTGTTCATCAGAGAACAGCACTGGGGCCCACTGGTCCCCCTTATAGTGTAAATACTCTCCGGTCCATCAGCACGATAAGGCCTGTGCCTGGTGGTACGGTCAGGATATCTAGCCAGCACACTGACCACACTGATAGAATCTTTTTCCAATGGTGGATTCATCAATCGAACACCTGTTGTGAATCTTTCCAAAAGCCCAATATTCCCAACGGTTTGTGGGTAGTGTTTCTGGTGATTCTACATATGGTACTCCTCAATATGTATTTGAAACAAAGTCCTTCTAAAAGGCATGTTGTTGTTTTTTTCCCCTGCTTTGTACCATATTGACAGCCCCTATGCAGTTCATTCAGAAATGAATCCCAAAGTAACAGATCACACACCGAGAACAGCAGCTTTTACTGAAAGTAAAGTTGTTTGTTCGCTTGTTCTATATAGAGGCATAAAAATATTAAATTTGTATTTTTATTTATGATGCCTGTTAATCCTGAAACTTGGACTTGCTTAGTTTACATAGAAATATTTGAATTGTAATATGACTTTCTTTTGAAAAGCATCTAAGTTATGTTTTGTGCGTTTTCATAAGTTATCTTTTTATGGAGAAAAGGTGATTTAATATATATATATATATATATATATATATATATATACCCTACCCTATATAAGTATCACAGATGTAGGGAGGCCTCAAAGCAGGCTGAAAGATAAGAGCTATTTTATTAAAAATCGAGGAAACACAAGGAACACAGAGAACACAGAAAATCCCAGAGAACAGGAGCAAAACTTCCCAGAGATCCAGACAAACTGGCATTAAGACACCAAATTGAAGTCCAACTTTTAGTGCAGCCACCTGGTGCAGACAATCAAACACTCAGGCAGGTGAAACACATCAGGTCAGGGAACGGCAATCAGACATGAGGAGGGGAAGTGAAGGAGCCTGAAACCAGTGACAGCATGAGACTTCAAACTAAAGCAGGAAACACGAGGCAGAAAATGGTCTCTGTGACAGTAAGTATATTTTATTTCTATAGCACTTTTCACAGATTAAAAAAATAGATCACAATAGACACAATCCACTGCAACACAAAGTTAATGATACTGTCTTATTTGATTGTTTCATCCAGGTCTTTACTGTTCATGCAGATATTTTGTCTTGTGAGCATTTTCAAGTCGATTGTATTTTAAATACAAGAAAAGTAACTGAATAAAGTTATAAATGGAGCAAAAAATATAATTCACGTTTTGTATTACTTTTAAATTTGCTAGTACTCCCCTCATTTTTATTGTTCTGAGTTATTCTCACTAATTCTTTGTATTCACATCCACCCTGCGCCTGCAGACAGAAACAGAGACGAGAGTAAATCCTCTCAGTGTCCTCTAGATGGCGGAAGTACACTGCTTTTGTTTTCTGTGAACCCAAAGCAGTACATTCCTTTCCTCTATATATCTTTCTTCCATATTGTTTTCAAAGGATTGTACTCATATTTTCTACATCTCCTCTTCTGAATCTAACTTAAATTATCACCAAATGTGCAATTTATTGATGAGACCCCCCCACCACCTGTGTCAGTTGTATGCGAGGCACTAACTCATTATACATAACCTTTGTTAAAAATATATAGTCTCCTCTGTCAGCAATGTGTCACTGACTTTTTTCTTATGGAAGTAGTTGATGGAAATGTGTGTAAATTTGCACCGGTAGCATTATAAACATAAAAAATTTAATAATTTATTGACGTATTTCCAGCAGAGAAATCTGAACATTGCCTTTTAAGAGGTACACATGTTAAAATGAGAGAATAATCAACATTGTTCAACAGCGACTGCAGTGCTCGCCAGCCACACTCGTCTGACGTTGGTGAATCTCTCATCCAACATACGTATCTGTGTAAACTGAACCATGATATGCTTCGTTTCCATGCACTGTGCATTCATGAGAAACTCCCACCTGGTAGATGTCGACGGCTGACCTCACGAAGTGTGTGAAGAAACTGAACTTATTGTGTTTCATTTCAGATCCACCGCTGAGCGGAAGACAATTCAGGAATGCTGGAGAGATTGGTGAGTCACTTTAATACATTGTTTTAACCACTTAAATAATCTTGAATCATGTTCAGTCTCATTAATGCCATCGTCATTGTGGCCTGTCTAAAAACACCAAAGAGTTTTTATAATGGATGCAGATCTCAGTCCTTTTCATGAACATCAATCTCCTCAGTGATACGTGGTGGCGAGATTGTTCTCCTTTCTGTGTGGGGTTTGCATGTCCTCTCCATCTTTGCGTGGGTTTTTGTTCCTGCACTCCAGTTTTCGCCAACAATCCAACCACATACCTTATGTTAGAGGTTGTTTGTTGTCCATACATGTGAGCGTCTGTCTCTCTCTCTGAGCTGGAAAAAGCTTTGAGATGAACTAATGGGTGGACATCGAAATACAACCCTTACAAACATGTCATGTCATTGAAGCAGTCAGCTGATTGGTGGACGCCACCTATAGATAGAATTATTGGAAGTGATAGATGTCTGGATAGATGTCTGGTCTCCCAATCACATGGTGCCTTGTTGCAGGTGTAATACTCTTTGTAGCCTCTAGTGGCTGCTCGAGGAGAATCTCTCGAGGTGTGCAGAGGTTTCCATCCAATACAAGCTTACAGTGATTAAAATGTAATAATTGTTGTGGCCAAAATGCAAATGCATGTCAGGATAAACCATGTCATGATAGGTCAGCAGGTTCACCACTTTCACGTTGGATATTTTCTGAATTATTGAGACATTGAAGTCCCCCAGAGCTGTGGCTCCCATATTGTGGTCCAGGAATAACTTCAGATGCGTCACAGATCACTGGGGGGGCCCGAGGTGTTGCCCGCTATGATTTGCACATTTCCTCAAAACTATGTTGGGGTTACATATTTACAGTAAATATATCAAGACCAGGATCTTTAACTTTTTGCAGCACAAACACATCCATGCGCATACAGTTGGGTTCTGCTGTGGTCTTCTTTTTCTTTTTCTTTTTCAAACCATGCGTGCTGGATAAGAATCAGTCTGACTACAATACATCGAGTTTATTTGATGTGAAGATTTTTGTGCACTTATATTAAATTTCAGTGAGCAAACAAAGCTTTTTGAAGCATTAAGATTTCTTTTGTTTTTGACTGGACGTGAAGCAACCATTTCTGAGAACCAGTGAAGTACCGAAGCGTAGTGCTTCATTTAGGGCTTTATGAACGAATGACATGTTAATATTTCAGTAATGACATGGTTTCTCCGTTGTGAAGGTATATAGAAATGTTTCTAGGTGTGTGTCGAGTGACACAGAGGCTCAGTGGAGATGATTCACACCAGCGTAGAACCTCTGCGTATACTCTGAGTATGTAGTGTGGAGATGGAAATAGAAATGTCTTAATTTAACCTTTTATTGACCACGAGGTAGTGGGGCAAATAAAAGAATCTAGAAGGAAAAGGCCCCAAATACTTATTTGTGGCCCGTCTATGTTGCTCATCACTGATCTACGACATGTAGAATATATTTATTCATGTTGTTAACGTTACTTATCTTCTTGGGCCGTCATGGTGGGAGTTTCATACTGTAATCCCTCTAATGTACACCTTAACACAGTCTGCTATTTCTTCCCAACATGCCTTGTGTCTTGGCAGATGCAGCAGTGTTGCTTTTTGCCTTGGCGATATCCTCGTTATCGGTGTCCAAGTCGTCCACTCTCCGTTGTCGTTGATTGATATTTTGCAGGAAACGCCATCCTTTGGCCTGGGCGAGGTTACCTAGTTTATATAAAGATTCTTATACAACTTATCTTGTAATTCGAAGGTAATGATGGTAGGGATACACACTTAATCTTGATTCGTTGTACGGGTCTCCGATAATTACCTTCACTAATGAAAGTTGGGGTGATGGTTATGTACGTGTGTATTTATTTATTTATTGGTTTGTTTGTTTGTATGTATCTATATATTTTACCAGCTTAACCCCGATCACATGAACGGTGCAGAGAGGATTTTTTTAATAATCCAAGGACCGATCCGTTAGATGTTGGGATCGAACAGATCCTGGGCAGGTAAGATAGATACTCCATTGTTGACACGCTGGAGCTCTGCGGTGCGCGGTCAGTCAGGGCGGAAGCTTCCGTTAGCCGTTTGCTAACTCCGCTCCCCGCCCCCCTTCTCCACTCTCAGCCAATCACATCGTAGAAACACAAAACAATGGGAACCAACAGAACGTCGTCTAACCTTCGCATGAAGCAATTCAAACGACCATGACAAATGACGGAAGGAGTGGCGTGGTGGATCAAATGACCTCGTAATCCTTCGGTCTCCATGGTGATAAATGTAGCGTTGGCGAAGGTATGCGTTAGTGTCCACTCGGGTTACAGGTGTGATTTATCTCTCCTGGTCTGATTGGAAGATGTAAAAGTTGGAGCGTTCAGCATGTGTGTAGCGGACAACATTTGATCCTAAAAGATTTGTTCTGGAAAACACAAGTCAGCTTTGCACAATAAAATCTTGCGCCGCACTTTAGCTTCTATTTATGTAACTTAAATCTACAACAGCAGCGGTGAATATTCTGACTACATGTGGCTGTTTAGGTGTTGTGAGGTGTTTTTGTTTCTCTCCAACCCTGACTGAGTAAAAGATGTAGCATTTAGCATGTGGTCAACATGCTAACGCTAAAAGATGGGGACTTTTTCAAGGAACCTGCTGTCGGTCGGTCAAATAACACACACACACACAAAATGAAAAACACGCAGTCAGCCTGAAAAACAAAATAGTTGGTGCTTCACCGTAGCGCTCCACTTTAGCCTCGACTCATGAAACTTTAATCCGTGTTGGATGCGATTCAGTTTGATCAAATTTGACAAACAGCACATAAATAATAGTTTCTGAGGGTACACCAAACCCGTCGAAACACCTGAAGGAGGTGTGTGTGTGTGTGTGTGTGTGTGTGTGTGTGTGTGTGTGTGTGTGTGTGTGTGTGTGTGTGTGTGTGTGTGTGTGTGTGTGTGTGTGTGTCCGTCCTCCCACCCAGACGACACAGAGCGCTGTGCAGCTTCCCTCCATCACCGTCAGTCAGCTGCACGCCGGACCGGCTGTGCATGCGTCCTCTTTCCCTCTCATTCAGCTGTTTTCAAAACCGACACCTCCCACCACCACCTCCTCCTCCTCCACCTCCTTCTTCCCAAATCCTGCTCCCGCTCCGAGTGCAGTCATTTCTAGTGCAGAGAAATGTCCCTGGTGACACTGAGGGATGACGCAGGCTCTCTCACTCTCCCTCTCTCTCTCTCACTCACTCTCTCTCTCTCTTCCTCTCTGTTTCACTAACCCCCCTTCCCACCACTAACACCATCTTTTTTCTTTTTTGAACCGCTCTCCCCTTCTTCTTCTTCTTCTTCTTTTTTTTTCTGTGCCTCTCCTCCCTCTCCCTCCTTTCTCCATTTCCTCTTCCCCCACCTCTCCTCCCTCTCACTCCCTCTCTCCTCTCTCTCTCTCTCTCCCTCTCCCTCTCCCTCTCCCTCTCTCCCCCTCTCTCTCTGCTCCGGCACTGCAGTGCTGATTGTGATTGCACACACACTCACACACACTCACACCACACGCACGCTCACGCTCGCTCACACACACACGCGCGCAGAGAGAGAGAGCAGCGTATAGCTGAGAGGCACAGACTGCAGCAGCATGCACCAACGGCGGCGGAGCTGCTCGGGGACCGGCGGACGGGCGAACTGAGGGGAGAGAACGCCAGACTATCTGGGCAGCAGCCCGCGTGTGCGCCTCTGCAGCGGCGGGGAAGCGGCGATGCATTTCAGCGGCCGATAGCTCATGATATCTGGCCTCCTCTGCACTGCCTCTGCATCCCATTCACCCTGCTCCTCCCACTCCAACGCTTCCTCCTCCTCCTGTCTACAGCATCCTTAGACAGGACTACAGATTGAACGGGACTGGCGAGTGGCGGATGGTCAGGGTTTTTTATTTTTTTTCCTTCTTCTTCTTCTTCATCCCTCTGCCCCAGCTGAAGGATTCTTCCGTGTGTGTGCGTGTGTGTATATGTGTATGTGTGTGTGTGTGTGCTAGGCTACATCTACACCTGCACCGATGGAGGCTGGATTGTTAACTGACATTCGGAGCTAGAAGAAAACCCACCACCCCGCCAGGAGTCTTGGATGCGTGTGTAGTTCTTTACCGCTGCTGACACTGGCGCATTTCCTTTCTTTGGCTGGTTGTTTTTTCACCTTCTCCAAGACTGGCTAGCAGGCACTGCAGCATCAGGACCGCAGGACCCATGAAGCGGTAGGGCATGAGGACCCAGGGGCGACCCAAAGGAAGGGCTTGAGTGCTTCCATTGCTACCACTGCTGCTGCTGAGGTGCTTATCTTGATTTTTTTTCCTCCCTCTCTCTCTCTCTCTCTCTCTCTCTAACTCTCTCTCTCTCTGTCCGTCTCACATCCACCAGAAAAGGGTGCCTGGTGGTGGGGTTGGGGGGAGGGGGTGGTGACAAACACAGGTACCCAGGCCCCTGCAGAGCGTGTGGCTCTTGGCGTAGAGGAGGCAAGGCAGGCAGGACGTCCTGTGGGAAAGGGGTGGGAGGGGGGTTTGGTGGGGGGGGTGGGGGTGAAGAAGGGCTGGCTCGAGCGTTGGGCTCCTGATGGTGGCTATTTTTGTCTCCCCTAGCTGAGCGATTGGGACAGCGGTGCGGAGGAGAAGATGCTTATGGCCCGAGACACGGCGCGGGATGAGGCTCAGAAGCTGCACAGAAAGTGGCTGAAGCACCAGGCCTTCATGGCCGAGCTGGCCCGCAACAAGGAATGGTTGGCCAAGATAGAACAGGTGAGTGGAGGTGACCGGGAGGAGGAGGGAGGAGGAGGAGGGAGGAGGAGGAGGGGTTGCATGCTAAAAAAGGGAGAGCACATGACTGGGAAAGCAGTGTTGACGGCGGTGGGTGTGGTGGTGACAGGGAATAGGTGAAAGTGGGTGAGATGTCATTGCTCACCTTTTGTCTCATCGCTCGGCTCGTGGGGGGTGGGGGGGTGGGTGGGGGCATTCTGGATCCTCAAGGTTACACCGCCACAGTGGGCCGTGGTGTGAGCAGGATCACACGTGCTGCAATCCCAAGTCTTTTTATTTCATCGCTTTTTTAAAAGATTTCCACGCTGGATTGACGAACCTGAATCCCACCGGCCGGCTGAACGAGCACCGAATCATATAGAGGACATGCAGTGAAGGCCCCACACACACACACACACACACACACACACACACACACACACACACACACACACACACACACACACACTGTGCTTGATTCTAGTGTGTCTGATGCAGCTGCTTTGAGCTCTTTTCTCCCTGCGTTCCCATCATGCTTTGCTCTCCCGACAGCGTCGTCCCGTCCGATGCTTCCTCTCTCGGCCTCGGCGAGGCTCAGGTGGACTCTCCACATGTAAATGAGTCAGTGAGCCGGTGTATCGGGATGGTTCAGGTCACAGATGTGACATGATCAGCTGGTGAGGGGGGGCAACATGTGAGCTCTTGAGCTGAGATTCACACGTCGGCCAGTACTCAACCTTCCTTTTGATAATTCGAGAAAAATTTGAGCAACATCAAATATGTTTCTACTTTAGGAGAAGGGTGCAAATGTCTCTGATCGTACATAACCTGTTCAGTTTGTTTGCTTTTCATGCAGGTGAGGATGAATAATCCCCCTTATGGTGCTTAAAGCCACTAGAATCGTGTTTATTCAACTTGCCCTGCAGTCTTGCATAGTTTTTCATATTGAAAAACTTCGTGCTGCAATAGGGATTCAAACCCAGGATCCTCACTTGAGACCAATACATGTGCAACCCGGTGTGGAACATACCACCCAATGTTCCACCAGTGAGGAGAATTACAGCTGTCACTTCTCACTCATCAGCAGTCAAACTCACACAATTACTTTTCATTTCTCAGTGTTTTTCCACACCATTTAGAACATTTTGCTTAATTTCTGGACTTTTTGTTTTATTTTATTTACAGATATTGTTGCTAACAGCTGATTTATAAGTAAGCGAGGACATGCTGATGTTGATGTGTGTTATTTAAACTATTGTACATCTGGACAGCCTACAAACGTCACACTTATACCATTTGTGTGTTTTATTGAATCTGTAATGCACATTGGTGTATACCACTTTACTACATGTTTAAAGGGGAAAAAGATGAAGTGAATCATCTCCAGTCAACTCCGACCTGTTTTAGTGGGAAACCAAATTTTGAACCGAGTTGGTGTGAAGAAGTAAGATTGTAAGAGTATGTAGTGTGTGTCCTTTGCTCTCAGGAAGTGCTGCTATCATTTTGTCAAAGGTTTGTTCGTTGCTTTCATTTTGATGGACATTTGCACAGCAAGGTGCAGTAAATGGTGGAGTTGTGCCTCTGATGATGGAAATAACGCGTGAATCTCTATCCTCTCTGTTAGAAACGGCAAACGGTTTAAAGTGACCAGTGCAGAAGCAGGTGTCTCTGCTAATGCTAACTTCTCTCCATAAACATGACGCTCAATTTTCATCTCATCGCTCTGAGGAAATGGTGCCAATACGCCCTGATCATGGCTTCTAGGGTGCCATGAGACATTTTCTCCTATTTAACATGTAAATGTGTTTGGAGGCAAACCACAGAATTTGTTTTGTTCACACTTTAAAGTTATTAGCCTTAACAATTAGCCACAGTCATATCGGCAGGCTATAAAGCTCTTAGCCGATATCAACTCTGAGATACAAAATCAGCCTGAATTCATTATTTCTCCTGATGTCACCAGGTTAATTACACATTTACAGCTTGGCTACATGATGCATGTCTTCATCACAACAAGCAGATATACTAAATGATAAATAAGAAATATGTGTGGATATAATTTGGAAAAGATCAGCAGATTGGATGCCCGATTTTCAAAGTTATTCATCACTGAGTGCGTTATTCTTCACTTTACGATGATATTTGGAATATTTGAGGATGGTTACTGGGAGATTTTATGTTTAGTTGGGCTTCTATAATATAAAAAAAAAAGTCAATAAGGACATTAGTGGTGTGAGGACATGCTTTTGTGCTGGATTTAAAGTTACGCTTGATACTATGTTTAATTTATAACTCCTAAAAATAAGCCAATGCTACTGATATTAGCAGGTTGACCAGCTAGCTATAGCATGTCCAGTCTTATAATTTCAGCACGTTAGTCTGTCCTCAGTCCAATCAGAAAGAGATGTCTGATTTTGTAGTAAACTTATAAGAAAGGCTGAAAAACCCTAAAAAGAAAACTGAAAAAACTCATTACTGCCCCCTATTGCATGAAGATGGCATAAGTTATTCTACACACTGCACCTTTAAACAAAAATGTGGTCTTTTGCTTTCAGGTCCTGATCATCAGATAGAAAGTACATTAACAGCTGGAATCTCATAATTCAATTTAGTGTTTCTAGTTACCTGATACTCAGGATTTTTAGTGACGTTTGTGTTACAAATTGAAATGTTTGGTTTCTATTTGTCCTCCTGTAACATCACCTCTAAGCACAACTCACCTCATTGTTTTCTACTTCAGTTGCTTTGTACCTGTTTTCACATTTTTGCCGTTTTGCTGCAATAATCTACTGACGTATTTCTTAAATATCAATTATTTAAAAAAAATAAAAATACATGATGTGAAACAAATGGACAAATTAATTGACCTATTCGTGGCGTTTAGAACAAAACATGTATTTACTAATTATCAAATCAAAGGGTCTGAATATGTTTGTAATCATTTAATTTACAAATCATTTTCTTGTTGAATCATGTTTGAGGGTCATTTTTATCCCAAAAAAAGATTTATTATACTGATTCTAATTCTATTTATGTAGCACCCTAACTTCTTCCAGGCTTTGTTTACGACAGACATCCGTCTCTCCTTGTTAAACATTTCAAACCGTCAGGAATCTATCAGACTTTGACCTCTTTTAGACGTATTTACATCTCAGATCATATCCCAACAGCATGTCTTAATAATTCATTTTTATATTGAATACATTAGGAAATTCATTAGACTCTATAGATTTTTACGCACTAGTATTTCTGTTTTGTAGTCTCTATGCTGTGTTATTAAATATTCATAAGAGAGCATTGTAACTAATTATAACCACGGCCCTTGAAGAGGAGACCTTCTCGAGTATATCACCTAATGAGGAAATCCTCATCAGCCATCTTGCTTGTCCATGTGTGAAATGTGTTCCTGGACCCTCCCAGACACCTCGACTCGGTTCAGTCACGATGCGAAGCAGCTAAAAGATGGGACCTCTGATAGGCCCGTGGAGCAGGCTGCGAGTCCAAGGTGCCTGATCTGCTTCATCGGAGACGCGGTTGCAGTTTCCAGGATGAGTGACTTGATATTTATTTGTGATTGAAAAGCAAATAGATGTGGCGTCTTGTCAGATATTGCCATATAAGTGGGACACCTTTGTGTAATAACAACAAAAACAAGTGTGAGAAGTACAGAAAGTTTTATAATAATGGAGAATTACTGATATGTTGTTAACAAAACAGGTGGCATACTCAATCCATAAGCCACTGGTTCCAAACATAGGACCTAACATTCCTTTGGATTTGAACTAGACATCACAGGATTCCCCTCTCAGGTTGTCAAAATTGTACAAGACACGTTGTGATACCCAAAGTAAAACTGCCCAGTTTAAGTCGGAGGCTCCTGCTGTTAGCCGTTGGTGGGAGTGGGCGTGTCCACCAGTGTTTGTCTTCACTGTAATTACCTTCGCCAAAGAAAGTTGGGGCAGAAGTTTTTGTCTGCTTGTATTTATTGGTTTGTATGTTTGTATGTATTTTACCAACTTTTCCCAAAAACAATTTACCCGAATTGCATGAAAACGTCTGGAATGATTTATCATCATCAAAGAACCAATCAATAAGATTTTGGGATGTTAACTTCTAACCGTTTCCTAAAAAATCCCTAAAAGCTTCAAAACAATGTCCCATACGAAGCGGATGAGAGAGGCACCTCATAGAGGGGATTAAAGGAGATCAGCGTCTGTTGCCTTGAAGACGTGGCTTTCGCAAAAACTGTTCTCTTGAATTTCATGAAATTTTCTGGGATGATTTGTCTTTATCCTTGGATGGTTTCATTAAATATTGAGAGGGACTGGGTCAAAGGTCAAGGTCACGAAAAGGTCACAAACGTATTTTCGTCATAATGCAGTCAGTTTTAGTCCAATTGATGTCAAACCAACGCCAAAAGGTTCTGTTTTAATTCCCTATCCTCTGAGATGCCACATGATGCAGTGATGTCATTACCCCGGTTAGCGGTTGGGGGTCAAAGGTCAGGGCGGCCACCTGGAAATTGTAAAGTCTGTGTACGCCAGTGTCAAACAGTGATAACATGAAGCAATTCAAACGACCATGATAAATGAGGAAAGGAGTGGTGGATCAAATAACCTTGTAGTTCACTGGTTGCCATGGTGACAAATGTGGCGTTGGCGAAGGCATGTACTCTACCAAGTGCCCGTTCTATCTAAGTATGAAGCGATACCAGTATTGGTTATCAGGTAAATTATGTCGTGTCAAAATAACCTGAGGAGGCGAAAGCTACTTCATACAACACCAGTAACTTGATCAGCAGAGACATTTGGACCAGCAGAGTTAGCTTGATGTCGCTCAGTAGTTTAACTGCTCAGTGGATCCAGGAGGATGCTACATGCTATATGCTACATGCTGATAAATGTCAGGGCTTGCACATCAGCGATGTTTCATGCAAAACATGATTGAAGTATGACTGATATACTTAATGACATCGGGCAGGAGTGTGTGGTGGCAAACAGTGAGCTCGGTCCCTCCGTCTACAGTACGCATAGTGCAGATGCTACGCACTGCCATAAGCGTACTGTCGATGGAGCAGTGAACTGGAGTCTTCAAGGCTGTTGGAGATGTGCGTTGCATCAATGCAGAAGCTGTGCAGAGGTGGTTGCAGAGCTATCGCATTTATTCTACATCTGGAATATGAATTAAGCTTTATGGCCTTTAATAAGTACTCGATACCAGCAAGTAGCTAAAGGTTAGTACTTGTACTCGTCCTTTAAAAAAATGGTATCGCTGCATCCCTAACTGTAATGTTTTGCCGGATCAGAGATTGGGGGGGGGGTCACAGCATTACTAAACGCAATCTGGGACATCTCCAAGTACAAGGTTGGGAAACACTGCAATACACAGTAGATATTTCCTTCCGCTTTGGAGGAATAACTCGATTTATTGCTCATGAATTGATTGCAAGGAGAGCACTGACCATCTGGTGAATGGATTCATGTACATCACGCAATTTGGTTTAAAACACCTGAAAACGTTTGCATTATGATTGAATCTTAGCAAACTTCATGAGGAGTTTTTTTCCGTCTTCTTACGTCTTTTATCACTTTATCCATTTCCTCTCATGATCTAAACGTGTCCAACTCCATGGGATCACGTTACGTTTTTGTAGTTGTGGAGTCTCGGCGCTCCATCCTGTCAATCCATGGCGAACACGTGTTATCAAAGTGGAGGCAAATTCTGCTGAAGTGTTGGAATGATCACAGTGTTCTATGGTTTTTGTCATGAGGTGCACTGAAGCGTCAGCATGTTTCCTCAGACTGTGGCTCAGGTGGTGGAGTGGATCATCTTCCAGTCCCAGTATCGGTGGTTCGATTCCTCAGTTAAACCTCTCCATGTGTGAAGGCGGTTGAAGTGTCTTTGGCCAAGACTCTGAACTCCAAATGGCGTGGCAGCTGTTGTCTGTTCTGTGTTAGTGGGTGAATGTGACCGATCATTTTAAGCAAATTGCGACTGCTGAAGAACTACAGAGGTGACAGTAACAGTCTGTACTCGTCACTGGTGCAAGGCGAGGTCAGAATATAGGTTTGGTTCAGCCACATGAAATGCTTCATTAGAATGATAGTGTTTTGGCCTTAAAGCAGCTTAGTTTGTATGAAATTATCACTTAGTTAATAAAATAAGGTTAGTTTTTAATCCCTTCTGCGTGTGATCCATCCCTCCACCCCGACCTCCTCCAGACACTTTTTAATGCATCTCTCTTCACTGCTGACGTCACCATTTCTTTGGTCCTCTTGAGGTCATTCACTGACCTTCACTACGCTACATTAAATCCTTTATTATTGCTTCAGCCACTAGAGGGCGCAGTATTGCGTTAACGTGGTTTGAAGCTTCATTGCCGGAGGTTCAGGCTCTGCATGATTGACTCTGATCAGAACATTTTCTTTGTGATCTCAGTATCAAACAGGCCTGCTATGTAGTTTATATAGTTACTGAGTTATTTTCCAGATTGTATTAAAATATATGATGAAACATTAAAAGAAGATCTAATGGAGGCTTGTGAATGTGTGAATTGTGTCACTTTAAGTAACAAATTATTGGATGTACAGAAAATATTTTAATCACTGATTTGACCTAATGGAGAGTTTGTATATGACAAGATCATCGAGTAAATATCTTTTCACTGGCAAAGCTTACTTAACATATAATCCACATTTTGCTTTCCTGTTAATATTTACTAAGTCCTCATCAGAACCTCCTTCTCAACCTGCTGCTTCAGAAAATTGTGATCAAAGTTTGTTGAAGAGTTTCTACATTTACACGTTGACAGGTTGCGTTGACAGGAGGAAATTTGCTTTTTATATCTATAAATTAATATAATAACCTGTCAAACATGTTTAATTCTTCATTGTGGTGACTTTTGACCAAATCTATATCTTTAATAGATAATTTCTTTGCTTCTACATCTGTTGTTAACATTTCTTAAAATACATTAAATACATTTAACAACTACATTCTCGACAGCAATAACTTGATTTGGCAGATACTGTAAGTGGGGGATATTTTTTTCTAAAGAAGTAAATGAGTTGGATATTTATTTGAAATTTTATTTTAGACCCACACTTTGTTAGGCGCTTTGCTACTATGAAAGACTTTGGGTTTTCTGGAAATGTTCAGCAGAATCTTTCTGTGTTAGCAAGGAATCCAAACTTGGAAAACGTCTCCATTTTTGATATCGTCAAAAGAAATCTGGACTCATCATGTCACTGCTGGAAAATAACTTTATATTGTAAGACTTGGGTTTGTCGCATCATGTTTTACTTGAATGTTAATTTTTACAAGCTCGAAAGGTCATAGTCAGGGTCCTGTTTGTGCAGGTTTACAGGTTATTCATAAATACTGCAGAAGCTTTTAATGAGTGTACAATACAAAAAGCTTTTCTGTCTTGGTTCTTCTCAAAATGTGCAGAAGATCTCGGGGCAGAACTTGTGTTCTCTGGTTAAAGAGCAATAGTCACCAGGTAAAGACTATTAGTACTTTTCACGGTTTCTGTGTACCTGCTACACATACAATGCTAGTTCTTTAAAGGATGAGTACAAGTCCTAACCTTCAGCCACTCGTTAATACGGAGTACCGATTTGTTCATATATCTTGCTCGACATTGGATGACTATAAGGCCCCAGTTTCAATCATTTTCTTCATTTCAGAATTATTATTTTTTGGTGTGGACGTCAATGTTTTGAAAACGATGTCCATTTACTCAAACAGCTAAATGCTGAAAATTATGTTCCCCTGTAGGGTTGTAGTGGGTGCTGTTTTAACGTATAAAACAGTATGCTGTGAATTTTGAAGCTCCTTTACACTGTCGTCCTTTGCCCACACTCCGTATCGGTTGTTTGTAAGGAATAAAATGTGTCTCCACAGAAAACACACTTTAATGGAGAAGCAGAGTTAAAGTCACACACCACATTCATTTCTATGAAATTTTTCTTCCCATGTTTTCCCCCATCTACACAAGAACAAAACATTCTCACAAAGTTTTGTTTTCAGTGGCTCAGAGCACCGTTGTCGTGTAAATGGACACGCAAAACAACAGAAGGCCTGTTGGCCGTCGAGATTAAATAGGTATATCCTTCCAACCCCCCTGGCAAGTCATACCGTACTCATAATACACATACTGGAAATATTGCAAGGCGCCCAATAGATTCATCATGGTGGATTGCAAAGGTAATGCCGCTATATCGCACAGTACTTAGTAGTATATGTCTGTCATCACAAAGGAGTTTTACCTTTCCACCGTCTTTTGTGTTTGATCAAGTGGAATAGTTGGGTTGTCTGTAGAAGAACTGTGGGATGACTGCCTCTGTTTAAAGAGTAATATATCGAAATTTCCAAACTATTGAGTGCACCTGAATGTAAGCCGCACCCACCAAATTTAAAAAGAAAGGTCGGAGTTACGTGATGCGCCTGAACGCATCACCCATATATTGGCTCGTTAACCTTCGTCATTGTTTAAGCCGCAGGGTTCAAAGCGTGTGAAAAAAGTGGCGTCTTATATTGTGGATTTTACGGTATTTAAAGAGTAAAGAGGCGTTTTTCAGTCGGTGTTTGGGTTCGAATAGCTTCTCTTGTATCTATTGACAGCGCTCACACAGTGTCATCGGCTGCTGCTCGTTACCGCAGAGGTTAATACAGGAAGGAAAAGACAGTTAAACAAGAAGCTAACTGAAAATACCAGCATGTCGGATACCCGTAGAAAACCCAACATCCTTTAGTAACGAACATATGGCCTAACATTATCTGGCAGTGTGCTGTGATTCTGTGTTTGTGGTTTTGAATTCATGAGATCGTTATTATGCAGACAGAAAATGTCACAAAGGTCCAGGTTGCATCGAGGCGATTCCATGACTGTTATGTGTGCATTTTGTACGATTATTAAAAAACAGTGAAAATATAAGTTTCCGGAGTGTGACGGAGTCCCGTGAATGTTATTCTGATCATGTGAGTCCGTTCAGAAGCCCTCTGCTCAGAACGACATGTCAGCTTGAAAAGGAAGACGGGATGAAACCAGATACAGCTTCACTTCTGTTTCATGTAACCTTTCACTCTGAAAACCGGAGAAATTCACTAAAACCACTGACACTGAGTGCAGAAGATGGCTGCTCTGTAAAAAAAAAAAAAAAAAAAGTCTCTCCCGTGCTGACTGGCGTGATTTTCCTCCCGAGTTCTCGTGCGAGCAGCCTGGCGCAGACAGTTTGAGGAGAGCTTCGTGTCTCCGCGGCCCCGCGAACATCACTTAATCCACCCCGGCGCTGTCTCTGTCGTTACCTGAGAGACGGGGGGAGAAAAGATGACGCGGCGTCCTGCCGCGATCGGAGAACTCTGCGTCCTTTTTGGAAGGGTTCCCGACTCGGCCCCTTACCTCCGTACTCTCACAGCACTTACTCAGCACATGAAACCAGCCGCGCAGCTCGGGGCCAGTGTGTGTGTGTGTGTGTGTGTGTGTGTGTGTGTGTGTGTGTGTGTGTGTGTGTGTGTGTGTGTGTGTGTGTGTGTGCGTGTGTGCGTGTGTGCGTGTGTGCGTGTGTGCGTGCGTGCGTGCGTGCGTGCGTGCGTGCGTGCGTGCGTGCGTGCGTGCGTGCGTGCGTGCGTGCGTGCGTGCGTGCGTGTGAGATCGGTGGGTGCTTCTCTGTTACAGTGCGAGGACTCACAGCTGACCTTGTGCCAAGCCTCGCCGTGGGCTCAGGGGTCAGTGCTTTGTAAACACGCCGGCCAGATGGATGAAGCTTATAGATCAGTGACCGTCTCATGACCACACACTACCTGCATAATTAAAAACAATTATCAATCGGTTGCCGTCCACGTTGCTCAGGACCGTAACCCGATCCTCTGAATAGGAACGTTTCTTTGAATGTATATTTGTTGCTGCAGAAGCATATTGTTGTACCTTTAATAGTTAAAGTTACCGTGTGAACGTGAAATTATACCACCTGTGTGCTCCTGGGGGCAGCAGTGAGCCACTGTTCTAAAGACACGAAGCTGTTTAGTTGTAGCTAATGATGTAAATTCTCGTCATTATTCACATTTTGTTTTTGTGTCTTTCTGTTATTGTTCTGAAAGTCAGAAGAAGTGTAGAGGAACTCACTACACCACCTTGTGCTGGATTGTAGTACTGCAATACGGACTGTGCTGTGACTTGCTTGTTCTTGAATGTTTTTCACAATAAAATACTTGTACCTGCTTAGACAGTAGTTTAAAGCTGCACTGACAGCCTTAAAATTTGGACGTTTCTCATTCAGAATGTGCTGTAATGGTGCCTGCTGGAATATATGTTAAGACTTTCACAACAAAAAAGGAATCATGCTCTTGATTCCATTATAGTCATATGTTTTGCTGAGTTTTTTATATTTCTCCTTGCCTAGATAGGATATATTAAGGTCCCATTGACACGACAACATTTCAAGAGAAAATGCATAGTTTTTGTATTTTCATATCAGGAAGTTTCACGTTTACACGACAACGTTTTGAAAACAATGACTCTTTACACAGGAACAGCAGAAACTCTGAAAACGATGTAGTTAGCATGTTGGACCACGAGATGGCGGTATTGTTTGTTTTTGTAATGGAACCACACACGTGCGCAGGGAACAATACTATATACACATAAACCATGGCGAGTACACAGACAGTCGTATGGACAGACGATGAAGATGGATTGTTATTACGGTGACTGTCAAAATAAAAGTACAAAGTCCCAGGAGAACATGGACTGGTTAGTCATGACACTCTGGAGGAAACATTATTGTGAATGCACCGATACCGCTTGTATTTTTAAAGGATGAATACAAGTGCTAATCTTTAGTTACTTGCCGATACCATGTACCGATGCGATAAAGCTTTATTTATTTATACCCCATACGCACACGACACCACAAACAGCCTCTGCGACAACGCTACATGTACCTTCAACAGCGTTGCAGTCTACAGGATGCATATTTTGATGTGTAGGGTTTATCTACGCACTGCGTCATGTTTACTGTGGACTGAGGGACCGAGCTCACCGTGTGCAGCCACACGCTCCAGCTCGCTGTTAATGACGGACTGTCATGTTGACTTTACTCCTTAGCATGTAGCATGGAGCATGGAGCACAGCTCGGAGTAAACTAATGAGCGACTTCGCTGGTCCGAATGTCTCTGGTGATCAAGTTGCTGGTGATGTACGAACTATCCTTCTCCTCCTCTTGATATTTTGGCAGAACTTCATTTATAGTCTGTCTTACTTTTGTCGTTTTCATTAATTTTAGAGAATCTCCAAAGCGCCGACATCGCTCATGTTCTCTTGTCTATGTGCAGGAGACATTAGCTGCGTTTACATGGTCACTTTTTTGTCAATCACATTAAATCCTTTCCGATTTAAGGATCAGATTAGCCCGTTTACATGAACACAGAATGAAATATCCGATTAATTTCAGTGGCTCAATCCCAGAATGTTTTGGACTGCGGTGCTTGCGGTCTGTGACATGCGCACAGAATCCCACAAATGGTGGGTCGCCAGTATCAAAACTGGAATTAATCAGAGTGATTACGCTTGTGCTCCTTCTTTTTTCATTATTTTTTAAACTGCAACATCAAAGATTCCTTCTCTTGGTCAAAGTATAATCAGAAAGAGACGAGATGGGACGGATGTTCCACCTCCCGTGTGTCTATTTTTTCAACACACAGACGTGTGTGCGTGGTCACGTCATGACGTGAGGTGAACTGACGTCACAGACGAACCTCCGGCTGTAGGAAATAACCCGTTGAGCCGTTTACACCGACCACGATCGGATCGGGCCTGAAACTCCACCACCTCGTCCGGTCCAATCAAAATATCAATGGGCTTGTTCAAATATAATCAGATTGATGTGTTTATATAGTGCAAATTTAACTTGGTCCATGTAACCACAGCTATGGTTGAGGCATAACGTCACATACTGTAGTACTCGCTGGGTTGTCTCAGGGAGCTTTTGCCGAGTACGAGTACCTGATAACCGAAGCTGGTGTCAGTATCGGTGCATCGCTTGTTGTTATTGTCCAGCGACTCGCTTCTGTGCAGGAGAACTGTTGAAAACGGCCATGGTGTTCATGCACAGTAGCGGCGTTTCAGAAAAGTTGTGTTTTCTCGCATTTCCACGGAGACAGTTTGCAAAAAGTTCAACTTTGGACCCTATTTTCAAAAGTTGTGTTTTCAGTGGCTCCGAGCAGCGATGGCGTGTAAATTTGGCTTACCAAGGATGTAAAAAAAAGATCCGCTACCACACAACATGAAACAATTTAAATGCTATATAGAATAAATAAGAGCGATCCTGTGTCAGAGGTTTCAACATTTAACTTAATATGCATTGCTAATTAACCCTACATCCATGCTGTAATATTGTGTATATATATATAATATTCTCCATGTCTCGTTTCAGTTTTCGATTGATGCGTCTTTTTTTGAAAAGTGGAGCCGAACACAGGCAGACACACTCTCACCAACATACACAAGCCGAATAATGTTAATTTCTTCTGCTCTTCGTTCTAGAAAGTCTTATTTTTATTTTGGAATGTATTTGCAGTACTGACACACACTTGTTCATGTATATTGTTCCTACAGTTTTGATAAAACAGAGAATTAACTCATATTTCTGTATTTTGGATGAGGCTGACTCGCCTGGAACATTGTCATTGCTGGTTGCAATTAATGTCACTGCGTGTTTTCAGAAATCAGCCGTGTTGGCCACCGTGTTGGGATTGTCATGCGTGGTCTGCCGTCCATCGCTTGGTTCCATCAGAAAATATTGTCCCCCGGAAACAAAGCCTGTTCTTCCGATCACTGCACCCGTCCGCTGTGGCCTTTCAATTTGCGTTGTGGCTTTTAGCGGTTATTCTTGTGGCCCTTCTGGGCCACCGTACATACCAGAGTGCAATCGGCCCCAAAACTGAATCTACCTGCAAGGCATTGATGTGAAAACACCTTCAGACAGACGACCTGAAGGTCACATGGTGATCATACCAAACTTAACGATTGTTTTATCAGAGAAAACCAAGTGACTGTTGTCTGTTCTTATCAGTTTCATCCATTCGGGATGGTAGAGAGCTCATGGTTATGTAACTTACATGTATATTTTTCAATATGCCTAATTGGTTATATGTTTACCACAGTGTTTACTGTGCATAAGAGCACAGCCGCAGCTTTAGGTGACCTCTCGGGGCTTCGTCATTCTATGAATCGAGGTCCTAGAAATGGATCAGATTGATTTTCTGTGCATTATTTAGTTTCTTAGTCACCTGCTTTCCGGATTGGTGGAAATCAGCTTGATGTGCTCGTAAAGTCTTCAAGTTCAGCAGGACTGAGACCGACTCAAAATGATTTAGTTTGTGTATATAAATGACACAGTTTTGAAGTAACTTTACAGTAAATGTTGCACCACGGCTTAGCAATCCTGAAAACATAATAGAGTATATTACTCATTTCCCCTGTAAGAATCACTTGATTTCTTCTCTTAGTGACAAATTTACAAGGAAACTTACACCCATCATCTATTTCACATTGACTTCTTTTACATTGTTATTGATATTACATTATCCTCGTTTAGCTTTTGTACTTTTTTAATGAGTAAAACATATTGTTTTAGTTATGTCTGATGGTCTGCTTTAAGCAGATTTTAACTTCCCTGAAATTGACCCTAACAAAAAGGCTGCAAATCCCCTTTCTGACCCCTGATTTGCCAAAGCATTACTGTGAAGCCCAACACAGGCGAATCCACCCACGAAATGAAGCAGGGTAGTTTCTCAAGTTTGCTTTTGAATCAAGAAAATGTGTATCTTATTTACTTTAACTCCAGAATAGCATTGATCCCGGAAGGAGGCCCCAGACCACCGGTTGGGAACCATTCGTCTAAATCAATGTTATATTTTTACAACCTGACGTTGAGTCATAAATAAGGATAAAGTCCGTTGTGCTACTTCAGGAGCTTGAGTTTTGGTCATTAATAATACATTAGAAAAATGCAACAGCATGTTATAATGTTGCTGTAGACACATGAGACTGATACGTTAATGTCTGGATGAAAGAAAAACAACCTTATTTATCCCTGCAGGGTTTTTATGGAAGCTGTAACTGGACAGTCAACCAGACATGTATGAAAATTAAAATGTTTTTTATAGAGTTACAAACGTGACAAATTAATACATCTACAGGTAGAATACTTTGAAAGTGTATAAACACATTAGACTGTTAGCTTTGACGACCCAGACAGAAATCTCCAGACAGTCTGGGAATTTACTTGCATATTTTCTTCCGCAGAATGTCACGTAAAGCTCTGACTTTATTTCAGTTATATGTAATCACACGGCGCTCGGATGCTGCTGAATGTCTGTGTTTTAGGCCACGATCCTGCTGTGCACTTCAGTTATATACCAACTCAAAGCACATTATTTGGGGAAAAAATGGTTGAGTAATCAAAAACCCTGAGTGCACGCTAATGTAGGAGTAGTACAATTGTGCAGTGTGTGTGTGTGTGTGTGTGTGTGTGTGTGTGTGTGTGTGTGTGTGTGTGTGTGTGTGTGTGTGTGTGTGTGTGTGTGTGTGTGTGTGTGTGTGTGTGTGTCTGTGTGTTCACCCTCAGTGCAAGTTGCAGAGTGTGACTTTTATCCATACAGTAGGTGTGAATGTGATGTTGTTTGTGCAAGTAAAACCAGCTCTTCAATCCCACCCACTATTCCACCGTGCTGCATCAGCATTAGCAGAAAAGCCTGCGGAATTTGGCAACACAATGCTGCCATAATGCTTGATGATGATTTATTTGCGGCGGCCCTGTTAAAACGCGGCGCTAACGTCAGCCGCGAGAAAGAAGAAAGGGGAAGGAGAAAGCGTCTCTCTCTCTCTCTTGGAATGGCCTTTGGATCCCGGCGTGGCCGCTCTGTAGCACGGCTCCTCACGCCCGCAGCCTCCTTCCACTTCCACAAACCTTTGATTCTTCCTCCTCTCGCTTCCCTCCTTTTTCCTTCAGTCTGCCTTTCTCCTCTTCTTCTCTCCACCCCCTCTCTGATTCCTTCTCCCTCTGCCTCACTCTGTGTGTCAGTGAAGCCGGAGAGAGAGAGAGAGAGAGAGAGAGAGAGAGAGAGAGAGAGAGAGAGAGAGAGAGAGAGAGAGAGAGAGAGAGAGAGAGAGAGAGAGAGAGAGAGAGAGAGAGAGAGAGAGAGAGAGAGAGAGAGAGAGAGAGAGAGAGAGAGAGAGAGAGAGAGAGAGAGAGAGAGAGAGAGAGAGAGAGAGAGAGAGAGAGAGAGAGAGAGAGAGAGAGAGACCTGCTTTCTGCTGGCTCTGCATTATGAGAGGCAGAGCGAGGCTGAGGAAAGACAGGAATGAGAGAGTGAGCGCTAGCAGCAGTTAAGCAGAGAGCCTGTGCCAAGAGAAGGAATGCAGCACTGCATTATGAGAGCCATAGGATATAGGTCCAAGTCGGAGAACGGTGGAGGAGAGGAGCAGGATTTTAACAGATAAAACCAAATCATGTGCACGGCTGTTAATATAAACACATGATGCATAAATAACGACGCCATCGTCCACCGTTGTGAACATTTTGAACAAGCGTTTTGAATCACGGTGGTCTGCAGAAAATGTTCCAAAATCTTGTCGTAGCGGGGGAAACACCCTCCTCCCTCCATCCTCGGTCTAAGGTAAGGGAGGAGACGGGTAATGATACCATTCCAGCGAAGAAGCTCCATAACACACACCAAAAAAAAAAAGAAAAGAGGGAGGGATGCCACAAGCTTTGATCTCGCCGCATCTCCTCATCCAGATCTCGTCACGAACAAAGCCGGAGATTTAGGGAGGAGGGGGCGAGAGGAGCAGGAGAAGCACCGGCGAAGGACAGAACAGGACGGGCTCTATTAGACTTCTAGGTCAGCCCCAAGCCAGAACTTTGCCCCGTACACCTGCCTCTCAGCAGGAGGGTTGGGCGGGGGGACTGCAGCCTGGCATGGGGGGCTGCTGTGCACTATTTTTGGGGAACAAAACTGGATTCAGCTTCTCACTTTCAAGCAGCATCTGCTACTCACTTCATTCCTTTCTGAAAGTGTCCAACATCCAGTCAGCGAATGAGCAAAATACCCGATATTAGAATAAATCGTATTGTTTATGTTGTTTCTACACAGCTCCAGTACGAGGCCAGGCAGCTGAACCTCCCCTCAGATTGTGTAATAATAATATAATAATGTAAAATATGGGCTCGTGATTTTTGTGGCATTCTACCAGTAGGCATATGTATTTAATGATTTGTTTGTCTGTCAACAGGATAATCAAAAAACTCCTTGATGAATTTTGGTCAAATTTAGAAGACTAACAGATATTATGCAAAGAAAAAAGTGATTACATTTTTGGCGAAATCTGTGTCATATCCACGATCCACAAAAACAACTTTATTTATTATTATAATATTAAACCTGTTGAGAGATCTGGATACTAAATCCATAAGAAAGAATGGAGACTCATAGTATGAAGGTCTTCTATTGGGTTCAACAGTCACTTCCTCACCTCAACCTCACTGCTGTCATATTGAAACAGGAACCACAGGCTTGTTTTTGGAATTGATATAATTACAGTGTATGTATATTTGCAGCAGGGCTGGTATTTCATCTCAGTTGATGAATTCTGTATCATAAAAATATTAGATGGAGGGCAAAAATCTGATTTTGAGTGAATTTTTACTCAAAGAAATGGTTTATTTGAGCTCCAATGTTCAGATAATAATGAGATCTGTGCAGTTGATAGATTTCTGGTACAATTATTTCAGCACATCAGAGTCTTCCCTTGGAGCTAAACGAGACATTAAAGAAACATACGAGTGACGCGCAGAGAAAGCTGCTCGGAGACAACCATCCCACATGTAACAGCATTTCCACCATGAACAGAAGTGACTTCCAGTGGATGTATTCTGCTCAGCATGAGCTGTTGACCTCTCTCGTCCGGTCTCCAGGAGGGTCAGGAGCTGATCCAGGAGAAGCCGGAGCTGCGCTCGGTGGTGCAGCAGAAGCTGGAGGAGATCAGGGAGTGCTGGTCGGACCTGGAGACCACCACCAAGGCCAAGGCCCGCCAGCTCTTCGAAAACAACAAGCCCGAGCCGGCCATGAAGAGCTACTCGGACCTGGACAACCAGCTCTCCCACCTGGAGCAGCAGCCGCCCCAGCTGGAGCAGGCGCACCACCTGCCCACCTTCAATGAGCAGCTCCAGAAGTTCCAGGTAAATTTCAAAGTGTAAAGGTGCCGACGTTGCCGGTGCAAATACAAATGTTTCTTTTCACACAGTATTAAGGAACCACAGTATTAGCCACCATGACGTACAGTTTCCCAGGTCTGCTCTAGATTCTGAAAGGTGTCTTTTTCTGGAAAATGCTGAATTTTTCTCACATCAGATTAGATGAAGCCTCAAACTTCCCTCTGATTTCTGTGTCCTGGGCCTCAGGTTGGGATAGGGGAGCACTTCTTACCCACATGAGACGCTCTAGCACACTGCCAGGCATGGTGGAGGGAGCATCATGGTTTGTGGCTGCTTCACTGCTTCAGGGTCTGTACCAGCTAGTAACAGATGGATTCTCAGGTTTATGGAGCAGTAGTGATTCCAAACCAGGAACTTAATTGGGTTGAGCTTCACAGATCACCACAGATCACCACAGATCACCACAGATCACCACAGATCACCACAGATCACAGGCTAAACGGCTCCACCTGCTTTCAGGTTGTCAGATTTCATTTTACACGTTAATGGAAACGTTAGAAACACCTCTTGCACACTCTAAAGCAAACCTGTGAAGCCAGGTCCGGCTCCTTTATGTTCAAGACATGTCTGTTTGTGCTTAGCTTCCCTGTGATGTTCTGGAGAATCTCCTAGGAGGTTCATGGTCTTTTTGGCAGGCAGTCTGGTGCCAAAACAAAACACTGAACTACAAGGGAACGTCGTGGAGCAGGTCCACCGGCTTTATGAATCTCCGCTGTGATTGTTTGATGCAGCAGGAAAAACATGGAGGCGAATCAACGGTAGAAAAGAAAACCCACTTTTTACAGTCGTCCAACAAGAACTCTGAATCCAACAGTGGAATTATCAATGTTCATTTGATAAGTTCTAGAAGGGAAATGACTCCAGAATTCCTGCTGATCGTAAATCTCACATCATCAGCGACTAGAAGGTGTTTTTGGTACCATGGCCAAACTTCCCCATCCGTGACTTTACCTCAGAGAGGTGCTGGAAGTACGATACGTGACGCCAACTGCTTAAAGACACTTTTTTTATATGATAAACTGAACTATTTCATGTGCAATATTTATTACAATTCAAAATAATAGACAAGAAACCACATGAATACTCGACACGACTGAGTGATTTTCAAAATTGATGATGATTATAGAAACTCAAAAAAATAGATAGATAAAGTATTAAAATGACAGAGTAATGGTAATACTTACGCCATCAAACTGAATTTGATGTAAAATTTAAAAAGTTAATAATAGATATAAGAATGAAGGATTCAGAATGAAAGAATAAATGTGTAGATTGTACCCTGAAGACATATATGTGAAGGTTTTGTGTGACTATTTTGAAGGTTTACTTTTGGTTACTTAACCCTCCCTCTGCGTTTCAAGACTGCGACTGATCGCCTGTGTGAATTCTCATGTAGACTAACAAACTCTGTTAACAAGAACTTTGTTATGCTATGTCATTTCACTTTAGTTTTTCTCTTCGTCTACTGTTTCATCTTCAAATGTCACACAAAAGAGTCCAAAACATTCCTCAAATGGAAAAACCAGGATGCTTAACTTTACTTTCTGACATTCAACTCAACAGATGGTGCTATGTCATTTTCATTGTTGAGGTAAAACAGCACTTAGTGTCTCGTTCACACTGCAGGCCGATGCGACCCAATTCCCAGTTTCTGCTCACAGGTGACCCATATCCCACCTGCTTTTTTGAAAGTTTCATTTCCGATTTTGCAGTTGCGATCACATGTGGTACCAAATCAGATCTGTACCTGGCTTGTTTCGATGCGACAGCCGTCTGAACGGTCAAGTCGCATGTATGAGACTTCATTGACGTTAGACTGAACCTGCGCTGGAGGAAGCGGAATCGCCAAAATGTTAAAAGTTATGCTCTCTTATTTTTCCTCAA
This sequence comes from Lipophrys pholis, assembly GCF_963383615.2. NCBI lineage: Eukaryota > Metazoa > Chordata > Actinopteri > Blenniiformes > Blenniidae > Lipophrys > Lipophrys pholis. The sequence continues at coordinate 2,412,326 of NC_137634.1, read as the reverse complement.
TCACCTTCTTTTCCCCGTCATTTTGTCTAGATTTTGTCGGCTCCTATTGTCGAAAATGGAAATACATGCGCTGACCTGTGCAGCATCCATATTTACTTCTGCTCGGCGTGACGTCACAACTTCTTCTGTGTTGTCGACCATCACACAGAAAAATTGGAATTGAGCATCAAAAAATAAACAATCTCAAGAACTTAATTTCTCTGAGACGTGATAGAAATAAAATATTATTGAGTGACGTTCCCCCTGACTCTTTTGCAAACAACAAAGGCACTCTATCTGTGCGTCCTGCCCTGTATGATGACTTTCTCCTCCCAGCGACAGAATAAATCAGAAGTCTTTTCCTAATTAAAATGTAATTGTATCAAATATTTATAACAAGGAACTGGCAAATACAAAAAAATGGCTTCTCCAGATGGGATTATTTCTCCGTCCACAGCAGCTTCACCTCATGAGATGGTACCGACTTGCCTGCATATCTCTATTGCTTCTGACAGACTGTATAGTTCAGCTGATTGTGGTTTATGTAATTTGTCCAGCCTCTGACTTGTGTCCACAGTGGCCTCTGTGGTGGCATGTTCTCATGGCATTAAAAAAAAACAAAAAGTGCACCATATGCCTTTTTCTTCTTCCAGTGAGGCAGCTCGTTACATAACCGAGAGGTTCTGACAGGAAAACAGCTGATGTGCTGTTTGTCCATCCTTCATATGGCTGTAACATGACCTTCCCCTCTCGTTTCTCCTCGTCCTCCTCCCCCCTGGTGCAGGCCATGGAGTCTCAGATAGGAGACTTTTACAAGGATGCGGGCGACCTGGGCAGCTTGCAGGGGATCTGCCTCCCCCAGCGAGGCCTGATGGCGGGCGACAGGGAGGGCGGCGAGCAGTCAGGCGTGGTGGAGACTCGCATCGTGCGCCTCATCGAGCCACTGAAGGAGAGACGCCGCATCCTGCTGGCTTCCAAAGAGATGCACCAGGTGGCCCAGGACCTGGAGGACGAGATCGTGAGTGGCACCTCGTTTCAGATTTCAGAGCGTCAAACCTGCTGAAGTGGTTAAATGTCCTCTAAATGTGATCTATGTCCTTCTATCTTTTATGCTGCTCTATTCGGTGGGAGGAAACCTCCTGCACCACAGTGAAAAACATGCAAAATCTACACTAAAAAGTCCCGGATTCAAACCCGTGACTATTTGGTTATGACGTGAGAGCGCTAACCACTACACCACGGTGTCAACGTGTGCTTCATATGTGAAGCCAGTTTATTATCTACAGCACAAGTCTGAAAGTCAAATGATCTGAGGGCCGTTTCAGTGTTCGAATATTACAAAAAATACACAATCTTTTCTCAAAATAGTTGTTTTTCAAGTGGAAATAAGCAGAACTACATGTATTTGAGTACAATTTAAGGAATGTCAGGATGCTTTCACACACCCTGCCACTCACCAAATTGTAAATGAGTCGCAGTAGTTTGATGCAGCTTCTTGTTTGTTTTGTTTTTTCGACACCTTGAGCGGCACTAACATGATGGAGCGTCACGTTTCCATGACAACCAGATATGACGACACAGGAGCGTCCCGGTCACATGGTCGCAGACTGAGACTTATCTATTTTCTGCATTTGTGCAGCATTGTTATACAGAGTGATTAAAGCTGGACCACTGTGTGTTGTGGATAGCTGTCGGACTACGGGAGCCTGCTCGGATCAAACCTGCGACAGTTGCTTTCAGTCTGGATGGCAGGCGCTCTGACTTCACCTCCTCAGGCTCATTACACTTTGTGTAGGTCAGAATGTACTTTGTGAAAACGTACTGACTGTGGTTGTTTGACAGCTGTGGATTCAGGAGAGGCTTCCCGTGGCCTCCTGTAAGGATTATGGGAATAACCTCCAGAGTGCGCAGCAGCATGTCAAAAAGAACCAGGTAAGCAATGACGGTGAGCTGCTGAAATAACATGAAACGCAGGTTCAGCGTGCTCTGACGCTGGTGTGGTTCTCCAGACGCTGCAGAGGGAGCTGATGGGGCGGCGGGCCCGTGTGGAGGAGGTCCTGGACCGGGCGGGAATCATCGCCTCCCTCAGAACTCCGGAGGTGGAGTTTGTGCGTGAGGGGGCGGGGCACGTGCGCCAGCTGTGGGAGGTGCTGCAGCTGGAGACGGAGCGGCGGTCTGTGATGCTGGACGCCACGCTCCAGTCTCAGCAGTACTACGGCGAGGCGGCTAAGGTGGAGTCCTGGCTTTCGGAGCAGAAGCTCCACCTGGCCAACGAGGAGAAGGGGACGGTATGTCCAGCTCCGACCTTCACACAGGCGTTCAGGGGGAAAAACACTCACTAACACTGTTATTCTGACATTATGGGGCTCTGTTTCAGGACGAGGCGAGCACGCTGCAGCTGCTGAAGACACACCTGGCTCTGGAGCAAACAGTGGAGACATATGCAGAGACAGTGGGCATGCTCTCCCAGCAATGCCAGCGCCTCCTGGAAATGGGACACCCAGAGAGGTGTGGCCTTACCCCGACAGATAGTCCTTGAAAAGATAAAAGTTTTAATTCCACCCGGTGTACCGACTGCACGAGCTCACTGCTGTTTGTGTCTCGGTTTTCAACAGCGAGCATATCACCAAGCAGCAGTCCCACATAGACCGGCTGTACGTGTCCCTGAAGGACATGGTTGAGCACCGGAAGACCCGGCTGGAGCAGCAGTACTGGCTCTACCAGCTCAACAAGGAGGTGGAGGAGCTGGAGAAGTGGATCACGGAGCGCGAGGTGGTGGCGAGCTCCACCGACCTGGGCCACGACCTGGAGGACGTCACGGTCAGTGTGCCGGCCCACGTCTGTCGCACCCGGCGAGGGGTTGCAGCATTTCTCTCAACGCCTGTTGCATTGCAATACAGTACACCTTTCACACACCTTCGTTTGTTCAAAAGTTTCACAATTTTCCCATTTTGAAATGCAAAACTTCCCTGGAGAACCACCACACTGCCTCTGTCTGATCTCCACTTGGCCACTTAGTTAAATCTATTTTTGACAACGTATGAGCAGGTAAAGCTTAGAGGCCCCTTGTGATCTCTGAGCGCCCAGAAGATCATTGACCTCTGGCCGGAAACCATCAACTCCAATCTTGGTAGAAAGAGATCAGTTCAATGCAAAACTACCGTTATCAAATCCCTTAAATCTCATCAATTCATCACAAATCCTACTTGTCACGACACAGATCAGTCAGAGGGCGTCTCCTTCACCCGCCATTTTTTTAAACCAGATCACAACCAGAACTCTCACAAACATAGATGGAAGCACAGAAGTCAACCCCAACGATGTGCAGGGGTTTCTTTGTCTGGTGGCGACCAGAGGATTCAGGAGCTCGACGGAGCGACCCGCTACGAGTATCAGGAGGTCTCCGAGCCACGGATACCACCAGTGTTTCGGATCAACCTGTTTCCCTGTTAACTAGTGACAGGTTTCCTCACGCGTCCCCTTTTCACAGCAGAAGTTAAAATTATCGTATTATTTGTTTGTCTTATTTAACCATCACCTGCAACTAACAGCCTGTAGCAGAAGTCACCAGTTAACAGGGCCACCAGTTAAATCGAAACACAGGACAGTGAAGCACGATCTTAACATCCCCATATTTTTATATAATTAATAAATACATCAAAATATATATTGTTTAATTTATTATTTGACCTAATAGCCTGAGCATGTTCGCTTCGCATCAGGAGATACACATTCTGTGATTACTTGTGCAACATGGAAAAGCTCTGATGACTTAAACAGACCTCACAGCAGTTTTGTTTCACTAGCAGAAAGGTAGCCACCTTGTATTGCGTATTGTGCTATGTTGGTTCATATTTATAAAACAGTGCAAGTTCCAGAGGAGACATTAGAAATGGCCGTTATTTGAACTGAACAATTGAAGTTAATGTTGGGTTTGCAATGATTACAGCTTACAGCTGAATGTACACGGCCAGTTCCTCTGAAAATCTGATTGAATTTTCTCTGGTTCAGTGATCAGATTGTCCCGTTTACATGCACACAGGATAAAGTGATTAGATTGATGTGCAGCTTTACATGCAACAAGAATATAAACCCGTGACGTCTGTGACACAGACACACGATCCGACATTGAACTTTACCAGGAAGTATCGAGGTTGGTGTGTTCCTTGAGAAATGGAAACGTTCTCCTTGTTCGGACCCTGATCAGGAAAAGACGATTCTGTTTGAGAGCAGCATTTCTTCTTCTTCTTCATCTTCCTCCCGTCCAGCTTCGACAGACACACTTTTCTCTGAACAGCGCGAAGCGTCAACTGGTGACATTACGTAACAGAAAAGAGTAGTGAAGATAATTACATCAGGTCTTGCTGCCATAATAGAGAACTTATTACAAGTTGAGACAGATCTAAAGGGAATCATTAATATTTTAAACCTTACAAAGGAAGAAGTGAGTGCAGTGCCGGACGAGGATTCCCTCCTGTACCCGAGTACAGTTTCCTGCAGGGTTTGTTGACTCTGTGAATTCCAGGTGCTCCAGGAGAAGTTCACCAAGTTCGCCTCGGAAACCAACAGCATGGGCATGCAGCGCATGGAGCAAGTCAACAAGATGGTGAATGAGATGATCGACTGCGGCCACTCGGACGCGGCCACCATCGCCGAGTGGAAGGACGGGCTGAACGAGTCGTGGGCGGACCTCCTGGAGCTGATGGAGACCCGCAGACAGATGCTGGCGGCGTCCCACCAGCTGCACAAGTTCTTCACCGACTGCAAAGAGGTAGGGTCAACACAAGAGGCCGCACGCAGGTGCCCCGCCTTCTTCATCACCGTCTCAATTAGACAGTCCGGCTATTTTTAAAAGCGCTCGTGATGACATCGCGTCCCTGCGTTGTAGGTCTTGGCTCAGATCGCGGGGAAGATGAAGCAGCTGCCAGAGGTGAGGGCGTGCCAAGCCAACATCACCAATCCAGCCACCCTGCAGAGACTCATGCACTCCTTCGAGCACGCCCTTCAACTGCTTGTGGCTCAGGCAAGTTCCCGCTCTCTCTCTGGCTCACCAACACTGTGACTGTAGCTCATGACAAACAGGAAGAGTCGGTATGAATTTCATCCAATTTTTATTTTTTTATGTAAAACGGAGCCTTTTTCAGAGATGTGGGGGAAAAGTACAAAACCTACTGGAGGTTTCCAGGTTTCTGTTTTCCTTGGATGGATGGATGGATGGATGGATGGATGGATGGATGGATGGATGGATGGATGGATGGATGGATGGATGGATGGATGGATGATGAAGAGACTCAAAGAGGAAGGCTGGATTATTGGTTAGATGGACATACAGATGAATCATACATTAAGAAATGGTTGGTTGGATGGATGGATGAAGAGATGATGGACGGTTGGATAAGTTGATCGATTGTTTGATTGGTCATTCGGTTTTAGTGTAACATCCCAATATCAAGACTTATTTCAGCCTGAATGAATGAGACTGTCACTCACAGAAAAGACTGAACCTTTCTACCCATCTACAATCTGAACCCTGGACGAGTGTCCTGATGTATAGATGTAAAACCTGAAGAAGTGATGGTGCTGGACCCTTAAATAAATCTTGAAGTTTTCAGGTTTGAATCCTTTTGTGGTAAAAACCTGCATTTCAGTGTGATTTAAATTCAAATTCCACATGCATTTCTCTTCAGATGAATGTGTTAATTGGTGTCTAACGCACTGTTGACCAGTAACAGATCTCATTGAGCGTGATTAGTTTGACAGTACGAGCAGCCACATGGCTCAACATGAAGCGAAGAGGATAAAATAGAGTTACTATCACAGTCTTACCTGAAAGAAATGCCTGAATGGGACTGTAAACACTCGTCAGATTCTCCTTTTCACGCCGCGTGCGTCCTCCCGCAGTAAACCCGTCCTGTGTTTGGCGCAGGTGAGGCAGCTGCAGGAGAACGCCGCCCAGCTGAGGACCATCTACGCCGGCGAGAAAGCTGAAGCCATCATGCTCAAAGAGCAGGATGTGATGGAGGCGTGGAAGGAGCTGCTAGGCTCCTGCGAGGCCAGTCGCATCCAGGTGACCTCGGTCACCGACAAGGTGCAGTTCTTCTCCGTGGTGCGGGAAAACCTCATGTGGATGGAAGGCATCATGGGCCAGATCGGCTGGGACGAGCCGCGGTAAGAGAGTGTGTGTGTGTGTGTGTGTGTGTGTGTGTGTGTGTGTGTGTGTGTGTGTGTGTGTGTGTGTGTGTGTGTGTGTGTGTGTGTGTGTGTGTGTGTGTGTGTGTGTGTGTGCGCACAGTTTTAGAAAGTGTGTTTCCTTGTTCTGTGTTAAGCTGAAGGTCTCTGTGGTCTGGTGTGGTCCCTGTAGACTGAATGTCATTATGTGTGCTGTGGAATGAGACTGCCGCTCCACCTTGACCTAATTTCAAATGACATCTGTTATTCAGTTTTCTCTATGGGGTAAAAAAAAGAAGAAGAAGTTATGAATTTTACTCTGTAATCACAGCCGGTATTTACTGGTCTTAACTCAGGTTCAGCGCATGTGGCAACGTGAGTTTAGTGTTTAGAGCTGCAGGTAACATTTAGCTGCTGATAAATGTGTTTCATTCGTGAAAAAGTCTGTTCATGTTTTTAAAAATCACTACTGAAGCTTGTTTCATTTTATAGCAAGACATTTCAAGACATTGATCTGTAACTATGGAACATCAAGATGTTATATTTGTAAATTTTTCTTCTTTAGTTTATAAGGAAACAAAACTAGTCTTGTCCTAATTTAATGTCCATCTTTCTACGAGCTTTCTGTCTAGATATCGAGCTAGTTAACAATTAATTCCTCTGTGGAGGCCATGTGACCACGAGGACTATCCTGCTCAATGTAAATACATTTTTTATTAAAAAGCAGTATGATTCATGATCAAATTGATAATTTCTTAGCATTTTTTAACTGATAATGCCGATTCCACTTACCAATCTTCCGTCACAGTGAAAGCTGCAACCACGATCATAAACTGTTCACACAGAAAACTACAAGTCTGCGAAAGCTTCTACGTTCTCAATTAAAGCAATACAGCTGCAGTTCATGCATCTTGTACAACAGTTTTTCATTTGATTCCTAATTTCTCATTGTGGGCTGGTCAGCAGAGCAGATTGTAAAACTTAAAACAAATGTGGCTCAAATGTTTCTCACAGACAGAAACATAATCACTTTCTTCCTTTATGCTTAATCAATACGCTCAACAGAGTTCATTTTTGTGACCGTTTCTCATCATTATCACCTAAAACTGTGTTTCCTGATGCTGTGTCTTGTGCAGACGACCACAGCCGCGGTCAAAAATAGCCTGAGATGATCTTCTGATGAGCCACAGTTACTTAAAACCACATCAACACTTAAGCCACTTCCTGTCTGCTGCTACGCTGAGCTGTTCCCCTGCTGTACAAGTCGACCTATGACTCCGTCTTTGGTTCATTTCATTGATTACTTTCCTGAACGCGGTGTACGTACAGAATGACGTTGTATTCAGGGTCGTTGACTCTGCTGTACACAGGTTTGAGAAATCTGCATCAGTATGGCGGCGGATAAAAGTCTGCTTCCTGTGTCATCGACTGGATCACCATCAGACTTCTGTAGAGCTTCATGACTATCAAGTGATTTGAATCTGGTGTGTTAATGCAGTGAAAAGTCTGAGGCCTCCTTTACCTATACTTATCTATACTATGAGCAGCCAAACCTGTAGGGGGCAGTGTAACGAGAAGCCATGATATCCAGTCAGACTCCTGGAAAAAAAACATCGCGAATCACATGTCATTTCCTGTCCAGCGATAATGAGGCACTGTTTGTTTATTTGAGCCGATTGACAAGCGGAGCTCCTCCTAAATGTGGCAGTAGAATATAACGTAAAAACAAGCAGCTTTCGCTCGATCCATTTTCGCTATAAAGTTCAAACTGTAAACAAGGGTTGTGCCGATTATGCGTCCGTCGCATATTGTGACGTAAATCTCCGCTTCCGCTCTTTAGATGCAAACGGAGACACAGAGTTGTTCCAAATCTCCACTGTGGCCGGAGTTTTCAGGGGTTATCTTCATTTGGGAGCATTTTGTCCAGTGCAAAGCTGGACAAAAGGATGCGTTGTTGGATGGATTCATTAAAATGCTTCAGTTGTTTTGGGAATCAGATGTCATGTTTGTTGAGATTCCGTGTAAAAGAGAGAAACTCCTGATTGACCCGACCTGGCTGCTCCTCTCTCAGCGACCTGACGGCGCTGGAGGTGATGATGAGACAACACCAGGAGATCAAAGCCAAAATAGACGGACGCAGTAAGACCATCCAGCAGTGTGCGGACCTCGGAAAGATCCTGATCGCTGCAGGAAATCCTGCATCGGAGGAGGTCTGTGAGCCACAATACACTCCGTCCAAACACTCCCGCAGTGTGTGTCATGAGTGTGGTTGTTGTGTGTGTGTGTGTGTGTGTGTGTGTGTGTGTGTGTGTGTGTGTGTGTGTGTGTGTGTGTGTGTGTGTGTGTGTGTGTGTGTCTGCAGATCAAAGAGAAGCTGGACTGTCTTCTGACCAAGCAGAAGGATCTGATTGAGAAGTGGGACCGACACCAGGAGAGATTACAGCACAGTGAGTAACTGAACAGTTTCTACCTGCAGTGAGCTCTCCTTTTAACCCTTGAACTCCCAGCTGTCTGCTAGAGAAACTCTGGAGTCAAGATTATTAGTGGAAAATCTATTAAACCATCTCAACCAAGCAGTTTGGGTTATATTGTAATTTTTTTAGAAACATATAAAGTTTCTTTCGAAATTATTTCATATGAAAAAAAAGCACATTTTTAATTGTATTCTACCATTCTTCTCCCAAAAAAGTAACACAAAATTTGGAGGCCCCAGTTTATTTAAGTGTTCGAAACTATGACATTTATAGGTAAAAAAATGATTGCATTAAGTGTGTAAATATAACATTTTCATATAAAAGTTTGTATTGTGTTGCTAAAATTTTTTATTAAAAAATAATATTGTAATAGCTTGTAATATTTGTTCTCATCGGAACTAACATAACAGTTTCTAAGACTTTGATTTGTTAAACAATTAACACAAAGGTGTATAACTCAAACTGCCATAACAGTATGACCACTGATATTGTTGAGTGTTGGCAGCAGAACCTTTAAGGGGGCTTCAATGTGAAAGATCCCACCTCCAATTCGATTTGGCTCAAAAAACCAAGTACCAAACCACGACAAAGTCACGGTCGTTTGAACGGAAGAAGAAAACCAGACTAATCGAGTAGCCAGGGCAGAAAATACAACACTACATTAGTGCTGATATTGGTTTTCTGTTGCTACTTTCGTATTCGAACCTAATTAATTTTTGATGAGGAGGGTCAGCGAGCTATCCACCATTTTGCTCTGTACACGTAAAGAAGGTGAAGAGTGCGAGACTGCAATGTGTTGCCATGGTTACACAGTTCACTTCTTGCATTTCTTCCATCAGAGTCCAGCAGTATTTTCACAATTCACACGAACCGCCCCACAGATCACCACTTAACACAGGCCATATGAGAAAAGTGGCATTTTTAAACGGAAACGTTTGAAAAACTTAGCAACATACACTGAAACCAATGTAGTTTTCATGAAGGGCCACTAGTGGGCGGTGTGTTTTTGTGATAAAACCAAAGAACGCATGAGGAGAACAGTAGGACGTAAACATTGAAGAACCTTTAAAATGTCTTTCTTCATCATGTTTGGTCCACTCAGTACCAATTGTACGAAAGAAGAAGAAACGTGTCTCCACATGTGATTCGAATGATAGTGCAGTAAATGTACACTGTATTCACGAAGCGCTGTTAACTTCGAGAGTGAGCGGCACAAAAACGCTGGATCCCCTCAGTGTTATTATTGATCTGCATGTGCAGAGCAGTTTAGCTCATGCACAGAAGCAGCATTTCAGAAAAGGTGTTGTTTTCACTGTTTACACGTAGACGGAGCATTTTCAAAAACCTATCTTTTCAGTGACTGAGCATCCAAAATGCAGCAAAAGTTTCCTATTTTCACTTGAAAACTTGAAAAGTACCTTAAGTCCTACAGGTTGTGAGTTCAGGCCTGTTGGAGGCCAAATGCATCAATGAGCATGTTTAATAGATTATAATAATTGAATAAATTATTTAAAGGTCCCATATTATGCAACGTTCACTTCATAGTGGTTTTCTAACAGTAATATGTGTCCAAATAGCCTGTATGATGCCCCAGGAGTGAAGAAAGTCTGTCACCTCTCTCACTTGCTTTGCTCAAATTTTTAGTGAATGTGTACAGGCCAAGCAGAGATTCTCCCTTCATGACATCATACAGGGAAATAACCACTCTCTCTGGTAGTGGAGGCTCTCTTTGACCCTCACACAGGGAGATAAAAACTGAAAAAAGTTACTGATTTACTCAATAAATTCTCTATAATATGAAAAATTGTAACGTCTGTTATGAGCAGCAACAAGGGTCAACGGTTAACAGGGAAACCACTTACTCTGAAACACCGGAAAGCTCCTCTCCCCGAGACGCTCCCAGAGGAGGCGTGGACAAACACAGAAACAGCCTGTTCCCAGTAGAGCTCAGTAGAGGGACTTTTAGGCTGGTTCTGCTCTCATATCTGCCCATTTTCATGCTTGTGTCATATTTGAATTTGGAGACAAACTGTTGACTTGCTGCTGGTCTGCCGTCACCTACAGAGCAGGAAAGGTTCCAGTTCGCTCAGGAGACGGTGAAGGCGGAGGCCTGGCTCAAGGCCAAGGAGCCGCTCATCACGTCCAAGCAGCAGGAGGGAGGCGAGGCTCAGGCCCAAACCGACGAGGTGGAGCAGCTCATCCTTCGCCACGAGGCCTTCCGCAAGGCTGCTGTAACCTGGAAAGAACGCTTCAGCTCCCTCCGCCAGCTTTCCGCAGTAAGCTTGACTGGAGATAAATGTTTAATCAGTCCGGGAGATTCACTAGTTAACGCTGCTATACGGGGTAAAATAAAAAAAAATAAAAAAAGGAATCGAACGTGACCTTGGGAGGTTGCGTTGGCTTGGCAGGCATGGGCGCATGCCACGAGTTTGCATCATTATGGGCTTCAGTGTGTCTGGTCGTGACGTATGCTGCATGTGGTGTACGCTCGCCCACTGCACTCCATCTGCCTCCCGCTACAAGCTTCAGTTTGTCGTCAAACACGCAGTTAAAATGACTGAGTCATTCTCATTATGTGTTTCAAGTAATGTCTGCCTCGACTCCCATCGCCACCGAAGCTGTGGAATCTCAATAAAAACAGAATGCGACGGTGTGCTGACTATCTTCACCGGGAGTCATCAACCTTAAAGCTGAATCCTGAACATGTACAGTTTACCCACAAAGTGAACACTTTCAAAAGGTCTAAAGTCATATTTAGTGCACCTCTGCATAACATTGTATTGTAGAGTAGTATTAGTAATGGGATTAAAGCCCATTTAGAGACTTTGTTAACCAGAATTGATTAAAAATGTGTCTGTTTCACAAATCTTTACAATATATTGTGTTATATATACATATATCTTTATCCTGACTTTACAGTTTTGGAGTATAATAATATCCTGGGATTAAAATGTTAATTTTACACATTTTAGTGAGTGAACATGAGTTTTGCTGAGAATTAAAACTATTTTGGAAATTTTAATTGTATTTGAAGTCAGATTGTGGAACAGGAGGCTGGATTGACTGCAGGTGAGGAGGATAAATAAGGATCCAACATGAGTAGAAATTGAGAGAGTTTCACATTTAGCAGACAGAGACGGAAACAAAATAACTTTTCGATGCATTAAATGATGAAGAAGCTTCAGATTTCATCATCGAGAGTTAAAATTAACTTAAATTAAGAGAATCTGCCAGGTCAGAAGCTTTACAGTCATATTGAGGGGAAAGTCCCAACCTGCTTACGTGGAAACAAATAATGTCAACGAGACAGTACTTCATGTCATCATGATCAGATCGGGACCATTCTAAACTAGATGAAAATCTTTTTGAAACACCTTCAGTTCATAAATTTAACAATAAAAGTGAACAATGCGCCCAAAAAAAAGAGCATTCTGCACAGTGATGATAAGTTCATGTCCCAACTGTATTTAAAGCGTACTGCTGTCCTCTAGTTCAACATGTCAATTCAAATAAAACAGAAATACCTAGCTTCATCTTTTTAGATAGAATTTTATAACGGACTCTGATGAAACGGAGATTTGCACATTGTCGCATCGGATTTTTATTGCAATTGTGTGAAACGTCTGAACTTCTCTGAAGCTGTCGAAGTGGCATTGCTTCTAGTTGTTCCTCTGACTCTGTGTCCAGGCTGAGAAGAAGAAGGAGGAGGAGAAGAAGAGCACCCCGCTCTCCAGTCGGAGGATGTTCCCCCTGTCTTGTCTGACCCCCAGCGTTCCCTCCACCAGCGCCACCTCGTCCTTCCTGAGGCAGGCGGTCCAGGCCCACGTGGAGCCCAAGTCCCTGCAGACCACCTTGGATTTGGGCGCCACGCCTGCGACCCAGAGATTGTCTTCGACGCTAACCGGCTACAACCCGGTCCTGAACGGGTCCGGCTACCACGGCCTGGAGCAGCAGTGCAGCGGGAAGCTGGCCGGCTCCCCGTATCTGGGCTTGAACCACCAGGCGGCGGCCGGAGGGGGGAGCGACTCCGGGTTCTCGGCGCTGACCTCCCACTGCGGCGGGCCAGACACCTCCGCTTTCTTTGGGATAAACCATCAAACTGCTGGCAGCGGGGAGAGCTCCGGGTACTTCGGACTGACCGCGGGGTGCGGGGTGGGGGGCTTGCAGAACCACCTGAGCAGCGGCAGGTTGGGGAGTTCAGGTAATCTGACTCAGCAGCCCGGTGTCGGCGGTGGGATGGCGAGCCCCGGCTTCCTGCCCCAGCAGAACATGGGCAGTTCGGGATATTTGGCGCAAACACAAAACATGGGATGTTCTGGATATCTGGGGCAGCAGCCGAATTTAGGGAGTTCAGGATATTTGGCACAACAGCCTAATCTGGGGAGTTCTGGGTATTTGGCACAACAGCCCAACATGGGCAGTTCGGGGTATTTGGCACAGCCGCCGAATATGGGGAGTTCTGGATACCTGGCGCAGAATTATCAGAGCACTGGAGGAATGGGTAGCTCCGGCTATCTGGCACAAAACCACTACAGCAGCGGGAGTCTGGGCAGTTCTGGCTTCCTGGCACATAGCGGAGGCATCATGGACCCTAAGATGGCATACGCGTGGCAGCACCTGAAGGCCGACTTCATGCAGCCCCGGATCAACCACATCCACAAGGCTGTGAACCCGCTCCTGGAGGCCAGCAGGGTGCAGCGGGAACAGTACGGAGACATCCCCATGGCGGACATGATGGGCCCGGAGTCCGGGCTGGAGCTCCTGCACGGCCGCCTCCAGAGGGACCCGCGGGGCAGCCGCTCCGACCCGCAGATGGACCACCTGAGGCGGGAGAGAGAGTACAAGCTGGGCCGCCAGACGTCCAGCGAGCAGGAGATCCAGGCCCGGCTCAACGAGCTGCCGCTGATCGTGCGACAGGAGCGCTACCGGCGGCGCCTGGAGAGGCAGTCATCCAGCGAGCAGGAGGGCAACGGGAAGCAGCGGCTGCAGCGCCAGGACTCCAGCGACCTGGAGGGCTCCGTGAAGGACGGCTCGGACAAACGCTCAGGGTCAGCCGCTACACTGGAATCATCTTCCGGCTTCAGTTTGTCACGTCAGCTGTTTTTACGGTTGCGTCACTGTCGTGTTTGATTGTTTTGGTCTGTTGTCCTCCAGGGAGAAGAGATCCACCATGGCAGAGATTGTAGAGCAGGTCCAGGAGAGAGAGGCGGCACAAGTGAGTTCATCAAAGCCACAATACCGCTAAAGTATTTAAAATACACGCACATAAAGAGGCATTTCTGTTTTGTTGTCTGGTTTCACCGAAAGACAGCAGCTCGATGCTTCTACTGGCCAATAATTACCACTGACTGTATGATCGCTTCTCAAACTGACCTTCAAAATGACCTTAAGGCCGGCAGGAAATGCCCCGTTGCTCCCAACAACCTCTCTGCAGGTTAAACTTGGCTTCTAGGCTTGTTTTTCTCCTTCATAGATGCAGTAAACGCAACACTATTAAAGTGCGACTGATTTGGATCGTCTCATTTTTACCACAGTGCCCTACAATTTTAGCCTTTTTCGGTAATTGTGTTAATCGTAGGTTTGTCTTGTTTGTTTAAAGAGATTAAATAAATACAATATATGACAAACAGATCTTGTCCACATCAGCAAAACAAAAAGTGCAGGTTGCTTGTTCCAGCCAAAATGGGCTCCTTTTTCACACAAAATTAAATCTTATCTGATTTGTCACCAGACTTTTATCATATTTAAGTTATATGATGTGAAGAGACACTATGAGACAAAACCTTTTACTCATAATAAAAATGTTAAATTGAAAATTCTCCACTATTTATCTTTTAAGACATATTTTTGCATCATTGACTCTCATTGTAATGCGACATTTTTGTTTATTATGGCTTTTTTTTTTTTATCATGAATGATGTTGGAAGGTTTTTTTTTAATTATTTAAATATTTTTTTTAATTATGTAGACAATAAGAAAACAATTTTTGTCATTTAGAATCGAAAATGGCTTGCAAGTGTTGAAAATGTTTAACAAATAAAGGTAAAAAAAAAAATTAAAAATTAAACATATATATATTTACAACATTTTTATTGGACTTTTTCGGAATCTTTTGCACAGAGGTAAAATATTCATTGTGTGGATACGTGACAGTTAATGAGATGAATTCAGTTGCATGTTTGACCTCCACAGGCACGAGGAGAACCTTACCGGCCTCCCAGCAGCCTCTCTGCTCCGGTCACACGCTTCGACGGTCGTCCTCGTGCCCGGGACCGCCCCAAACCCAGGAGGAGGCCCCGCCCCAAAGAGCCCGAGGAGACTCGCCGCTCTCGCTCCGCCCCCGCCACCGGCGCCCCAACGACGCCGCAGCCGCCATCACACACTGCCCAAAACGAAGGCTTCCTGTACCGCAAGAAGGCCACCAGCTCCGACCTGGAAGCTCAGCAGAGGAGCCCCAACAGGTACGGCACCACACATCACACACACTGTGTACTATCCTCACACTCTTTGTCAGCTCCACCTCTTCAGATACTCCTGAACTCAAATACCTAATCAGCCAATCAAATGGCTGAGAAAATATCCAGTGTCTGATCTGAACTTGAAAAAATACCACAACCAGCACAAACATCTTGTTCTTGCATTGTTGACGAACAATTTTACATTTTAATGTAAATCCTCCATTATCATGTTGCCGTATTCAAGCTTTACAGATAGATAGATAGATAGATAGATAGATAGATAGATCGATCGATATGCACCATAAGCGTATACAAGAATGAAATGTTTCTGCAAAAGGCTCAATTTAGGCTTTTAAAGTGTCTGAGAGAAACAAGAATAATAAGAGCAGTAAAGTATAAAACCACACAGTAAAGGATATAAAAACACACATTTAAAACAGTGATAAAGTGCCAATGATGGATCACAAACGCTGGAATGGCACCGACAAATTATGGCACTGGGCTTATGATGAATACATTTCCTAGATGATTTCACTGGATTATTGTGTCATGTTATAACTGGATTAATGTCCAATTCCAACACGTTTCTAAACCTTTCACTCAGCTTTGAAAAGGCGTCCGTCCACCGTCCCCGAGTGATATCAGTGACGGTTGGAGTTCAGGTTTCTAATGTGGCTGCTGGTCTGCTCTCACAGTAAGTCCTGGGTCAACGTGTACTGTGTGCTGAAAGAGGGACAGCTGACCTTCTATAAGGATGCTCGAAACCACACGGCTACGTACAACGGGGAGCCTCCGGTCGAACTCTCTAACTGCACATTCGATCCTTCAATGGGATACAAGAAGAAGAAGAACGTCTTCATTGTCCAGTAAGAAGCCTCGACCAGGAAAACTTTCCCGAGCGGCATGACCGATGGAGAACTAACACTGTTTTTATTTTCTCTGCGACAGAGTGAACGACGGAACCAACTTAGTATTCCATGCAAAAGACGAGGTGAGAACATTTTCTACATGCATGAAGAAGATAAACTGCAAACTGTGTGCAATGTTAACGTCTCCTTCCTGATGCAGCAGCACATGAAGACCTCGGCTTGCAGGGCGAAAAACTGTTACCCCGCAGACTGCGAAGATGCATCTTTTTTTTGCATTTTCTTTTCAAAAAAGTTTCACATTAACACAACAGCGTTTTGAAAACAATGACCATTTACACAGAAATGACACAAACGCCGAAAAGTATGTAGTTAGCATGTCAGGACACTAGGGGGTGCTGTTGGTTGTGTGTGACTGGAGGCACACAGACAACAATATGTTATAAACATTAACACTGAGAGAACACGGACCTTCTAGTGGACAGACGACCAAGTTCGATTGTTAGTACGGTGACTGTGATGTGCATGTGAGGTAACAGCGCTTCGTAAAAGTTGCGTTTTCCCCCGTTTCTATGGAGACAGAGCTTTTTTTTTTTTTTTTTTTAAAGTTCCTCCTTGGAAGCGGTTTTCAAAATGTTGTGTTTTCGATGGTCGTTGTGAAACTGGGGCCTCAGTGACTCTGACACAAACAAAGAGAAGCTTCACTCATGTAAACGGAGTATTTCATTACTTACATACCAAACTGTAAATCTGAATCGCCATTAAAACATAAAACAGGCTGAGAAACAACAAACTGATTTCTGTTTGTAGTTCTAGTTTTCCATGAATAATCCTAATGATGTCTGATTCCACGACGTTGCTCTCCTCTGAATCAGAGCGTTGTCTTTACCTCCGTCCACCACCGCTGCCTTCAGGCAGTGAATAAATAAATAGAGCTAATAGCGCTTCGTGTTGAGCAAAGTTCAATATTTTAAAATATTCCTCTAGAATCTGCAAAACATTGCTTTGGTGCTGCTCAGTTGATCGTCGTTTTCTGCAACTTTTCTATTAGTTGTTAGCTGTAGCAGCGATCGGACCACGCGATGTGGAAAATACTTTATTATTACTGATGTCGAAACATTAAAACTCATTAAATGAAGTTGATGGTTAAAAAAATTATCTTTTACTTTTCCTTCTACTTCCTCAACAACTGTTAAAACTGTCAGAAAAGTGTTTAAAGATATATATTTATTATAAAATGTCTTTGGAGCCACAGTCATAAAGCTGTTAAGAAGGAGGCTTTATGTATTTATAAGGTATTTTCCAAGCTTCACTGCTACAGTAGGAACTGGTCAGTCTGTAAACTATTAATTAAGATGTATAAAAAAAAGTGGTCCAGCGGGTTGCACGATACACTCAATAGAAAAAAAAGGTGTAATTAATTCACGCTATTAAACCTTTTAAAGGGTTAAAATCACCTCTGAATGATCATCTTTTGTCTTTTCCTGAAGCTGCATTGAGCACCGTCTTATGATGGCGCCACCGTGTGGCGGCAGGGAGACGCTTCAACGCAAGTCTTCTTATGCTGGAGAGTAGCTTCACCTGAAACAGTGTGATTCTATTGGACGTGTAAGAAAATAAAAAAAGATGTTGATTTAACAGTAACATAAATGATTGAGTTACTAATACATATTAGAATATATTAGATATTCCATTCTGCCCTTCAGGTTGAGCAGGAAGCATTTTGAATGACGTTGATGATGTTCTCCCGGTTTAAACAGACAAACCTCCACAATCGAAGCCCACTAACACAGTAGAACTATTGCAGTTTGTTTTATTCAGATTAAACCTGATAAGTGTTAAAACCGCTTTAAATCTACACTCAGCTGTGGGTCTATACGCACCGCGAATACCCTCTCATCCAAGTGAGAACAGAACAGTTTGCTGCGTTTCGGGAGTCTGTTTACACGACAACGCGGCTCGGAGCCACTGGAAACGCAACTTTTTGAAAACACTCCGTCTCCATGGGAACGAGAGAAATTCTGTAACGTTTGCTACTGCACACGCACAACTCGGTCGTAGTCGAGAGGTCTTCTGCACGTGCTCAGTAGATCGACAATAACAACAATGTTTACTCCAGAGTGTCATGACTCCCGGTCCATATTCTCATGGTCGTTTTATTTTGACAGTCACTGTAATAAGAGTCCAACTTGTTCGTCTCCCATTGTTAGAATGTTTATAGCGTATTGTTCTCTGCTCCATTTGTTTTGGTTTCATTATAAAAATAAAAATAAACCAACAGCACCTACTAGTGGCCCAACATGAAAACAACATTGTTCCGTAGAAACAGACATCGTTTTCAAAACATTGCCGTGTGAACGTGAAACATTACTGAGAAGAAAATGTTTAAAAAAAAAAAAAAAGCATTCTCACTTAAATGAATGAAAGAATTTACTTTACGTGTGCATACGAAATGAAAAATACAAATATATATGAATCATTTTGATGACATGTAAAAAAAAACAAGGATGACACAAAAAAGTCATAAATAAGACTTATATCCATTGTGGTCAATGATAATTAAAAAAAAACATAACAATTATGAAATAGGGACATTATAGTGAACAATTTAAAACACAAAATGGTACAAAAGTACGGTATAACTTTACAATAAATAAATACAAGTTTCACCTATACAAATCTTTTGAACAAAGTAATTTATCACAAATGTATAAATGGATCCCAAACGTTGTCGTGTGAACGGAGCCGCGGCGACGAGCGTCAGAAATCTCGCCGTGTCTGAGCCTTCTGCGTGTCTCCGGCCTCTGCAGGAGGACCTGAAGGCCTGGACCTCCTGCATCACCAACTGTATATCCGAGTACGACACCATGGCCAAGTGGGACAAGCCGGGCACCTCGTCCATGGACCCCGACCGCTCGGAGAGGAAGGAGAAGTCGGAGGGCGACGCGGACGCCAGGTCAGAGCGGTCCGAGCTGGTGGAGGGCGAGGAGCGCTCCGAGAAGGAGAGGTCAGAGAAGGGCGACGGCTCCGAGAAGCTAGACACGTCCGAAATCGCGGACAAGCTGGAGGGCGGGGCGGGGGGCTCCAGCACGTCCGGAAAGAGCAAATGAGGAGGCGGGCGCTCGCCATCGTGACTCACTGACTGACGGGAGGCGGCGGGTGGGAGGGACGGATGGAGAGCATGTGCAGTTAAGGGGCGCAGACCTGAGGCGGCGTCCTCGGGCTGACTGTTGTAACTGTGACAGACTAAACTCTCAGCCCCTCCCCTTCACCCAGGCAATACATCAGTGCTTGCATTGCGCCACCTGCTGGTAGGAGGTCAGCCCAGAACAGACAGACAGACGGACAAAAGACAAACGGTCCCAGGAATTAGTCACCGTCACGTCCCATCGTCGATCGTTTAATCTCTTGGAATTCACAGCATCTTTCTGTATGTATCTTTGACTGATAATGTAATGCTCTTGTCGATCTAGACGAAAAACCCGAGAAGCGGTGAATGAAATGTTTCACAATATAAAAAAAAAATACAAAAGAAAAAAAAAAGGAGGGGGGGGAAAAAACACATTTTTTGAAGCAATATACTTTTTTATTTTTTTTTCTCTTCGTTAAGCGAGATAACGGGGGGAAACAACGGAAATTAAGACGCAAAATGTAAAAAAAAAAAAAAACTATGATTTGTCACATCCACGTGAAACAGCTTACAGTCGTGCACCTTAGACACTCGACACATCTGTATACTAAATCATAGACGACATGTAATCCCATCACGCGGCTCGCTTCCAACCATGTGAATATAAAGGAATGCCGACTCCAGTGGTGTCCACCAGTACACATCTCTACCGGTTCTCTTTCCGTTTTCCTGCGACTCTTGTTAATGGATATTCCGATTTTTTTTGTTTTTTGTCCGCGACGATCCGTGTTGAGAAAAAGAGCTGTCCCATCAGATCCCCGGCCCACGAACTCCGAGGCTGCGCTCGCAGTAACGCAACGTGGTGACGCCAGGCCTTTGTATACAGAGACGGAGATCCGAAACATTGCATGAACTAGTCTTATTAGTGCGCCTGTTAAACTTGCCTTTATTTTTATGTTCTCCACATGAGTTGGGCAGGAATTGCAATAATTTACATGCGAGTGGGGGGATTCTGGGGTGGCTGGGAGGGGAAAGTGTATTTTGCTATCATGATCCGGTCTTCTCTCCACAGTAAGCATGAGAAGTAGAGTGGAGGGGTGGGGGTGGGGGTGGAGGCTGGGGACAGAGAAAACCCCCTGTTAACGCCAGTTCAGACCCTAAACACCCCCCCCTCCCCTCCCGTGATGTTTGTACCTTTATCACCACCGGTTTATTTTCCACAGAATGTACCAGATCTCAGCTGTGAAGTGTTCGATCACCGCCGCGTCGACAGGCGGTGCTCCCAAAAAAAAAAAACACAGACACACACACGAAAAACATAAACAATGAAGAGGAGGGGGAAAAAAAGAAAGAAAAGAAAATAGAAAACCTGAGGTAGTTTTCTGAGGGTTAAACCCTCCTTTTTTGTGTTTGGTTCCACTGACTGGAACCTCTCCATCAAAGGCAAGTTCAATGTAAAACTGTCATGATCCGAGTCATGAACTGTATATACCTATCTTTGTATGTATACCAATAAATCCTGTGCTCTAATAAAAACAATACTCTGAACTGAAGTGGGTAAAAATCAAAAGATTTGTATTAATCCACAAATAAAAGCCAGTCATCACTCAGATTATATTAATGTTTATGACATTTAAATGGAAAATATGCAAATTAGGAGTCACTATTACTGATCATAGTGTATATAGAAGTACACCAGTATCTAGTTGTATTAAACACCAGGGAGGAGCAGCAGGACATACTCGCAGGTATGCTTGTTGTATTTTTATACGCCGGCGTTTATTCAGATCCGATTCAGGAGTTGAGGAGTCGTCGGTGCGTCGCCACCCGGTCGAGTCCGATCGTGACGCTGCGACGGGCCGAGAACTCCTCACCTCGGTTTGTAGATTCAAACGCGGGGAGACGTGCGGCTGCCACAGCAGGAAAACTCATCGGTCACCGATTTACATTACTACACTTTTATGTTTAAAACAACGTACGAGCCAGGTTATCATCCTATGAAAGCGTATCGCGTTCACATGAAAAAATGAAAATTGACTCTGGTCTTCTTAATTAATGAGATAATTATCTCGTAAATATGATAATGATTTTTATTTTAAAGTGGCTTTGTTTTTCTAAATTTATGAGATAATTATCATAATTATGACAAAGAAATTATTATGAAAATGAAATTGGCTTTGTTTTTCTGAGATAATTTTTCTATCTCATATATTTATGAGATCATTATCTCATAAATTCAAAAAAAAAGCAGAACCGATTCAATTTTTTCCAGAAAACCATTATCTCATAAATCCAGAAAAACAGCAAAAAAAAAATTTTAGGAATTTTTTTTTTTCTCATAATTATTGGATGATTATCTCATTAATTCAGAAAAAATAAGTAAATTTTTTTTTTTTCATGTGAATCCAATACGCTTCCGTATCATCCTTATTATGTTCTATTTGAGAAAGAATCACCGGGTTTTGTAAAGATTTCACAATATAACATCCATAACTTAATATATTTGAGCACAGGGTGATTTATTAACGTGTTATAACGTAAAAAGTTTTACGTTATGATTTGAAAAAGCTTCCTAACGTGATATTACAGCGCCTTCTAACATAACGTTAAGATAACATAACATGTTAGAAGCTTAAAAGATTAGGAAGTATAACATAATGCACTATTATCATAATAGTTCAAAGTTAAAAATCTTTCACTGTGATTCCGAGACGTTTCATGACGTAACGTGTTGATATATGACAAAAAAATTATATTATATTAATAAGGTATGACATGAAAAGTTTTGCATTATATTTTGGAAAGATGTTAACATCTTGTGAGATAACATCAAATTTATTCACAATTTGAAAAGATTTCAATGTCATAACATCACCAAATGTTTTAATGTGAAAAGTTTCATGTTATAATTAGAAAAGGTTTTGTAATGTAATATTATTACCATGATATTTCAACGTTCAAATTTTTTCACAATATTTAAAAAAAAAATCATCACAATAATCTGAAAACTTTCACGTTCTATTTTGAAAAAGATCCACGGTTTAACATTACTTGGTCAAACGTGTAATGACATAATATGTTCACATATTGTGAAATCTTAAAAAATATGTGATTGGAAAACTTTTACATTATAATTTCAAATAGTTTCGAGGCTTAGTTTTACCACATTATGACAAGTTTCACGTTATAATTAAAAAAATATGATAGTATATTATAATGTGGATCCTTTACTGAAAAAAGATTTAATTAAAATGAAATGGTTGAATTAAACTCAGTTCTGCGACTACAATCTATAAGTATTCCGCTTAAAACTGAACATTATTTTATCACGATGTAACATAAATGGTTTCACGCTGTGACGCAGTGTTTTAATACAATATTATAACTTCATTACATTTTGTGAGTTAATTTCACACATTTATTTCCACGTTATAATTTCACTGTGTCACGATGAAGGAGGCTCACAACACGATCCTGAACAGTTTCACGGGAACAAATACCCATCAAACAAGAAAATACTTATTTCAAGGTACTTTTATATCTTGGAATAAGTGAGAACAATCTGCAAATAGAAAAAGTGAGAATTGTATTGGAAAGATTTTATGAAATAATAAATGATATTTGGAAGATGAGATATTGAGACAGTACTAATCATCCCCATACCTGGACTGACGTCCCAGAAGTGAAGACAGTCTGTCCTCTCTGTCCCTGGCTGGTTTTAGGTTTTAAAAAGTGTGTTGCTCCAACCAGCCAATCAGAGATCAAACCCTACATAGTGTCATCGGGGGTTCAGCCAATCCCAATCAAGGTAGGCCCTCCCTTTGACTCCTCCCACAATTAGGCAGCTCTGCTCTGGCACATGGCACCACGAGAGGAAGTACTTCCTCCTCTTCCCAAGATGGGCATGTGTGGGCGGAGCCAGTCCAGCTCACACAGACACAGCAGATTCTGAATGCAGCTCCTATGATCCAATATTCAAATGAGGAAAATCAAAGAAAAGCTGGATTTGGGGCAATAAACTTTTTAATTTTTAACAGAGACTCAAATGAAAGAGTTGAGAAGCTGGACAATATGACCACTTTAAAGAAATAACACCTCAGCGTGAAAAATGTGTTTATATGTAAAATAAACCTAAAATAAACTTGGTCAGATTTTTAGGGTTTTTCTTTCTTTTTTTTTTTGCAGTTTTGTCACTTCCTGCTGTGGCAGCAGTCCACTCCCACACACACACACACACACACACACACACACACACACACACACACACACACACACACACACACACACACACACACACACACACACACACACACACACACACACACACACACAGAGTAAAACAAGTCAACATCTCTGAAGTGTCTAAGTGGATCTGGGTCGCGGGTCCTTCCGGCTCTGCCGATCCTCCTCCAGTCAAAACTGTGGCGGAACATTAATCGGGTCTTCCTTCCCAAAGTCCACCTGACGTGAGAGCGTGAAGTGCGATGACTGACTGAGGGTGTGTTTCCTGCGCTGCTGCAGGTCGATCTGTCCCTACCATGTGAATGTCTCTCTTTCTTTGTCTGTCACTCTTTGTTCTTTGGGGTTTTTTACATAAGTGCCATGTCATGCGGTTTGCCAGGGACGCCGGTTCGAGAGGAGGAGGGGGGGGGGGGGGGGGGGGGGGTAAAAAAAATAAATAATAAAAAACCTTTGATTTGACTTCCCGACGAGTCGTCGCAATACATGTTTCTACCATCGGAGCTGGAGTGTTTCCATGTGGCTGTAACTGTTGGAGTCATGGCAGATATTTATCGCGCGCCACCATTCCACAAGTGTTTTGCTTCCCGTCACGTTTCTGTGCCACACGGGGACGTTTTCACCACGTTACACCCGTCGAACTTACATAGGCAGCATCAAACCGTGAGTGAAGAGACGAAAATATTGTGCAAAAACTTTGTTTCCTCCATTGATGGTCTTACAAGTGTGTTTGTCTTTGTTACTCTACATTACAACCTGCTGCTATGACATTAAATAAACCTCCAAACTTGCTGACGCAAACACCGGGCGTGCAGTCGATGTGGACACACACACACACACGCACGCACGCACACACACACACACACACACACACACACACACACACACACACCAAACCACCTCCATTCTCAACTTTTTCCAACTTCTCATTATTTCACCTCTTTATTTTTATTCTCTGCATTTTGACTTTACTTGTATTTATGTTGTTATTAATTCTCACATTAAGCTCAACATTCTGTCCTCATTCTACATGATTAACCTCATTCTTAACATTTCATCTGTATTTTCTCCTTTTATTTTTAATCTGTTTTAATTTGGACCCTCGGGTACATTATAAACTTTTCACCCAAATATTCTTTCTGTTCATAAACCACCGGAAGCTTCACAAACCTCACAGGACTATAATGGATAAAAACATCTCAGCTCAGAGCACAAATTCATTCTTACGCTGTCAAATTAAACTTTCCTGATGTATTTTTCATTGTATTTGTATTTTTTATTTTCACTGTTTTCTCTACATTTTCACTGATTTTACTAAATGTTTGTATTATTAACATTACTGCTGCACAGCATCAGGGTTTATTATGTGATTTGTGATAAATACAAACACTTTAGTTTATCTTGATACCTTTTCTTCCAAATAACTTCGATATTTTAGTTTTTTTATCCATTAACTGTGCAGTTTTTGCGGATTGATCACACTGAAAACAGCCATTGTGATGCTGCAGAGCGGGGAAACATACGTTTTGTATGTTGTTCATGTTGATATCACAACAACAGAGATTCACGTTTGACACATTTTTGTTTACACAGCAGCAGATTTGCGATGACGTCCATTGGATTTCCAGCCCGAAGACCGAACTGAAGTAAAGTTTGTGTTCCCGTGGCGCCGAACCGTCCCGTCGTCACGTCCGTCTGCTCCCCAACATCCACGACCTGCCGCAACACAAACACTCCCAGCCTGCATGCATTTCTGCCGCAGTTTTTTTTTTTTTTTTTTTTTTTTTTAAATAAACCACGAAGGGACGTTTGAATTATTTACATGAAGAAAAGAGCAACTTTTTTTTTTGTTGTTGTGCACTTTAGTGGTACAGAGTGAAGACAACAGCGAGCCGAGCTGGTTAAAGAGCTGGAACTGAATGTGTGAAAAGTCGATGTTTCCATAGAAAATATGTCCCATCGCTTCATTTCCATTCGTTTCCCCTCAAAGCAGAGGGTGGAGAATTTAACCCCTCGGTGACCCTCCTGCAGTATACATGTGGAGGATCGTCACAGCAGCTTTTCTAGCCTTTTACAATCGTATTTCCCTCGATTCCCTCACAGGATTACTTTTTCTGTTGCGTGTTTTTTACTTTGTTGCACATCAGACTGTCTTTGTTGAGTTTCCAATATCGCCTCTTGGTAAGATAACCGGGATTAAATCCAAATATAGAAAAATCTCAACAAAGGTAAACGAGTGAAACTCCATTTTCCTCTGACAACTTCCTGCTTTGCCTGGAGCTTTGACATGTGTGAAGAAAGAATAAAAATAGTTATTTGGAAAGCAGAAAATAGCGATAAATGAAGGAAGCATAGGTAAAAGAACTTAAAATGGGTAAACCTTTAAATGGCCTAAAGAGCCAAAACCACCGTAAAAGATCAAGCCAGAAAGTGGCTCTTAAGAACGGCTAAAATAGAAACAACAAAAATTCTGTTAAAATGACTGAACCTGCTAAAAGTGGCCACAGAAGGTAAAATGGATTAATATGCAATATTCAGTTTATTTTGCTGGAAAAGGTAGAAAAGTGTTTTTTGGTCATAACTCATAAATCAAGCACTTTGTTCAAAGAGTGACACACATTTTTCCCATGAATTAGACTTGATATGTCAAAATTAAATGCTATAATCTGATATTAAGAGATTAATAACATTGATTTTGTTTCTAGTTAGAATAGAAACATGTAAACATTGTTCCTATTCTTCAAATAAACACCGTATTTCCATAAACTCGGCGTTTGTTTACGTGCCGACGTCAGCTGGCACGTGACCAGGCGTGTCTGTGATGGGCGTGGCGCCAGTGGCTGTGACCCCGCCCCCTTACGGAAGCCGTGTTGACCCAGGCGCAGTCCGCGGAGATCCGACCTCCGCTTCCTGAACATGGCCCGCTGGGGGAGAGTCGCCGCAGCGCTGCGCTCCGCTCTGAGGAGCCCCGGCTCCGGGAGCAGTTGGTCCGCGGGCCGCGCTGTCGGTCCCGTCTTACTGGGCTCCGCGGTGGGAACCGGGGCCGTTTGTTTTTACCACCTGCTTGTGAACCGGAGCGCGGTGCCCGGCGGGGCGGTGCTCGCCCAGGAGCAGAAAGTGAGTACAACTCGGAAAAGTTTGTGGCGTCGAAGTTAAAGCGCGCTGCAAAGCTCACAGCTCTGACAATCACTTCTCTGTCGATATGAACCCCATATAACGTCATTAAGGGAAAATAGCGGCGACACTTCAGTAGTTAACTCTTTGGAAAAGAGCGTACATAATTGGTGTTAACTTGCGCCCTCTCGAGGCCGTTAAGGGACACTGCAACAACAGCTGAGTCTTCCTATGGTGTCAAAGAGAAGAGGAAATCTTATCCTCAGTCTTTCTGTGTTTTAATCTGTTTTAATTCTCTGCACAGCTCAGGAAGGAGAGAAGATAATTAGATGATTATTTAGTGATCGTTATATCAAACAGCAGTATGAAAAACTTAAACTGATCCCGACAAACTGCAGCACCTCTTTAATTCTGAGAAACAATATGAAGAATAGTGGCTGGATTTTTATCAGATATAAGATTAATTTAACACGAATTAAATCTTTTATGGGTTTTTATTCTCAGTTTTGTTTTATTCTGATGATATTTTCAGGTTGCATATAGATTAAACTTCACCGAATTTCTGCTAGTTATCTAAATATATATAAAACTAAAATCTGTCTATTAAGAAATCTTGATGTCTTTATTTCCACACTTTAAATCTCTATACTTGAAAGATTCATCCTTAATAGGGATGCAAGATAACTATCGGTACCTTTTAATTATCGGCTCGATATTGGGAGGGGGAAAAAATGACGTCACACAGATGAGTTTGATTATCACATTTTCAGCCAACAACTGTTAGACTTTTTGTTTGACTTTGTTCGTTTTCAGTCTGCTTGTTTTCCCTTTCTGAAAAAGACAACGTGAGTGCGTTACGTAATAAATGTTCAGCCGAGAGGCGGTAAAAAAAAGAATCTACCAGTTTCAACACATCCCACCTGCAGCTTTACCTCTGAAACAGGAAGTTATCTGTATCGTGTATCTCTTAATTCTTTATAGATGTTTTTTTTTTTTAATATTTAGAGTGGCTGTGAGCCTTTTTTTAAGACGAAATGAGCCTCCGCCCTGCTGGTCGCCTGATCTTTTGTGATGCTTGACGTGGTTTCAGAAACCTGCAGCTCCACACATGTCTGCCAGGAAGATGCGCTTCACCCAGTTTGCTTCAGTCGTCTACGAGGACGAGCCCTACATGACCCCCAGAGACTTCCTGTTCTCCGTCATGCTGGAGAGCGTCGACCGTAAGTCCCACCTGTCAACCCCGACCCGTCCTCACCTGCCTCGCCTCGCCTCGCCTCGCCTCGCCTCGCCTCGCACTCCCGGGAGATTTCTCTTGTTGGTTTTCTTAAGAAAACTATTCTTGTTCTGTCTCTGAGAACCCTCGAGGTGTAATGGAGGACCGTGATGGTCCTTCACCTGCAACACGCCTTAAATCTCTCACCTATTAGACACACACACGTTTCTTCTCAGCATTGCTGATAAGATTAATTGCTGCGTTTCAACAGCTGCACTTTGTTGTATTAAAGCGGTGGACTTTGCTGTTTAACAGGTTTAGAAACAAGGAAACTGACATTTTGTAATTTATGTTTTTTTAGTTTTCATTATCAAGGTAAATTTACCTTTTTTTTTTTTTTTTTATGGCCAAGAAGCATTTAGACACACAAACACACTTTACTGAGGGTTTTTATCGTGGAGTGACTGTGAAACACTGAAACGGGTTTTGAATTTGGATTTTAATCTCGGCAGATATCAGAAAACTCATTTGTTCAACTAATCAGGTTGACCAAAGCTTATCTACCCCCCCCCCCCCCCCCCCGTCACAGAAAAGTAAACAAGGCGCTCTAGATAACGTCACTCATTTTTTTTAACTAATATTCCAATTTTTACAATACATGTTCAGTATATACTATACACAAGTTTTATAGATACAGTTTATACATACACATCAAACATATAGACACATACATACACATGAATCTACATGACATGTACATAATATTATAATATACTATTTAAATTTCATCAATTTTAAATACAAAATATAGTGTACCAATATTTAAATTAATAATATTCTCTATTGCAATATATACCTTTTATTATGTTTATTAAGTATTAATATATTTTATACCATTATATACATATTATTTATTATTGCTGCCCTTGGTAAAATTGTTGCTCTTCTTTCTTATACATACTAACGATACTATTTCTCCATCTGAACTCTTCACAAGCTGCAGCTAATTTTATTTTTATTCCTCGTAGGGAAACTGGAGAAAAAAGTTCTAACCACACAGGTAAGTACACACACACACACACACACACACACACACACACACACACATCAAAACTCAAACTGGCGTCTCTGTGACAGGATGTGGACAAGATGCTGGCGTCCGCCCTGAGCGCTCGGCCGGGGAACGATCTGTTCAGAACGCTGGGAGACAACGGTGAGTCGTGAGTCGGTCCTGAGAGAGAAACCCGGCGCCTCCGACCCTCTAACAGCTGTCCCTGTGTCTGTCCCTGTCCCTGTCCCCAGGGCTCATCTCCTACACCGAGTATCTCTTCCTGCTCACCATCGTCACCAGTAAGTCGCTCCAAACATCCGACCTCGAGCTGCACAGCGAGGTCGGCTCGGACTCTGGGTCGTCGCACGTTTAGTCAAACTGCTCGTCTTTTTAAAATTTATTTATTTTGGCTTGTGTACAGACTGGACATAAAGGTGGACATAAAGGTGGACGACACAAAAAGCTTCAAAGGGAAACCCAAATATTAACGTTTTTTTAATTTAGAATTTTAATTATATATATATATATTTTATTTTATTTTTTCCATGATTAAACTATTGAGATTGGCAGTACTACAAGACGTTTGGAAAATCAGGTTTCCACACATCTAAGATCACTCAATGAAGAGTTTCTAGCTGTTCCAGCCGCAGACGTTTATATGTGATCGCCATATTGGATGAGGACCCGGTTATCATTCATGTCTATCGACGAGACATCTAGTTATCATCCAGGATGGTTTTTGTACATAAAAAATTGCCACTTGGGTTATAAATTCAGTGTTTTATATTTTGACTGTGTAAAGACTTCCGTCTTCAGTAGCAGTGAATGCACTGGAGGAGAGGCAGGTCCTCATCCAAGATGGCCGCCACAGGTGGATTACAGCAGCCAACCTCATGGTGGCTTTTTGGTTTAAATCTTGACTTTGAGTTTTAAGGAGCAGCAAAAAGAGCATCAGCTGAGTCTACTGTGCAACTACAGCTCACCACCAGGGGGCAGTGAAGGGGCTCCTCGCCGCTGTCGCCATGTCTTCCACCTTTGTAGAACAGTCTGCAGCGTTTGCCCGAGTGACTGACGGTGCGTTGATGTTGCAGAGCCGCGCACAGGATTTCACATTGCGTTCAAAATGCTTGACGTGGACGGGAACGAGCAGGTGGACAGAAAGGAGTTCCTCAAGGTAAGAACTGGGAACATCGGCAGGAAGTCGGGACGGGATATTTCTTTTTCCTATTTAAAATCCACTATTTGTTTATTATCGTTCGTCAAAGCAGCCGGGAGTTTACGTTTTTCCTCCAACGACAGAAATTTTAAAAAAATCTTTCACAAACTTTCACAATCACTCTCCGGTTGGAGCTCCTGGGAATTTCCCACTTTCCCAGTCACTCATGACTTTTCCCTCCCTTCTCCACCAACTGTCCTCAGTAGAACTTTTCCTCGGTCAGAAGTGTAACCGGACTGGATCAGTGAGTAAATCTGAGCTTTAGATAAAAACCACCGGTTCAGACTGAAGATTTCTCAATAATATCAAACATGTTTCCTCACAAACCTTCAGCTCACCAATCCCATCAGATTATTTATCCATGCAGGTTTGATTGGGAGGAATTCCAGTAGAGTTTTCCGTGTTTTCTCTGCCGCTGGACTCGTCCAGACGTGTTTCTACTCGCTCTCACGATGTTTCCATCCTGCAGGACGACTAAACAGCAAAACTTCTTTAGATTCTAGATTCTTTGGTTTCTTCTGAATTCCTCCAGATCTTCTGTCAATGGTTGCTTCTGGTTTAGTTTTCTCTCTTCGTCTTCGAGCCACGATGGTGTCAGGTTTCACTTTTCTCTCTTCGTCTTCGAGCCACGATGGTGTCAGGTTTCACTTTTCTCTCTTCGTCTTCGAGCCACGATGGTGTCAGGTTTCACTTTTCTCTGGAGTTTTGCTGGTAAACATCTGGATTGTGGTTTTTTGAGCTTCTGCCAGAAAATCACTTTTCAAACTGAGACATGATGAGATTTCTCACCGTGTTTAGAGTCTTTTGATCCGTCCAGACGCTTTTCAAACTGGATCACCTGATTGATCACCTGATTGATCACCTGATTGATCACCTGATTGATCACCTGAATAACAAATACGACCAAAGACAAATGTTTACCTCCGCCTGGATGTTTTGTAGAGTGGTTTAGTTGGTTTAGTTGTTGGTTTGGTTTTTGGTTGGTTGGTTGGTTTAGTTTTTGGTTGGTTGGTTTAGTTGGTTTAGGTTTTGGTTGGTTGGTTGGTTGGTTGGTTTAGTTTTTGGTTGGTTGGTTTAGTTGGTTTAGTTTTTGGTTGGTTGGTTTAGGTTTTGGTTGGTTTAGTTGGTTTAGTTTTTGGTTGGTTGGTTTAGTTGGTTTAGGTTTTGGTTGGTTGGTTGGTTTAGTTGTTTTAGGTTTTGGTTGGTTGGTTTAGGTTTTGGTTGGTTGGTTTAGTTTTTGGTTGGTTGGTTTAGTTGGTTTAGGTTTTGGTTGGTTTAGTTTTTGGTTGGTTGGTTTAGTTGGTTTAGGTTTTGGTTGGTTGGTTTAGTTGGTTTAGGTTTTGATTGGTTTAGTTGGTTTAGTTTTTGGTTGGTTGGTTTAGGTTTTGGTTGGTTGGTTTAGTTTTTGTTTGGTTGGTTTAGTTGGTTTGGTTTTTGGTTTATTTCATTTTGTTGGCCAGTTGTTTAGCTGGTTAGCAGGATAACTCCGATACTGACGGAGGTTGATGAAAGTTGTCAGCCTAACGACTCTGAACAAAGAAGAAATGATTTATATTTGACATCTCATGTGTCTGACGTCCCCGAATGTCTTCTTCATAATCAGTTAGTTAATCACACAATGTTAGTGAAGAATCAGTTTAGTTCACACGTAGAATTCTGAAGATCTGCAGAGCCTGAATTCACAGCATGAAACAGAATTTCTTTATGTTCAAAGAGTCTTTCTATATTTATTCTGTGCATGTTGATGATACGATCACGATACTTTGCCGTCCTAATAAAACTAGTTAACAGTCTTTAATGTTCCAGCTCATTTATGTTAGAGTGTGTGTGGCATTCACCAAGCTGTAAGATAAGTGTGTGTGAGGAAACATTTGTTTGTTGAAGTTAATGTCCTGATGTCGCCATCTTTAATGCTGCTCGAGCGCCGCCGCCACCCGGACCCCCCCTGGAGGTGAGCCGCTCCTCGTCTGTGCTTTTCCTTCAGTTTACCTGCTTCCTTTACTTTTCCTTTTATTTAGTCGATCTATTCATCCCGGCGTCGCCTCGTCCGCCTGCATGTCTGTCCCCCAGCAGAGAGTGTGATGGTTACAAGAAACTCTTCCAGTTCAAGAGTTCCTGAAGTCAGACGGTCGATTTGTGTTTGATCTTTAATCTGTTTTCCTCTCGTTGCTGCTGAAGCTGAAGAAGATCATCGGGAAAAGTAAGAGGAGGGTTCAGAAGGACGCTGCAGAGGTGAGGAGTCACGATGGCGGCCGCTCGGCTTCACAAACGCTCTCTGCTCATTGTCTCTGTCTCTCTGTCTCCGTCTCCGTCTCTGTCCGTGAGACAGAAAGCAGCCGTGGACGGAGAAGGAGTCAACACCTCGCTTCAGGCCTACTTCTTCGGGACCAAAGGACACGACAAGCTGCAGTATCAAGAGTTCCGCCGGTACGCAGGAAATACACTTTTATTTTATAACACAACAGCTTTTCAAAATAAAAGTTGTGGCGCTGCGATCAAATGTAGAGAAAAACAGTTATTAAATTCCCAAAGCAGTTTTACAGTTCTGGAGCCTCGATTCTAGAAGCTGCTGAAGCACAAAAGGTCCTGAAAGATGCGTACGCCGCTTCCCACACAACGTTTGTGATAAACAAAATAAAGAAGAACTTTGTGGGGGAATGTGTGTCCCGGTACAGAGTTTTTAATCACGTTTAACGCGCGCTAACTTTTAAAGGCTAAAAAAAATAAAAAAAATCCTTGATGCACTTCAGAAAAAGTAGAAAATCAAAGTCGAGATTCTTTTTTTTTTTTTCACGGTGGAAAAAAAAGTTTTTTTTCAAAAGTCCGTCCGTCCGTCCACATGCCGGCGCGTCTGACTGTTTCCTCAAAATGCATCTCAGGCGGTTTAATGAAGTGAAAAGATGCTTCAGGACAGAGTTTAGCTCCTAACCACAGTCAGTTATCAGTTTCAGGACGAGAAGAGACGGAGCAGCGTTGTTCCGTCACGGAAGTTCGTCGAGTCTGAAGGACAAAGACACGAATCCCAGAGTCCTGATTTAAATGTTCTTATTAATCCAGGAAATCCTGTGTAAACTCACACGTCCATCAGCAGTAAGCAACCCGATATAGTCACAATAAAGGGATTTCACATCTAAGAGCAAATGATGAGGGACGGGCAGACGATGAGGGACGGGCAGACGATGAGGGACGGGCAGACGATGAGGGACGGACAGACGATGAGGGACGGGCAGACGTCTCTCCGTGGGGAAAAAAAACTTGACTTTGATTTTCGATGTTTTCTGAAGCACACAAACTTTTTATTTCTTTTTTTTTTTTTTTTTACCTCCGAAAAAAAAATCTCGACTTTGATTGTCGACTTTTTCTGAAGCGCACAAAGTCGAGATTTTTTTTTTTCGGAGGTAAAAAAAAACAAACTTTGATTTTCGACGTTTTCTGAAGCGTGCGGGGGGGTTATTAGGGGGGTTTAAACCTCCGAATGTTTTTTTTCTTCAGTGGCCCTAAAACTCTTCTTACTGGTGCGTCTCTGGGCCAAAATGAACAAACATTTAATTTAGTTTTAATTCCGTCGTTCATCAGATCCATCATTTGCTTCCAATGGTGAAAGAAAAACTTTAATATGTGATAAACAATATTTCATCCTTTTCTGTTTTATCTTTTGTCATTTCAGCCAATAAGTCATAAAAACCAGCGGCTCAAAATATTCTATGTTCTAAGATTCTAACCTGGCGTCAAAATGATCACAGATCTTTTCTAGAAATGTGTCGTGGTTTTTTTCCTACTCGACATATAAACTAAGAAAATAATTATTATACTTTGTTTTTTTGTATTTGCTCTCTGGGGTTGTTTTGTCTTTCGGTCAAAAGTTTTTAAGAGTTGAAAGTAAAATCCGACCTGCGATGGTGAAAAGAGGATTTCTACTGCAGGTTCACTTCTTCTTCTGTGGTTCACCTCCGTTTCAATCTGTCAACTTGTTTTTTTTAATTATAGTTTCGTGGTGCCATGTGCCAGAGCAGAGCTGCCTAATTGTGGGAGGAGTCAAAGGGGGGGCCTACCTTGATTGTGATTGGCTAAACCCCCGAAGACACTATATAGGGTTTGATTTCTGATTGGCCGGTTGGAGCAACACACTTTTTAAAACCTGAAACAAGCCAGGGACAGAGAGGACAGACTGTCTTCACTTCTGGGACATCAGTCCAGGTATGAGGACGAGTAGTACTGCTGGAGAACCTTTAGAAAGTGGATTTTGTAGAATATGAGCCTTTAATAAAAGTGTCTTCCGAGACGCGACACAAAAACTTTAAAATGACTTTGTGCAATGAATCATGTTGTCGTACGAAGTTGATGAAGTTCACCTGACACGTCGAGACGGTTAACGCCGTACCGTCTGCCTCCGCCCTCGCCGAACCGTCGGCTCGGCCCGGTGGTTCTGTGGTTTGGGTGGTTGTGGGCGCTGACCACTCCCGGTTCTCTGCCGTTCAGGTTCATGGAGGACCTGCAGGCCGAGGTCCAGGAGATGGAGTTCCGTCAGTTCTCCAGAGGGATGGACACCATGCGGAGGGAAGACTTTGCCGAGTGGCTGCTGCACTACACCAGCGAGGAAGACAACGAGATGTACTGGGAGAACATGAGGAAGAGGATCCCCGCTGGCCAGGTAGAGACTCTCTCCTCTGGCGCCACCGGGCCGCCGTCCAGGACGGCCAAATGAAAACCAGAACTTCTGCCCCCACAGAGCATCACCTTCGACGAGTTCAAAGCTTTCTGCCTGTTCACCAACAACCTGGAGGACTTCGCCTTCTCCATGAAGATGGTGACGGAGGCCAACCGGCCAGTGGGAATGGGTGAGACTGGTGTGCTGGTTGAAACCCGCCACTCCTCCTCCTCCACCTACCGTCTCATAACCAATTCTTCTCGCCACAGCGCAGTTCAAGCGGGCGGTGAGGATCGCCACGGGACACGACCTGTCGGACAACGTCCTGGACACCGTCTTCAAGCTCTTCGACATGGACGGCGACAGCTGCCTGAGCCACAAGGAGTTCTTGGGAGTGATGACAGACCGGGTGCTGCGAGGCCTCAAGGTCGGACCGCCGGTTGAACCACGACCGTTTCACTACAAAACCTGACATTTGGGTTAGAGTTGGGGTTAGGTCCTCCTCCTGACCGGATGACCTCTGACCTGATGACCTCTGACCTGATTGTCCTCCTGACCTGATGACCTCCTGACCTGATGTCCTCCTGACCTGATGACCTCTGACCTGATTGTCCTCCTGACCTGATTGACCTCTGACCTGATGACCTCTGACCTGATTGTCCTCCTGACCTGATTGACCTCTGTGTTGCCTGCAGGTGAAACACCAGAACGGCATCGGCGACTACTGGAAGTGTGTGAAGAGAGAGACCCTGAAGGGGGCGCAAGAGGCCCTGAGGGAGACCGGGAGCCCCTTTTGAACCACACTGCTCAATGACACTAGTAACCATAGTAACCACATGTAAACGTACAGGATTCTCACCACTAGATTACGTACAGACACGTTTACACAACATGTTTGTTTGTTTGTTTACACTTTTTGTTTTGGTGACGTAGTGAATTTCGTCTTTGTGATTAAAAGAAACTAAAAGTTCGTTTCCAACCAGGACTGAAGAGTTTTACTGCGTTTACCTGAAACTGAGGAATTAACTTCGTGTGCCGATTGACGAGTTCAGGTTGTTTCTCTTTCAGGTCGAAAAACGACATGGATTTGATTTTAGTTTTACCCACAGTGCTCTTTCTCTCGGCTCATCTTTCATAGACGGGTATTTTCTGACTTCCTTGTGGCCTGGGGCTCAGATTTAGATATTCTGAATGAGACACTTATCGTTTGGAAACTATCAGTCTTCAATATGTACATGAATGTGAGGACCATGATGTTTTATTTCCAGATATATTTGGCCGCCGTTTTCTTACTCTTGCATTGACGCCATTAAAATCGGTCACGGATCAGAAGGAGGCCGCCGTTTATTAACTATTTGTACTTTATTGTCGGACTGACCTGTAAAGATCACATCAGTATGTGGGGTTAACCATTGAAGTATCTTACCATAACGTACAATTCAAAAAGTAAAATAGACAAAAGAAGCATACTTCTGTGATAGATGGACTAATAGTGACTGACGCCAAGGTTATCAGTGAATACACAGCTACAATACAGTCAAATTACATCAAGCATGAAGCCATCTTTGGTCTTCGTATCACTATAAACAAATACATAGAAATTTGTATTGTATCAAAAATAGAAATTACATAGCCATATTGAAAGTAAATTCACATTTTTGACATACAACAGAAGAGCTGAGAGACGGGAGGGGGGAGGGGCGGGGGTTACATGTTTCACTCCTTGGCTGTGAGGACCTGATGGACTCAACATTCAGAGTAGTTTCAGTTTCCTGTCTGCGACAGGAAGTGACACATCCGACAAAAACAAAAGAGACACGGAACAAATCAGATTGTCGTTCTTAAAAAACAAAGTGTGTGCTTTCGATTCCGGGACGGGGGAGGTGTGTGTAGTAGTGACTGCGCTCTCTCTCTCTCTCACACACACACACACACACTCTCACACACACACACACACACACAGACGTGTCCCTCCTCCACGGCGGTCTGGTTGAGTCTGGAGTTGGCGGTCGTTGTGTAGTGGCGCCTCGGGGAGTCGGGGGTCCGCCCCCAGAGGCCGGCGGGGTGTACTGCAGCCCGGTGGACCTTCAGGTAACAGGAAGTGCTTTCTGCAGACAAACAGCCAGTCAGCACGGACACGTGCACCGAGAGTGGGCGGAGTCAGGCAATGTCCTGACATGATTGGCTGTGAAAAACTCATGCTATTTAATTCAAATAAATCTCATATTGAGATTGTAAGATCCACTTTCTCAAGATTATTTCTTCCTTTAAATGAAACCATCTGATTAAACTGCAGAAATAAAAAACGTAGCGCAGATAAATTACAGCTGAAAACTCACTTTGAGATCACAGTTACTACTTTAAGGTGATATTTCTTGATCGAGAGTCACTGATATTTACTATTTAATTTGTTATGCTGACGCACAGAAAACAGCCAATCATATGAGGAGAAACAACGACGCTGGCTCCGCCCACTTTCTGTGAAATTAGAAGTTAGTTTCTTCTGACCCGAATTTAACTAAACTTTTAAATTGTTTTATTATATTTAGTGACAAACTTTTCACAATAAATCTGATCGAAGAAATTTTGACAATAAAGATAAAGTTCAAAGTAAAATGTAAAACTACAAACCTTATATTGAGATTAAATTTCTTGATAAAACGTCAAACTTTCTCTTGGTAAATTTGTTTATTCTCGTCTTTTTACGTTCATATTTATCAATAAAACATTTAAGTCTTCATGTCAGAATATACCTTCAAGTTAAAAGACTTAGTTTTCACAAAGTAACTAATCTTCAGGGATATTATTTCATTGGTATTTTGTGGGAACTTTAATAACTTTTAAATGAACATTCATCCTAATATTTCAAAGTAAAAGCAGAAGTCGAACTGTTGAATGTTTAATGTTACACTTTGATTTCCTCCTTATGACTGAAACTCAACGACCCATTTTAGAATATCGTGAAATATTTTATCAGTTTCGTCGTCATTTCCTTCAAACTGAAACTTTCTACATCGTCACTTCAGAAAGTGCTTTTATTGTGAAGGTCCATCTTCTTGTTTTTTCCGTGTCATTGGAGAAAAACACCTGCAAGTTTAGTTTCATGATTTTTGCTTTTAAAAAAAAGTTTGAAATGTTTTTTGTTTTTTTAAGTATTAAGCTTAAAGGATCAGGACTTTAACGATACTGTAATAACACTTAATGCAACTTCATTGTCTATTTAAGTCCAATTTCAACATTAAAATAAATTAATAGAAGTCATCTCTTCTCTATTAAAACACATAAATAAAGACAGTAGATATTTTTATGTTGTGACTTTTTAAAATCCTTTAGACAATAAAGTCTTTGTATTAATTAAAATGTAAAATGAAGGGAAACAATCAGACCGACTTTAAAAAGCTGAAACTCCAAATAAAACTGAAACAAGATGTGAACTTTGACTTCGTCTGAAATTCAGTTTGGTTTTTTTTATGATAGAAACTAAAGTTTGAAGAGGATTTAACCTGCGATGAGCGTCTGTAGAAACTCATCGTTTTTAAATCTTCATCTTCAGATGAAGAAAGATTGAAGTGGATGTTTGAAGTTCAGTTTCTATTCCTCCAGAAAATCACAAGCTTGTGATCAGAACCATTGATTCATTGTGAATTTAACATTTCCACTCATTTTGTTTGAGCTTTACGAGCGTCGCTGCATCACGGCCGGAGGATTTAAGAGTCTGAAGAAACAAAAATAACTAAACATCATAAACAAAATGATGCTGAAGAGACAAACAGCACAGAGAGGATTTAAAACCTGAAACCAACGTGAAGAGAATTTAAATTGTCGACATTTTATATTTGCACAAAGGCAAGAATCGATTTCTTCTCGTGTTTCGACTGAAGTTTCTCTCCAAGTGCTGCTGTCCCGGTCTTACCATTCTCCGCGGGGGGTCGAGACGTCAAGGGTCGCTCTCCTTCTTTACCGTCACGTCTCCGTCTCCGGCCAGGATGGTGGAGATCTCGCCCTGCATGAAGGCCCAGGGCACGGTGGAGCCGGCCAGGGGGCAGCGCTCGCCGCTGGGGCAGTACACCTCGCCGCCCTGCCCCTGGCTGCGGATGAAGCCCCGGGTGCAGGGGAAGCAGAACTTGTGGTGCGGCACCGACGGACACTGGACGAAGTGCGTGTCCTCCAGGCGCTCACGGCACAGGGTGCAGCACAGCAGGGTGCCCTGGGCGCCGCCCGACGACTCCCCGGCGCTGCTGCTCGGCCCCCCCGAGCTCAGGTTCTGCCCCCCGCCGGACTGCGACACCGAGGTTGATGCGGTGGAGGGGCTGCTGCTGGTGGGCCGCCCGGCCGAGGAGGAGGAGTGGGCGGCCGACATGCCGGGGCTGTCTCTCGCCATCTGACTGGAGCTCAAGCTGTCTGCCACCCCCATGAGGGCCGAGATGGGGGAGGGCTGGCTGTGGAGGCGGGGCGGTCCCTCCTGGGGGACAGCCATGCCGGGGAGGGGTTCCATGCCGGGGTAGGCGCCTCGGGGCCACGGCTCCCTCCCCGAGTGATCAGGCCTTCCCTCGCCCTCTCCGTTCTCCGAGCCTGGAGAGGCCTTGCGGCGCCTTGTGGCGCCCTTCGCTGGGCCGGAGCGCCCGGCGGCTGCCAGGGGCAACATGGTGTCGGGCTGTGGCAGCACCTCAGGGATGGGGGGCTCCTTGAACATCCTCACGCCTTCATTCAGCAGCTCCACCAGCCCGCGCCAGTCCCCCGTGCC
This sequence comes from Lipophrys pholis, assembly GCF_963383615.2. Classification (NCBI taxonomy): domain Eukaryota; kingdom Metazoa; phylum Chordata; class Actinopteri; order Blenniiformes; family Blenniidae; genus Lipophrys; species Lipophrys pholis. The sequence goes on along the minus strand of NC_137634.1, from coordinate 2,373,026 downwards.
CTGCCTCTTCTCGTATTCCACATAGCGCAGCCCAGAGTTCACCGCCTTCCCAGCATCCTTGGCGGCGTCCCGGAACATCTGCCTGACCAGGTCTGGGACCCCTGAGAAGATCATCCCGGAGCCGGCGGGGTACTCCACGAACACCTTGAGCTCGAAGTCTGGAGTGGCGCTGGCGTCGAAGGCCAGGACGCGGCCCACCAGGCTGTGGTCTTTCCTGAAGCGTACGTTGAAGGGGACGCAGCTGCTGAGGGCCACCAGCACGTCCCGCACCGCTTTGGGCCGGCTGGGCCAGCCCTCCACCCGGCTGCGGGCCACCTCGTTCAGTTCTACCATCACCTCGTTGTTCCTCCACAGCGCCGGGTCGATGCCCACCAGGGCCGAGGTGCTGGCCCCCATGGACACCACCTGTCTCCGGCCAGCATCGCTCATGATGGGGCCCGCAGACACCGCTATGGGTGTAGCCCCGGCCCTGGAGGCCGACAGGGGAGCGAGGAGCCCGTGTGGAGCCGCCACCAGCCCCTGGGCGATCAGGGCGTGGGGAATGGCCCCGTGGAGCCCTGGGACCGCCCCGACAACGGCCCGCCGGGTGTTGGGGCTCTGCCGGCTGCCCTCCGACAGGGCCACGTCCTCAGCTCTGTGGAGGCCGTTGGGGAGGCGAGCAGACACCCCGTAGTCCCCCCTGCCCCGGTCCGCCCGCTCCCCGTGTTGCCGCCCCACCTCCAGCGGCCCCGCCGAGCCGGGCTTGCCCTGCTGGGGACCCGGGGACCGGCCGTCCAGCACCCCGTGCGTGCTCTTCAGCTGCCGGGCGGTCTCTATCAGCAGCTCGATGCGGTCCGCGCCGTCGTAGTTGACGCAGCCGCGGCACACGGCCTCGCTGAACTCCCACAGCATGGCCCAGGGCATCTTGGGCAGGTCGCAGAGGTAACACCACTGCCGTCTGGAGGAGGGCTGCGAGGCGGACGACATGTTGTTTACAGGCCCGACACCAAACTTTCTGCGGAGGCCTCACCCGTCACGGTCCACGCGTTTCGGCTGTGCTTCACTCCCCGGACCGCGCTCCACGCATGCCGCGGGTTTTACCACTAAAAATAAACGCGGGCTGACCTCAGAACGTGCGCGGTGGCGGCAACATTTAAAACTTATCGACGTCTTCTGTCTCGGTTTGTTCGAGTCGAGCTGAGTGGGAGGAAGTTCACTGTTACACCGGAAACACCAAGGCGGCGCGGCGCATAGCATCATGGGAAATGTAGTCTCAGCCGTGGGAGGACTACGGTTCCTTGATTTAATAGCAACGCTTAAGAGAAATGCTTTTACAGGCGGATTCCACACGGAATAAATAAAATAGAAAGTTAAATGTGAAATAACAATAATTAATATGTACGAAGCACAGAAAGGATGGAATTGATTAAAAAAACAGCAAACACTATTTACAACTCGGAGTTAGAAAGATCTCCGGTGACTCAAAAGTTTATTTTCTATTTACACTCCCAGATATTTGTACTCCTCCACAATGTTCACCCGCTGGAGATGCTAGATGAGAAGGTTGCTGGTTCTATTTCTCATCTCAGTGGATGGCTCCATGCCAGTGTTAATGTTAACGAAATGCGCTTTGGGGACTTTCTCGAGCTCTATAGAAATTAAATCCATTTACATCGATACTAAAATGCTTCATGATCATTCCTTTTAAACATGGTTAATGTGAAATTTCCAGGTTTTTTTTTCTTACGAGTACCTGTGCATCACTGCTTCAAGTATTTCAACAAATCCCCAAACAGCATTGGAACAGATCCAAATGAATCCCTTTAAATCCCAACTGAACAAAAATACCACTTCTGTGGTTCAGGCTTTTTTGTTCCCTAGTTTTATAAAGTTGAATCAGGACGTGAACTTTATGGTCTGCAGAGGAACCGACTGTCGTTACAAGATGACTTTGTGAAAGGTCAATAACAAAAAAAAAAAAAAGGCAAAAAGTATGAAGGTTTTGATGAATCATCTGGTTACTAGTTAGTGCATGGTGGCTGTAGCGCCACACTGTGGTATTGAACATATTTTCAACTGAAAACCATAAAAGGTTGCTTTTTAGCTCTTTGTTTATGAGTCTGAACATATTACTGCAAGTAGCTTTACTCAAGTTGAAGTCTTCAACGCTGGAAAACTTAGTGTTTCTATTCAGCATCTCTCCACCATCATCTGCTTTAAAGAACCAACCTGCTGAGAGAAAACAACCGAATTCTGACTTTAAAATCCGACTCGGCCACACGCCTGTGACCTTTTCAATCTAAAACCCTGCATCGGTGTGATTTTTATTTGAAGGATGAAACAGAGAACAGACGTCTGCTGGTGTGACCACAGCTTCAATCAGAAGTCTTCACTTTATTTAAAAACCAAAACTTGATCGGGGGGGGGGGGGGGGGGGGGTAAAATCTAGTGTCTTGAACATAGAAAACAAACATGATTGGAAGAAAACAGGGTCAAAGTAAAATTAAAACAAAAACAGGATAATTTATGTAACATTTCCTGAAGAACATCCTTCCTAGCTTTCGTCAATACTGTCTGAACGGATCGTGATCGGAGCCACAGGAGGAGCTACGAAGACACTCGACGTTACAAAGTGGAAACTATTCAGTTGGCGTGATGCGTGGTGGAGAAACACAGCTTCAGTGTGTATGGGTACGGTCCGCCTGGGGAGTGGGGGGGGGGGGGGGGAGACTGTCAAACACACACACTGAAACAAAGCCTGATAATGTGAACACACACACACACACTTACTGGGGTTTTTCATCTGGTAATGGTTCATTAGGGCGAGAGCCTCCATGGCGTCGTTGATGGATTCCCACTCCAGCAGGCCGGACGAACTACGCTCACCTGGGGGTGGGGGTGGGGGGGGGGGCATTGAATAAACAGACAACATGCTGGTTTAGTTTGATCTGATCGTCTGCAGGTTACACACCTTGTAAACAATACCTGGTGTGTGTGTGTATATACTTTTACTGCTTTCAGACATGCAGAAACAATAATTAGTCTGAACGACTAAAAGTGACTCACTCTTTCCGGTGAACAGCTTCACAGTCGTGGGGATCTTGATTTCCAGATCTTCGCACACCTAGAGGGAAACACATATGTGTGTGTGTGAGCAGGCGAGAAGGTGGTCCGAGGAAGACGGCGCCGCCGGCTCTTCTTACCTGGTTGAACATCTCCGTGGTGATGTCGGGCTGCGCGTTGAAGAAGTGCAGCACGTTGCTGGGGTGCTGGATCCGGTTCTTGGCCGCCTGCTCGGGGGAAGTGAAGCGGTTGTTGCGTGAGCCGTGGAAATCTTTGAAGCTGCTGGTGTTGTCCTCCAGCTGGTAGCACTGACCCGGAACGATGGCCTGCTGCTTGGACACGCTACAGGGAACATAAACACAAACATCAAGTCTGTGACGCCGCATTTCAACCACGTTTTCTGTTTCGGTTCTAAAGCTGCTAAACTCAGTTTCTTACCAAACATTGAGTTTCTGCCCAAACAGGAAGTTGTTGTTGAGGTGAGAGATGGCCCGGTCCACAGAGTAACAGTCTCCCATCTCCACCATGGCGGCTCCTGGTTTACTCTTCATGAACTTGATCTGAGTGAGAAGCATCGAGTTCACTGCACTCATTCTTCGTCATCAGTTTGGTTCACCAAAGTAACAGCAGAGCGATAATCTCTCGATCAACTCACCCGCTCCACGTTGCCATAGAGACAGAAGATGTTGAAGACTTTGTCGGCGTTGACCTTGGCGGGCTCCAGACCGTACACCATGAGAACCGGCGAGTCGGCGTGGGGACCGTAATCGGGCGGCGGTGGCCCGTAGCCCGGCCCGTAGCGCTGGCTGCCCCGGCCACGCCCACCCATCCCGGGCCCCATGCGGTGCGGGGGAGGGGGTCCGTAGCTGTCGTCATTGTATCCATGGTAACCCCCCTGAGGGCCACCTGAAGAGAGCAGCGAGGTTACACACACACACACACACACACACACACACCTGAACGGATCCGTCGCACACATAGCGAGCTGCTCACCGTAATCCGGCGGGTGATCACCAAGAAGAGCCGGCTGCCTCTGGCGCTTGTTAGGATTGGCGTTAGGATCTGAAAGCGGAAAGTCACAAGTCGACCATCAAAAAGCTTCTTCCTGCGTCTCTCTCACACACACACACACACGCTAACAACATGCTAGGGGACAAGTTGAGTGACGGACATGCAACACGGGGGTCTGACGTCACGTTTACAGTGTTCCTGTAGCCTTTAGCTTAGCTTTCCCAACAGGAGGCATAATGGAGATTTGTTGAACACAAACATTTTTTTTAAAAACATCACCAATAGTTACCATCCTAGTTCCTAGTACAAACACACACCTTGTGAATTGTTCCAATTGCCATCACCATCAGCATCTGCACAGGTACACATATACACATGTCAAATCCAAAGGAAATGGACCAACGTGGCAGCAGCATCTTAGAAAACATTTGGCGACAATCAAGAGTGAACAGACAAAATAAATCTGCGTCAAATCTGCTTTGTTTATTGCAAAATCCATAGAAACTACGAGTGTTTACAAGGCGGTAACATCAGGTGTGAAAAAAAAAATAAAAAAATAAAGGTGTAGTTGACCAGCCTAAATTCAATCAATCAGACGCCTGACGACTCGTATGGAGACATTTTCTTTTGCAGGTGAAACTTCTGGATGTTAGCGACTGACTACACCTCAGAAGCAGAGACGATCTTAGTGTCGAGGCAAAAATACATCGAACTTTCATCAGTTAAAAGCGCCGAGTGATTAAAATACAGGTGCAGGTTAATAAATATCGCCCCCATGAGAAACTCCATGTGTAACAGGAGCAAGAAGCTCGTCTGGTTAGTTTATGTGTCGTCAGCAGGCGTCGCCCAACGTGGTCTGATCAGATGTATTGATTCTGATTCTTGACTGTGTGTCTCCCGAGTTTAGTGTCTCTAAATTGGAGCGTTTAAGCATCAAGTCATTTGATTGGTTCGTGTCTACTTACAGCACCACACGTGGAGCATGGGACACAGTGGGAAGGTAGGGGGCGCTCTTCGGCGGGCACGCTACCCACCAAGCTCTGATTCCATCAACTCATTCTCCCTCTTCTTGCCTTTCCTGTCTTCTGTCCTTGCATCTCCACCACCAGAGAGAAAAGTCCGTCCGTTGCCCGGGGTTTTGACTTGCCGCTGGGGTGCGTTTCAAACTGGGTATTAGAGGCTCAATGTGGGGCTTACCGTGCTCTGACCACAAAGCAGGACATTTGCACCGTTTGAGAGCGGCCTGTCAGTCCACAGACACACTGAGCCAAACCTGCATCACACGGGAGGCGTTAAAGGCGTCACTATGGGCCAGTGCAGAGGACAAAAAAAAAAAAAAAGGAAACAACGCAAAAAACAACACAACAGCACAGAGAGGAGGAGGAGGAGGAAGAGGATGGGGAGGAAGGCAGAAGGGAAACAGAACACCAGAGTCCATAAATGTAGAAAGCTTTGGGAGGATTGTGATCTGTTTGTGTCTTCGTAGGACCCCCCGTGGATATTCCTTCTCGTGTAATGGGCGCTGGCGTGCGGCTTGTTTGTCTGCTGTAATGGCGGTCAGTCACTCGGACCGTGGCGCGTGACGATGTGCTGTCGTGGCGGCTCAGCTCGCTGTGATGTCATGTTGGCAGGATGAGAGAGTGGCCCCGCTCGCTTTGTGGTGTTTGTTTTTTTTGTTTACTGCCCCAGTATGTGGTGTCATCTGTTCCCTGGTCGGGCTGAGTGTGTCTGAAATCTCTTCTGCTGCTCCCTGTGGTTGTGTTATGGCAGGACGCTGGGAGGCGTGGCCGCCAACGACCACACGCCCGAGTCCTGCCCTTCATCGTCAATGTGTTGTGTCCTCGGAGCGCTGCAGATGAGGATGTGCTGTGACGAGGTGGTGGTGGTAGATGCGCAACACTGTGTCACGTCAGACTGTGGTGGATTGTGTCTGTTCAGGAGGTTTTTCTGTGCCTCACGCTGAACTGGTGGCGTCTGTCCACCACCAAGAATGAAATGGATTCCCGTGTCAGGTGGTGGAGAAAGGGGGTGAAGATGAGCTTGGAATAAGGACGCGCTGAGTCGAGGTAGTGTCCTGGTGTTGGATGCCCCACTGTGTCCGATGTATGCCACAGAGCTGATTTACATGAGCTGTGGTTGCTGTGAGACTGTAGCTGCAGCAGCCGCTGTGTCTGCCTGTATGAGCTTTGCACAGTGAGGACACAAGGAGGACCTCTGAGATGTGAGGCAGCGCGACACCACATGGAGGATGACATGACACTCAGCACCGTATCATGTACATGTCGCGATCCTGGCCGTGTACAAGACATCAAAACTCTGCTGCAAAGAGTAAAGCACTGGTCTGTGACAACTTGAAGAAATAAAGTACAAGTCAAGTCTTCTGCATCAAGATTCAGCTTGACGGAGAAGACAACGTGTCATTTCCAGCTCATTTGTTATCTAATTACCGATAAGTTCACTGGCATTTAGCAGAAGAAAAGTAAGGCCTTTACACACCGAGGACGACTCCTCTCTCCTTTCGTTTTAAAAAATGGTTATTTTTCTGAACACTTCTAGAAAATTCTGACGTTTGCCGTCACAACGTTAAACGTGACCAATTAAGCCTGTAAGATGCTTCACATCGTCTCCAGACCAATGTGTGTTTGTCTTCAGACATTGATGCGACCTTGAGAAGGCGGAGCTTGAGATCCTGAACTGTTCAGACTTGACAGTGAATTTAAAAAAAGGGACTAGCTGGTAACTTCAAAACCATCAGCTGCAGCTCACGTCACAGAAAGCCAGCCATTTCATTTAAGGTACATCAAGTTAATAATGGAGAGTTGGATTAAAAATATATTGCACCTATACTGACCTATTTTAACGCCACTCGTTGTGTAAAGACTTAAACGTCAGGTTTCAAGCAGGGTTTCGGTCCAGTGCTGCATGTTTTAGGTCTCTCCATGCTGAAACACTCCTTCGCTGACGAGCTCATCGGGACGTTGTGACGACCCAACCATCATCAGAAACAGGAGTGTCGAAGCAGACAGAGATCCAAACCATGCAGGACAGGAATTCTCCCCAATAAGAGCTGGTTTATAGAGAAAATATGTGGAGGAGACAGTTTTCATCTTGACAGATCTGACGCGTGTAGACCGGCGAGTACAAGTACAATACAAGTTTACCAACACTAGAAACAGTAACTGGAGAGTTCAACAGTGTACGAGAATATCACATGTAATCGTGGCTCCACGTTGTGTTAAAGGTCTCATGAAATGTCAGATCTACAATATTCATTCCGTTTTACCCTCCTTACATTAAATAAAATATCATCTTTCAGATATGGACCCTTCAATTAGACCATCCGACTGCAGCGTGCAGACACCGGTACAGTACAGCGAGCACTTCATGGGACCTTTGAGCACAGCCGCGTGAAATAGCCTCACAATGAGAAGTTTCAATTCAAACTGATAAAAATCTCCACCATGTTTGAGCCAAAGCCAACAGGCGTGCTCGGTGTGTGCGGTGTTGCCTGGCCTAGAGAACAGAGATGCGAGGTTGTGCAGCTGTGACATGCTCTACAGGGCCGTGTGCACCTCGGAGATGTGCTACCAGTGACGGGTGCTTTGGGTTGCTCACATGCACGGACCATTAACGGTGGTCGGCTGCCCTTGAGGTTGCTCCCCATGCCCTGACACTGTGCCTGCCGTGTGGTGAGAAAATGAATGAAGGCAGTGAGAGGCGTCGCAGGAGTGCCGTCTCGGACCACAGAGCTGCAATCGTCCCGTCTGCGATCAGAGGAAGCACTCCCGGAGGCAGAGTCCTGACCGTCCATCCAGTGGCATGAGAGGGAAAGAGGAAGAGCAGAGGGGGAGGAGGAGTGAGGGGCTGGGTTACCTTGGCCACTCAGGTTGGGGTTGGTGTAATCCCACGTGTCCTGGTCATTTTTGAAGACGTTCAGGCGAGGAGGCTGTCGGAACGATCACATCAGGAATGTTTGACCATCTCTGCTCCCGTTAATATGCCATTGTATGATGAACATCAAGACCTTCTCACCTTGGCATATTCAATCTTCAGAGTGCAGCATCCAGAGTAGATGTCTGCCCCGTTCAGAGAGGCTTTAGCCCGCTGGGCGCTTTGGACTGAATCAAACGTGGCAGCAACAAGTTAAGGAGAGCTCTGATAGAGGACGACAGAAAGGGTTAACGATAACTTAACAGCAGGGGTGTCAAACACAAGGTCTGCAGCACCGACCTCAACTTCTATTCCATACAGTCGTTGAAATATCCCGACACCGAGACCGTCTGACATCTTACTGCTCACAAAGTAGCGTTAAAATCAAAACCACACTGTGACGCTGATGAGTTGCATTATTGGAAGCAACAAACCTCAAACTGAAACAACCTGTGGCCTTGAACAATCGACTATGAAGGAAAAGAAAGACGATCGATGAAAAAGGATATTCGACCATGGCCTGAACTCCGTTCTTCCTGAAGATGACAATCCTCTGTACAGGACCGCAGTTGTTACAGATGGTGTAGAGAACATCCTGCACAGCGACGTCACAGAAGAATTTCAATACAGACACACCATTTTCCCGACGGTACAACTAAAGACAGGACACGGTGTCTGCGTGCACGTTACCGTGGTGATGGGGTAGATGGGGTTGATGATGGTGAGCAGCAGCACGTTGTTGACGCTGCGGGTGTCGTCCGAGTCTCCTGGCCGGGAGATCTTCTGACTGGTTGAGTAGTTGATGAAGGCAGGGTGGCCCGCGATGTAAACCTGGTTCTCGCCTGCGTACGTCACGGCGTTGCAGGAGCCGTTCATGTCTTCGTACTCCACTAGAGCCTGGCGCTTCTTGGGCATCATGACCACGTAGCTGTCGAAACAGAATTCATGGAGCAAAGTCATTAAAAACGTGGAAATATCTGAACCTTTGAACTATGTTCGAAACGTCAAAAAACTGGATTTGAAGGTTTGATAAAGTTAACATTTTGCAAAAACAAAACTGATTCGCATGACAAGGTCAGTGTGTTAAGGGTGGAACAGCACAATATAGACAAACTGAGCTACAGGCTCATCACCACTGTGGAAAAATGACTTGTAAAAATACTGGACAGGGTTGTTTTCTCGTGTGGTATGTCAAAAATGGAAACGCTTCTGTTGCATTTGCCCCTATAAATCAGGTAAAGGCTCCAAAATGTCACTCAAGTTCATGGAAAACAGGTGTTACCTGAAAACAACCTGATGGAGCAGCAGACAGAAAACATGCAGGACAATGGGGTGTTTTAGAATACTGGGGTTTAGTCTGGGAGTGTTTGGAAGAGTTTACAGGTCCCAGCCAATCGAAGTGGACTTTGTTCACAGTTCTGAGACCATTTAGTATCAATTACTGTGGTAAAAACAAAATGCATGCTCTGCAATCATTGTTACCGCCTCAACAAAACTGCTGAATTACAAGCAATGCATGTGAGACAATCAGCCAAACGTAGCCAACTCCCTAAATTATGCACAAAGCAGTCAAATCAACATTTAATCTCCTGCTCTTATCAATCTGCTGCAAGAATGAGTGTCTGACTTGATCCAAAACAATGTAACCACACCAGTTTACCCGGCAGTAAATTATTTGAGCAATTCAGTCTAGTTCTACTGCTAATTTGTCTGGTATGCCTCAGAGCTTAGATCACACTGTTTTCCTGCACATCTCGAGCAAATGTTTTCATTGAGAAAACTCTAAGGGTAAAGCTTTGGTTATGAGATGATGAGCATCCCAATATAGGAGTACCTGATCCAGGATGGGGTTGTTTTTAAACCTGATGTCTACTTGAGTGCCTGTCGAGTAATTTTATTTTTGTGAAACAGTCCATGTCAATTTGAACTGGTAACACAAGTATTATTTGCAAAGTGTGACATAAACCCAAAAAAAGGTGCTATTAATGTATGATAATTGCCCGGTGAGAATTGAAAACAGCATTTATATAGTTGTAATTTCTTTCTATACATCTGAGAAGGTATTGAGACGTATGCATCCATTCATACACTGGATTCGTAGATATTTTCGGTATGCAGGAGCATCTCAAACTCCCCCCAGGCCGTCTGCCATTTACCTGATGGCCCCAAACTCCTGCAGGGCCTCCACCAGGTCCGCCTCCATGATACCGTCCACCAAGCCCCTGATGTGAACCACCGGGGAGGGCAGAGGCTTGTGGGGATCCTCGTAGCTGTCCTGTGAAAGAACACAAACGTGAAGCCGTGAGGGCAGAGGAAGCTCTCGGATTTGAAGAGGAAGGAGACACGGAGCGGTTGAAAACGCAACGTTAGATCGAGTCATGAACGCAACGTCCCGCGCTGCGTAGGAACTGACGCCGCTCCAGCATTGGCGCGCGCTACTGTATTTCCAGCACACATAATGAGCAAATTGTATGTCTCGCCAATCGTAAACCAGTTTGTGCTTATCCAACTGGCTTACAAGGACCGAATAACAACATTATGACCGTCTTTTGAGCTGAACTTAACAAAACCATCCGTTAGCTCGCGCTCGTTAGCTTAGCTGGCTGCAGGCTGCGCCCTCTCTCCAGACCCGAGTCCTTCCCCTGAAAATGCAACACCTATCGCGGTTATTCACAGGCAACACATACGAGCACCGAAGGCACGTGTTTAACCCCCACCGTGGTCATTCCCCCGTCCTCAGTTTTCTGTCTTTTCGTCGCTCTGCCGCCTTCTCCGTAATATCGGCCCGCAGCGGCAGCCATGTTGTCTGGTGTCGTGTGCCGGGCGAGCTGCTGCGTTCACTGACCGTAAGAAAAAAAGCATCCCGGTTTTATCGGGTCGGTTTGCCCGTGATTACCCATTCACAGTTCACATTTTTTTCAGAGATCAATCTTATTATACATTTTGATCTTGATACATCTGCCTTAGGCTTTCTTAAATTTGTGTTTAAATATTTTGGGGGTTTTCTGTGAAACTGCATCGTGTGTTTCATTGTGGTTGTTTATGGTTAAACGTGTAGTACCTGAATGAAACAGCGGAGCGAAACACACGACGCTATTGGATCGTTGGTCTGTCAATCATATTATGCTTCCGGAGAGGAGGAGGGGCTAAACGGAGGGTTTGAATATGTTCAGTTTTAACAGATTTAACCAGCAACTTAAAATTACAAATATAAATAGATATGCCCTCTTTGTATAACACAGCTAAATGCTAATTTAATGCAACGAATTAATCGTATGTTTAATTAATATCTCACCTTCAATGAAAAATAAAATGTGTATATTAAATTACACATACATGCATGTACGCTTTCATGAGCCTGTAGATATGAATGTTTTATGTATATGGATATATTTAAACAATATTGACAGGCATAATTGATTTGTTTTCTACAACAATATTGAATATTAAAGTGTAAAATGGCAAATGTGTGTTTTCTGTTCATATCTATTATTCCTAGAATGTTAAATACTTATGCCATGTTTGTATCTGTGTGTATTGGTATGGTCATACAATCCTGACAAAGCATTGTTTTATGCATATTGATGGTTATTATGTATCTAATAATGACACATTTTTATTCAGTGAATACTTTGAATGCATAAATCAGATCTTTAGTGTACAGAATTAAATTTATTTCACAAAAATCCTTGAAAACAGTGTCTTCTGTTTTCTATTCTTGGTACTTATTTATTCACATATATTTGCATTGAATGCACAAACCTAAAATATAGTGTTTTAACCAGAAAACAAACACTTAAAGATCTTAATATGCTCCAATAAGGATCTACTTCTTTCCCTAGACCAGTTGAGCAACATGCAACTTCAACAACCACTGTGTGTATGTGCTGAATCCAAAGGACAAACATCCCATTCACGTTTCATTTAATTATAACAACTTACAATAAATTACAGTATGATTTTGTTCATGTCAGCCCAAGTACATTTAATTAGAAAGACACCATTGATAAATAAACGGATAACACTTCAGGGGTGAATGACACACCACTTTCAAACAGTCACACTAAATGGCAGACATCAGGCGCTTACCACAAGTTGACTGTGTAATTATCTCTTTGTTTGGATTGCTGTTGTGCATTCAAGATCATTACTGTGACGCATTACAGTAGTGACAGGTCACAGTCAGCGGTTGCAGTGTGTTACATTAAACTTTGTGAGGCAGAAAACAACAGCGAAACACTTTTTGTGTTTCGCATAAAAACTCAATTTCTTCTGATTGGCTGGAGAGGCTCCACTCAAATCACTGAGGTCCATCATCAACTGAGAGCTTGAACCAACAGTATCTAGTGGAGAACGCACACTGCTGAAGGTTTTATACTTTTATCAATGGAAATATAATTTTTTAAGAATTTTTTTACAAAGATTAATGTCAAAGTAAAACTGCTCTCTACAAACAGTGACCGGAGTGGTTCAATGAGCTGATTTTCTGGTAAAAGATTCCGTTTTCTTCATCAACAGGAGTCGACCTGAGGGCAGCGGCTGTGTCCCACTCGCTGTTTACATGGTCGCACTTCTCTCAGTCCGATTTATTTCTCATTGAGAGAGAATATTTCTGTGAGGCACCTTGTGGTGAATTACCTAACAGACATGCACACAAACAGGGGAGCCATCAGATTCTCCCTTCACATGGACTCCGATGGGATCCAAACAGGATTACACCACCTCTATACTGATCCAACAATGATTTGAATGAAATATTAAAACATCCGGTGGAGTTTGGTCAAGTTTCTCTTCAAGACTTTGAACGAGTAAGCTCCATGTGCAGAAAAAGAAGACTGATGGTGGCAGGAAACAAAACTCCTGTGATTAATCTGATGAATTATCAACAGCCGAGACACCAAACACTGTATGACACCGCAAACACACACTCATCACTTTAAAGCATGGCGGTGGCAGCATCATGGCGTGAGGTTATAAAGGTAGAAGGTTTAAAAAAAATCCTGAAGAAAAGATCAATTTAGTCAAAGAGCAGAAGCTTTCTAATCCAAAGAGACAATTATTAATAATAATAATAATAATAATAATAATAATAATAATGATGATGATGATGATGATGATGATAAACAAAACTGTTCAAGTTCCACATAAATGGTTCAAAGAAAATTAAATGTTCTCAAATTTGGACTTGAAAAGTGCAGTGCATGTTTTCCTTTGAAAGATCCAGATGTGCACGCCTTACTCAGGTTTATCGACACAAACTCAGTGTGTTCAAAAGTGCATCAGCTAAATACTGACATGTCGCGGTACAGATTATAATGAAGCCACTTTTTCCTCTTCATTCCATGTCTTCCTCTGTACCTGCGTTAATTCAAAGCAACGCTTGCTGGACCAAAGGCAGTAAAAGTCGTTTTATTTTATTGGCCAAATGCAGCTGATATTGCTTTGGGTGTGCTAGTAGAATTATCGTGCGGGAAATTTTGAATAACTAGAATTCCAAACGTGTGCACTTCGAGTCGATTATGAAAATCTTGATTGTAGTTGATTTTTATCAACCTTAAAGACGTTTTTTTATCTTTTTTCCAAAGAAATCAATGATTTTTACGTTGTGTTGTTTATAACAGTGTTTTCTTGTGAGAAATATGGTGAAATGTACAAAAATGAGCTTTTCCGAGCTCATAAGCCGAGTGCCCAGAGGAATCACTTCACTTTCATCTTAATGTCCCGGTTCTGTCTGGAACGCACGTTAACTATGACTCCGTTTATAAAAAACCAACACGAGGGGAAAACAAGACATGAAGGAATCGCCTGCGAGCACAAAAACCTCTCTTTTTGATGATATAATCTCAAAGACGCACAGATGTGTCCTTATAAACAAAAACGTCCGACCTGACCACTAACATGGCGATCTCCGATTACTACGTTCATACATCAAAGTACATCTTTTTGTGTATTTTCCACTAAGTTGTGAGAGTCTAAAGTGTTTAATCTGATAAGAGTGAGGTGAAATAACACCAAACTTCCAATCCTCGTTAGAACTCATCAAGCAGAAACGCGGCGACTTGACAGACGACATGTTGACCAGGACTCCTTTTAAAAAAAAAAGAAGAAAAAAATGCAGTTTGTCGAGTTCACTCGGACCGGTCCCGCCACCGGGGAGGAGTCCTGCAGTGGATGAGACACACAGATCTGTATGTGTGAGTCTGTTCGTGAACCATGGCAGCAGCGATCAAGAGGTGACGGGTCTCCTCAGCGGACGTGTCGTCCTCAGAAGCCTTGTATATGGCAATAGGCCTCCAGGCTGGAGAAGAGGATGTAGAGGAACCACAGTCCAAAGAACATCAGCGAGGTTAAGATCTTGGAGACCCGCGGGCCGCCGAGCTCCCCGCCGATCGACGGCCGCCGGCGCAGCATCAGCACACCCATGCTGAAGAAGGCGAAGATGGTGAATAGCGTGACGGAGAAGGCCAGCGAGCCGGGATCCACGCGGAAGACTTTCCCCTTGACCTTCCAGTAGACGGCGGCCACCGACCACGCCACGCCGATCCCCAGGAACACGTTGACCGCGTTGCTGCCCGTCACGTTGCCGATGCAGGCGTCCGCGTACTGGTCCTGCGTGGCTGCCACTTTGCTGGCGAAGGTGTCTGGAAGAAACGTAATGGAGTTAGTCCGTGGCATCACAGGGACGAGGCGCGACGTGTGAGCCAGAACATTATGACCACCGAGGGGTGGACGGGTTAGAGGGAGGAAAGTGCAGGAATACTGAGTGAGTTTGTTCCCGGTCTGTGGTGGACAGTATCTCTCAGAAGAAATTAGCAGGAGACTGTGGCGTTATATTTGTAAATCACAATTTGCAGATAAATTAAGGGCGAGTGACAAAAAAATAGATCCACAAAATCAACCAAGCAGGAATCAAACAAACTAAAGTCTGACTGGTTGTTTCTTCCTCTGATTCGATCACATTAGATTTCCTCTGGAAGTCTTCTCTGTCCATCTTGGCATTGGAGCAAAGTCCTTGGAGTTTTTTAGGCACAAATACAAAGTGAGGATTATCAGAAGTCGACTGAAGCAAAAGGCTCCATCGATCCCGCTCATCAGAAATGACTGGACCTGAAGGAGCTGCAGGAAACATCAGAGACTGAATAGATCTGTGATCAGACGGGTCAGGGCCGGTTTTACTGCATGAGGTGGTCATAATCTTATGGCTGTACAGTGTATCATGCATTGGTGGTTGGTGGTGTTCAGATTTTGGGTTTGTTAAAGTATCTGCGTTGGAGGATAACTGAATGAAAATACTCTAAACTGCAAACATATTCCTGGATAACACCGTTCATACTGGTGTCCATTTAAATTTTTTTTAAATTCTTATTTATATGGGCTTGTTGTTGATATAATAACTTGTGTCTCCTACTAAAATACATTGAAAGGAGTGAGGAAGTTTTCCTGACACCTGGAAGCTTCTGGAAAAAAAACACCTGCTGAAGATCTGCAGCTGAGTCTCATAATATATTCGTCTGAAGCTCAGAATTCAAAAATCATGCTTGAAATGTTAAATATCACTTCGAAATAAAGATGTAACTTTTCAATGTCAGTAGAAAGTTGTCTCAAGCAGATAATACAGAATTAAATCACCTTGAAAATTGACATTAATTATAGAATTTCTAGCTAAACATTTTTATTTAATTTGATTCTTTTGAACAGTTAATACAGACTAATAATTAAAAAATTTAAAATCCCCCTATTTTTGTGATTAATCTGAAGATATCGTAACGTCACTGACCGGGCAGTGACGTCCCCAGAGCTACGAAGACCACGGCGGTGACGCTGTCCCTCAGTCCGACGGTGCAGCCGAAATGTGAAGCCAGGTCCCCGATGATGGCCGTCAGAAAGCCGATGACAGAGATTGACACTACGAAGCACGCCCAGCCGTTCCAGTACTCGGTGGGCGGGACGCAAGCAAACAGAATCTTCCAGAAGATGCACAGTATGTGCATGAAGTAGTCGAAGCAGTTGGGCGTCCGCTGCTCCTGCCCTTCCTCCTCGTCTCCGTCACCTGAAAGACACGGAGGAGTTTGTAACGGCTGACGGTAGAAAAATAACCAGAGTCTCAAGTGATGTATTGGAGTAATGGAGTTTGTGCTGTGGAATGGAAGCATTCGGTTTTATTTTCCTGTATTCAAAGTGTTTTTATTGGACCTGCAGAGAGTTTTGGACACAACATAAAACAGTGAATAGAGGAAAAGTGATTAAAGTTTTAACTCAAGCGTCCAGAAGTGAGGAAACAAACCGCAGCAGCAACATACAGGAGAACGATCCCTTTAGGTGTTTTCGTTCATATAAATCATTTCAGATCAGACAAAATAGTAATGTTGTTGGATTGTATGAATTTGATTTGTTCCTAATGTAACTAGTTACGCTGTCTGAAAAATGTGCTTCAAAGCTAAAATGAAGAGATTGATAAATCTATGCAGCCATTATCGATGCTAACTGGCCTATCAGGGAGCCCCGTCACTGAGTGAAACACTGAGCGGGGAGCGTCTCCATGGCAACAGCCGCTGATCTCTGTTGATCTCCTCCATGAGGAGCCTCTCTCCTCTGCTTTGTGTGGGGCATTTTGCGCACAGTTGTTTGGGAATTAGTCGTTAACATACGAAAATCTAATTTATTGATCTTTCGATGATGGCAAATCATCCCTGAAGATTTCATGCAGTTTGGGTTAAAAGTTTTTTGCGATAAGTTGGTCAAATTCACACAAACCAATAAATAAATAAATGCATGCAGACGAAAATAGAACCTTCTCAGCCCAACTTTCATTAGGGAAGGTAAATATCCTTCTAAAAAAAACAGCAATATTTATCATGAAAACCATTTGAGGGAGTGGCTTTGTTACATGTACAAAATATACTGACGACTTTTCCAAACTATTACCAGAAGAAACATGAATCTGGACGACTCAATGCTGCACACACGTACAAGTATTATCATTTCTAATCTAAAAGCTCTTCCAAGACGCCTGAGGCCCGCCTGACATGTTGTGGTTATTCTGAAAGGTTTACAGGCGCGCAGCCTGGAGCGTCCGCTGACCTGCACTGACTGTGACCGCCTCGATGAACTGCTCCCTCCACGAGTGCGTGCCGAGCACCGCCGCCAGGTTGGTGTCGTTGAAGAGTTTGTCCACAGTGTTCTGTTACGACAAACCACAACGCTCAGAGACGAGGAGGCAGAAGCATTCAGAGGAAACGCTGAGCGTTGACTTCATATCAAGATGAGCAGAACACATCTGACTTTCACGTCCAATGCAAGACATGGAAAAGTCATGAGAAAGCAAATGTTTAATAAATGTCAGTAGACGACACGGTGGCAGACAAAGTCCTCAGCTTTGGGAGAACAGAAGTGAGTTCAGCTCTTCTTCTACGTTTGGGTCCGGCCGTGTTCATTCAGGAATCTCAAAGAGAATATGGTCATCTTACTGTCACTGGAGGTAACTTTAGTATCCTCACAGCTCATTGTGGATGACGGAAGGATTTCCGCTGCTGTTTTCTGGTTTACTAAACTGGACCTGAGTTTGATCTTCTCGGAGATTCAAGAGGACGTTGCTGCACAAGTCACGTCGTCTCAGTGTGTCATACATTACATGTAAAGTCTGACACAACTGGTGAAAAAGATAAAACTATCGAGAGAACTGTTTCTATTACTATCACTTGAAAGACATGCGGGGGAGTCAGTTTACCTGGTCAAACACTCCGTTGGCAGTCTGATGCATGAGAGGACGCCAGGTGGTTAAAACAAAAACACAATCCAGAGTATTTGCTGAAATACGGCAGGTGGTTTGTCTCCCACTCACACACCTTGAATTCACAGGACTCCTCGATGATGACCTCCAGCCGGCTGTGCTCGCCCAGAATGGGTTTCCCCATCTCAGAGATCCTCCTCGCCTCCTCCTCCTCCGGCGTGGGGTTACCTGTGAACGGTGGCACACACCTGCCGTCATATCGCCGACTTATTTTCTAATTGACACTCGCACACTCGTACATGCACACACAATCTCAATAAAGGCTTAGAGCCCAAACAGAAAAGGCCTTCCATGCTTTTATAGCAGATATTGAAGGTCCTGTGCAGCATGAACAGAGAATCTTGCTTCCAGAAGATTTTTTTTTTTAACGAAGGTTTGATTAAAGTCAGACTTTCTTAAATAAAAAGTGTCGGGTCCTGGTATAGCTTCAGCAGTCTGATTTAAACAGTCTTTGTCAAAAAGCAGATTAAGATGTCTGAATTTGTTTTAAAGAGACTCACATTCAATTTGTTTTCTTAAAGAGTCCAAGTCTAGTTTAAAAAGTGTTTTAGTTGAAAATGAAAAGGCCAGGAAATGTTTCAAAAGTTGTTCTTTGCCACAAAAGAGTTTATGAAGTTTCTAAAGTCTGGTTTACAGGGTTTTGGTCAGTTAGGTAAAGATCTAAAGGTTTGTAAAAGTTTGAATTAAAGAGTGAGATTTACAAAGTGAAGCTTTAGTTTCAGTCTAGGTTGACATTTCAGAGTTTACATATAAAAGCTTTTGCTTAAAATGTTTGTTTTAAAAAGAGTCAGATTCAAAAAGTCCAAAAGTTATTAGAAGAATCCAGGTCAGGTTCGGAAAAGATAAATCTGGTTTAAATACTGAATTGAGTTTCGATCTGGGTTCAGAAGTTCCAGTCAGGCTTAAATAAAACACATCAACATCTGGATAAAAGTGTTTTTAAGTTCGGGTTCAGTCGTTGATCAAGCAATGCTAGTGAGTCTCTGCTAGAAGAGTGGCGCAGTGAAGCTGAAGAAAAACTGAAACTGCTGTTTAGCGGATCACTTAAAAACACTTTGAAAAGTCAGGTTGTCTAAAAAGTGAATCAACATTTCCCAGGAAGTCACTAATGTTGTTGCAGATTGTATAAGTCCATCTCTACAGCCACAGCCTTGGATTTCCATTTCCCAAATATGAAGCAAGCAGGCGAAAAAGCTGCACAGGCCTTGAAGAGTCAAACCACCACACCCAGAGTCTTACCCTGGTTCAGCAGCAGTGCTGTGGAAACAGACAGAGGATCGCGGTTCAATACTACGGACTCACGCTGCTTTAACTGCCCGAGAGGTAAAGCAGATATACCCTGTGTCGTTTGGTATCCAGTGTGCTCTCACTGCTGCCCCGTGTTTGCATCCTGACCTACTGAAATAAATGACTGTACATTACAAAGTGGTGTAACTGATCTCCGGCTCCTGCACCTCGGTTTTGACACCTTGAGGTTAGAGGAGCAGGAAGCTAAATGACACTAAATTCATTGCAGGCCGGCGGCGGCGGAACAGAGCCAGCAGTGGGAATCTGGTTACTGCCTCTGATGCACGTGTCGCTCCTCATGATGCCGTCATAATCAGACTTTAATTGACAGGTTTTAACTTTCTGTCACTGCAGCAGCTTTGGGAATCCAACCTCACTGAACACACACAGAGCAGCGCCTCCGGTGGAGACGGCAGGTCGGCGCCGGTATTGTCTCATAGAGCTGAACGGGAGGAAAGGAGGAGGAGAAGTCAACTGGGTACTCCAGCTGCCTCAGTGCCTGTAGTTTTTATTTCGAACGGCTTCACTTCCTCCGGTCAGACAAACGTCTGGAAGCTTCCAGTGAATCTAGTGTGGGAGGACAAACTCCCTTCACGGAGCTCAAACCACACTGTGTTTCTAACAGCAGGAAGATGACCACATATACTGATGGCTGTTGGAGGAAATCTGACATCTGGTCTCTTGCTTTTTCAGTTTTTATTAACACCAATACACAACGTGTAAAATTATTCAATAATAAAAAAGTTTTTTCGAAGAAAAGAAAAAAAATTGGATTTTAACTGACATTTCTATTTACCATATAGTTCCTAATAGAAGAGCACCCCCCACGCAGTCCACCACGCAGTCCACCACGCAGTCCACCACGCAGTCCACCACACAGTCCACCACACAGTCCACCACACAGTCCACCACACAGTCCACGCTCTTCTTTTTAAAATAATTTCTCCTCAAGAAAATAAGGGAAAAAATCTTACTGGACCACTTTCTGAAGGTCTCCGGCGCCCCCGCCCACATTTTGAGAACCAACGTGTTAATATTAACATGTCAGACTGCGTGCAGCCGTCTTTAATATTTCAGTCTGGTTCTGGTTGGTTTAAGCGAGACGATCAATATTTCCACTTTGCAACACTGAAAGCAGCTCCGACTTCCAATTCATGCGGAACCTGAAGGCCACGCGAGGGTCTGGTGAGAGAGCGGTTTGATTTCTGTCGCCGTCTCTCCATGAGCCACCGAGTTCTTGCGTTGAAAAACGCTTTACATAACTGAACTCTATTCAACATTTACGTCATAAAGTGACGATGATTCCTGAAAAATAAAAAGAGGCTCTGAGACATAATGAGGCATGAAATCCTTCCTCACTCACCGGAGATGCCTCGCTTCAGCCACTTGGGGTCCTCGAGCACGAGGAAGAAGTTTTCCTGCTTCTCGTACTCCGCCACGTTGATAATGTGCACCTGTAACGTCTGACTGGAGACACACACACACACACACACACACACACACACACACACACACACACACACACACACACACACACACACACACACACACACACACACACACACACACACACACACACACACACACACACACACACACACACACACACACACACACACACACACACACACACACACACACACACACACACCTTAATATATGCTCCAATAATTGACATGAGTTCTAAATGCAGTGGACACGTGACGCCTCAAAAACATTCACCCTTCGTATCTAAATCACATCGCAAACTGACGTGACTTCAATATTTAATCACTTTGAACCTTTGAATAATTTACATCCAAACATAGTGTGTCCTTACGTTTCAGTGTGTCAGAGAGATATCACTGAACCCAACGCTAACGCCCAGTTAATCAATGTCTGTACACTTTATTGATGAAGTCCTTCCATGATCTCCTGACATCTAAAAGGAGCAAAGACCAGAAAAAAAACAAAGAAAAAAAAAAAAAGAAATCCAACAATCACCAAACCTTCCATCTATCACGTGTGGAAATGGTCACCTGCTCTACAGTGAAGCAACTATTGATGGGTGACGTCACACACAACGGTCTCTCACTAAGTGTACTATTAGTCCAAGTGCAAACACAGCTTATACTCGGTGAAACTTTAATGGGAAGGGGATCTGTTGGTTTACATTGGGTAACTGGAGGTTCCCACACCTGATCGGGACGTGGGATTATCTCTCGGTGTCAAGTCGTCAGGTAATTCCGTCTAAAAGGGCCTCATTCCGTCCGAGAGGGTGACCGATGACCCACAGTGAAGTCTCAGTGAGCTTCAGATGCCCCCTTTCCTAAAAGCCCCACTGATCCGGGCCGGTGTCAATGTGAAGGTCCTGAGTTCGCTCAGAGGAACAGCAGCAGACGGTAAAAGACCCCAAAAGTACAGAAACCATCACACTGTGTTTGGCATCGAAACATTTTGCGAAAAATTGGTAAAATACATACACACATACAAACCAATAAGTAAGTAAGTAAGTAAATAAATAAATGCAGAGAAAAACAAACGTAACCTTCTCACCCAACTATTGTTGGCGAAGGTAATAAACTAAGTTAAACATACTTTATTAATCCACGCCGACCAACTTTATCTCTAGGGTGGGGAGTACAGCGCCACAGACTAAACATCTGATGTCCCAATATTACCCTCGGATTCTTTGGTTCACAGACTCTCAAACCCCAAGAACCAGTTTCCTACCAGTTAGTAGGAACCTCCTCTCCTGACATGTTGTTGTTGATCTGAACCAAACAGTTCTACTGTCACTGTCTATCTTTTCTCTCCTCTCAAAGCAGAGGGCACAAGGCTTGAATGATTCAATGCTTTTATGAGGACATCAGAAGCAGAATATGGTGTTGTATTGTTGTAAACTCCTGTTCCACACATGTTCAGCTGATTGTAGAACTGGCTGCAGTTCTATAGAGAATCTAATACAGACTCCAGTGCTCAAGCGCTGTGCTCTGCTGTCAGACTGTGGAGTCAGGAGGTGCTGACGAGATATCGAGCTTGTGAACATCAACAGGTCAATACAAATAGATTTATTTTAAAGGCCTTAGAGGACTAATTCGATCTTGAATTGATTTCACTCACACACAACAGCCTGATTTGTCATTACTTTGAAAACTAGTATGAAAACATCTAAATATATATAAAAAAAACAACAACAACAAATATTTCCACAAAGTGAAGAAACCCCTAACTTTAATATAAAAAAACAGAGTACCTCAAGTTTTCTTTTTCAAGAAAATATTAAAACACTAATATGTCAGCACTGACATTTCTCACTAAAGCGTTGATCTAAATATAGGTTAATCTAATCTAATCTAATCTAGATTAGATAGCTATAGTGCAGTATTGAGTAGACCTCACATCCAATATAATAAGAAGTGTGAAATGAATGGACTATTAACTGATTGGTTAGTGCTCTAATGTTCCTGGTTAGAGTTCAGGTGTTCTGTGTGGAGTTTGCATGTTTTCACCTCTCTCTCTCTCTCTCTCTCTCTCTCTCTCTCTCTCTCTCTCTCTCTCTCTCACTCTCATCTCTCTCTCTCTCTCTCTCTCTCTCTCTCTCTCTCTCTCTCTCTCTTCTCTCTCTCTCTCTCTCATCTCTCTCTCTCTCTCTCTCTCTCCTCTCTCTCTCTCCTCTCTCTCTCTCTCTCTCTCTCTCTCCTCTCTCTCCTCTCTCTCTCTCTCTCTCTCTCTCTTTCAGCCGCCGCCCTCACCTGGTTTGTTCATTGGTGAATTCCAGCTCCCCTCTGCTCTCGCCGTAGTCCACCCCGGCCTTGGCACTGCCGTCCTCGGTGTGGTAGGGCACCGCCACCGTGCCCCTGGAGCCGGAGTTCCTCGCCACGGTCACCGTGAGCATGCCCGTGCTCTCTCTCACACCCGCAGCACCTGCTGCCCAAACGTGAAGATGCCGGCATGGTCATCGTCCAGGATGGTGACCGTGGCCAGCAGGGGCTCCACCAGTCTACCTGCTGGGGGAGTTCCCGTCCCTTCGCCTCCTTCTTCCTCTAACCTCAGGTTCTGAAGGCGCACAAAGAAATGCTCATCTTCCTCGAAGACGTCGTCATCCAGGATGCCCACCTGGAGGATGCAGAGGCCGTTGAGGTGAGTAAAGTCACCCAGTCAACAGTTTACCTGACGTTTACAACTTTTCACACAATCATTCAGGTGTTACACCTCAAGCTATTAAAGTAGAGAGTAATATTTCACTTAAACTTTTCATCAATCCTTCAATATCTGGTCATGTGGTAGAGAATAGTTTTGATTGACTAGTTATTACTGAAAACTTAGCCTAATTGTGGGAGGAGTCAAAGGGAGGGCCTACCTTGATTGGGATTGGCTGAACCAAATTAAATTAAATAATCATGAAAACAGCCACAGTGTTTTTGAGGGGAAAGATTATCTCACAATCTGATGGACAGACAAATCTTAACATGCTTTGATCAATTTAAAATATGGATTTATGAGATCTGCTAATTATGGGGTCCTCTTTTTATTTACATGTTCCACACTGTGCCAAGCTTTATTCAACATTGAATACAGAGGATACGTCAATAATCTTTCATGTTATTTGATTGTTTCTCAAAACTGCAGTTTTTGTTTCAATAAATTCTCATCATTGGGGACTGACTGATTCTTAAAAACACTTGTGAAATCTATTCATGCTTATCTATATTCACTACTTATTGTGTTACTTTTTTTGTTGGAGTTGATTCGACTCATGTCTTCGTCTCTATTTGACACATGAATCCGACGTGTCTCACCTTAATCTCTTTGCGCTTCTCTCCAGGTTTGAACACCAGGGTTCCCTTTGTGAACTCGTAGTCTGCGCCGGCGTTGGCAGAACCATTTTCCGTGCAGTAGTCCACGTAGAAGGTGTTCTGGCCCGTGCCGCCGTCCAGGATCACCCCCAGCGTGAGAGAGCCGCAGTTCTCCGTGCACTGGTACTGAGCGCTCTCGAAGCAGATGTGTGAGCAGGTGGCTTTGTCCTCGTCGTCCCCCGCCGCACGCCGCGTGTGCCCCGCCACGTGCTTCCTCAGGATGTTCCCAGCACCGATCATCATGCGCGTGGCCTGGACGCGGTAAAAGGCGCGACTCTTCCTCTGGTGAACCAGGGCGGAGTAGTTGGCCATCTCAATCAGCTGGTCCAGGTCCTTGTCCGGGTACTTCTCCTTCAGGTCTTTAAGGATCCGGACGACCTGTCAGAGAGGAGACATGTCAACGTCATCATCCGAGATACGTGTGTTTCTGTAACCAGTAATTCCATTCTTCATCCACACTCTTTTATTTAGACAGAAGGTTTTAAGCTCTATAGACTTATCATAAACCTTTCCTATGATCGTAACATTCTTATGTTTTATGACTTCGTAATCAGCTGTACTAAACACAGTAGTCCACAACAGCGGGATGTTTCAGGAAGTATCACACCAACACACACGCTTTCTACAAACCGGCAACGCAGATACACAAACACTGTGGTTCACCAGTACATGACAGGGCAAACAGTCACACACGCCGTCAGGCAATTTAAAGTCAAAAAATAACCTCAAAACCTGGTTTTTCTTTGGACTGTTGGAAGAAACAGGAAAACACACACATATGGAGAACATCCATATAGACAAGCTCTCAAAAGGAGTTGACAGATGCAACCACTAAACTACAAATTTGATAACAACATATAAAGTAGAAATGTTGACAATAAAGTTTAAAAAAACACCCCATTACCATTTTTCCCCGCACCACGTGTCTCACCTCCTCTTTGTTCTGGTCCAGTTCGTTGCCCGTCTGCACAGAGACGGTCACGCTGGACGAGTTTCCGGTGCAGGAAGCGCCGTCTGACAGCTTTCCATCCATGATCACGTCGATGCCTTTGGGCGCGAGGTCTCCTTCCATTTCCACCACGATGCCGTGCCGCTTGTTGGCTCGGTACCGCTTGTGCATGTACTTGTAGAAGAGCAGACGACGGTCAGCGATCCACGCCAAGAGGACGCACACGGGAAAGTAAAGCAGCGTCACCATGGCCTCCCACACCTGCTTGTGCAGACAACCGGAGCGTGATGTCAGCTCAGGTCATTGGAAACACAACAGAATAAACAGCTGTTCACAGATTGGTACTTTGTTGATTTTTTGTTTTGGATATACATAAAGAATAATATAGAAACAGAAATATAAATGTCTTCATCTAGCACCAGTCAGTTTTGAATGCAGATTAGCTGTCTAAGAGCGTAACTCTCATAGCTGAGAGTCAATCATACAAATTTCACTTTGCATGGTGTCGTATTGGGTAGACATTTCAAAATTGTTTTCTTTAGTTTTCTCTGGACTGCTGTTGAAGCGTTTTATCATTATGAGCAGGAGAATAATTCGGTTTGTCCTGGTAATAGAAATAATCTCACAGAAGAGGGATAACACTGATCAGAAGACGTGTATTCCTTCCTTCTCTCCTCTTGACGTCTAAAAGTCCTTGATTTAACTGAATCAGAAGCATCAGGAATATACTTCTAACTATATTTGGAAGATGTTCTGGAAGTGGTGTTCCCGCAGACACTATGATTGGAAAGGTGGAAGGACCCGAGTTCAGCCTCAGCATGCAAAGTCCCACGGTTTGATAATAAATAGTTGGAATAATCTCATTAATTGAATGAGTTTTCTGATTCGGCCATTCGTTTTTGCAATTTCTAATCCTGGGGCTACATCTTTACTTGACTTCTTGTTTCATTGACTTCTTCTCTGGGGGAAATAGCTGCTGACAGATCCAAAGACCGTACAAAAGTCTTGGTAATGTGTCAATATTTTGAAATATACATCAACACTGTACCATGATCTGTTTCAATTCTCTAACATTAGTGATTCTTTCCACGTCTTTCCACTCCAGAAATCAACAAGCCCGCTTTGCATTCGGTTGTACGCAATTCGAGACACACCTCAACAATCCCAGGTGAGATGACAGCCAGTATGAGGTAGAGCCAAATGTAGGCAAAAATACTCCAGAAAGCCGTGATGAAAAACACTCGCAGGTGCTTGATTTTGCGAGACTGTCCCTCTGGGATCACACTCACACACAGGCCAATTATCACAAGCATGTTAAAGGCGGCGCTGCCCACGATGGTGCTGGGGCCGAGCTCCCCGGCGTTAAAGTTGTGTCCACAAACCTGTCAGAGGAAAAACACTGTTTAGAAAAGGTCAAGCAAAGAACCAACTTCTCTTACAACTGTTTCGCAAAAATCAATAAAGAACGCAACAAGCTTTATTATAAAGAGAATATTAAAAAATGAACAGTTATTCCACTGTTTCGGTTCATATTCATTCAGAGAACAAAGCAACCGCCGATGCATGAAGGTGCTGGAAGTCCGTGAGTTTGTGTACCTCGATAACCGACAGCAGGATTTCAGGCGCCGAGGAGCCCAGGGCCATGAGAGTGAGGTTGGACACCGTCTCGTTCCAGATCCGCACCGTGGCGACTGTCGTCTCGCCATTGGGTTTGGTGATGGTCACCTCTTTCTCCTGCAAACACATCAAAGATGGCTACAACCACTAAACCAACGCCATACAAAACGATTGAATCTGGATGAGCGTTTAGCGGTTCTCTCATGTCAGTTGAAGCTTGTAGAGATGAAAGTTAATGACAGAATGAAAAATTTGGTTTATATGGACTGAGAAAGGCAAAAAATGTCCCCAGTAAGTATGAAACATAGTAATACCTGAGAGGTGATGACTTCTATGGATGCCATGAAGCGGTCTGCGATGATGGACACACCCAGAAAGATGTACATGAGGCAGAGGAAGTAGACGACAGCCCTCCCCGCCTGCTCCCCCACCGGTGGGTTGAGCGGCAGCCACACCGGCAGCAGGATCCCCGGTCTACACACAACCTCGCCCGCACACTTCTGTTGTTCAGAACCCGAGGAGTTACCAGAGGGCTGGGTCTGCTCGGGGGTGGACGCTCGCTCCACCAGCTGAGGCCATAAGGAGGCGCAGGGCTGGCAGACGAGCAGCAGGGAGAGGGGGAGGAAGAGGAGCGGGGAAGGTCCCATCGTGTCCCTGAGGTCGGAGGGGGGTTTGGGGGTTGGGGTTCACTCGGGGAACCAATGGATGGAGAGACTCCTAGAAAAGCACAAACAAGACACATGGTATAAAGAAACATTTAAACGATGACAAAACAGGTTATTGAACTTCATTCTTGAATTTGACCTCAGTTCCTCTGTGTATTCAAATTCTACATAAAGTCTAAGACGGCACAAGTTTCTAAAAACTGGATTTTGATGAAATCTACTGATCAGACGTGGAGAGTCTCCTCAGTTCATCCACTGCTGGACTGTGGAGAACAGAACAGACCTGCGGCAGGTGGTGAGGGTGGCAGAGCACATTACAAAGAGACCATGACACTCACATCTACACAGACTGAGCTCAAGTGGAGAGTGTTTGTATTCCAAAGGATGACTTTTCTTCTTCCTGCTGCCATCTGGAAGGAGATACAAGATGCCTTCTTGTATTTATTATGTTGGAGGAGGTAGTCGTCACTCAGAAACAGTCTATTTGTTTCCTGCAGCCCTGAGCCCCATCACAGTTGTTTTTGACTGTATGCTTGAGTAAGTCTGCGTTCTGTATAGAAAATCTTTGTTTAACCACCAATTCTGTTCCTCATAACAAACCACCGAGGTACGAGTTCTTAAAGGGGAAGGGAGTTCGAATTGATTGGTCATCTAGCAATACAACTAAATTCTACCTATATTCAATGAAATGAGTCATTCTTCATGATTAATATAACAAAGAATGAACCAAACAGTATGAACTCCCTAAGCTTCCCTCTTTGCATCACATGTTCTTGTATTAGGGCTTAAACTTGATTAACTCAAATCCTTCCTACATATTCACAGAGGAAGAACACGTAAACTCTGTACTAAGACTTAAAACCAGAGGGGGTACATATCCTGAACCAGTATCTTGGAAGATGTTTTCTATTCATTTCGGTTGTACAACCATTTAAGAGTGAAACTCATCAATAGAGGTTGTGCCCTTATCACTGACCAGCGTGCATTATAATAATGGGCACCCCCGAAAAGAAGTATATTGATTTTATGTCCAAGACATCCAAAAGGTTAATAAAAAGATATCAGCAGCTCAATAAAATCTAAACAAATAACAGTAAAAAGCAAAAACCCAACCAATTAATTTCTTGTTACTGCATCACCACCAAACATCAAACCTCTTTGCTTTCACACTCGGTAATCCTACTTATTATTATTTACCCAGCAGGTAATGACATAAGCAGCTGTTCACACACGCCCAGCCAGGGTGCAGCTCTGTTTGCTTGTTTTACCACAGATACCAACACACGAAAGGCCGGCTGTTAGCAGTTTAGAGTAAACTGACCCCACTGAGTCATCCCAGCAGCTTATCAAAATAACCCGGGAGAAACTAAAGCCCCGTCGTTAAGACGCGCGAGCTCCCGTGGTCATCGTTCTCTGGCGCTAATCACTGAATCCCCTGTGGGAAGAATGACTCGGCGCTAATTTACAGCTCCTCCGGTGTTCCTCCGCAGGCAGCACGGTGTCGACGTGTGGAAAAAAACTCTGAAGTTATCAAAAATGTCATTTCGACTGAAAAGTTCACTATTGATGTGGAGATATTTCTAGATGTCAAAGTTAATTTATATCTTAAGATATAAGAATCCCTAACATTATGATAAAAATCAAAGATTAATAATTCAAATTTTAGTAATTCAGGTGTTGAATTTTAATGGTCATTGCTGATGTTAATAATAATGTTCATGATTTTAGGTTATATTTATAATGTGTACTATAATGTGTTCCTGCTCATTGTGTTTTCTGCATAATGTGTTCATTAAGATTTTTAATATCTGTAGGAATTTCTATGAAAGCAGGTGTTACAGTTTGATGGTTACTACTAACGTTATACATTTTTACTGTATGTTTTATTGGTGAATATGTATTATTATGTTGTGTGCCTGCAGATGGAAACTAGTTACTGCTAATATCTATTAAGAATCATCTTTTCTTTAAGATGAATGTTTTTGTACATGGTCCCTGATAGATAGGTAGGTAGATAGATAGATAGATAGATAGATAGATAGATAGATAGATAGATAGATAGATAGATAGATAGATAGATAGATAGATAGATAGACAGACAGACAGACAGACAGACAGACAGACAGACAGACCCACTCTGACCAATATACTAATAAACCAATGAAAGCATTGGGCATCAGGATCTCTGATGAGAAGAAGTGATTGATTCTGGTTTTCTTTGACTATTTGACTAATGGGGGGTCCTGGACCCCATTTTGGACTGAAAAATGTTGATTGAAATTTTGAATTAGTGATTGTTTTGTGGAGAAATGACATGACGGAGTTGAAGAGATTGTGAGCTGGTGTGAGGATGTGTGGCTGAGGGTGCAGCAGAGCCATCGGTCTCCTCGTGGGTCTGAAACCTCCACAGGTGACACGGAGCTATTGTGCGCCGGCAGTTGAAACAGACACCGGGCTGCTGCATCTTTGATGCAGCCAGAGCTCTGCCAGCTCATTATGGAGTTGTGATTCAGAAACACAGCCCAAAGGGCCCGCCGCATCACATTTCACTTTCCAAGGCCTGCTATGGTTACCACGACCTCAGACAGAGGGCCACCTTACACCACCGGGTGCTGAAGGGTGGAGGGGAGTCGGGTTGGGTCACCAAAAATAACTTCCTCTTAGGTGGACAACAATAGCAAACAGAACATGAGCTACTCAATAATAATCATAGGTTTGCTCTCAAGGTTTCCATTGTATCAGAGAAATCATCTAAAAAAGACTTTTCATACTTATCCATCCATCCGTCCATACCTGGATACACCTGGACAGGTCACCAGTCCACCACAGGGCAAACACACAGAGGCAGGCAACCACACACTCTCACATTCAGGGATTAATAAAGTATTTCAATTCGATTTGATTTGATTCGATTCTTGCTCTGAAGTGCAACCGACCTTTCACCGACTTAAAGTGAATGAAAATGTTGAGGCTAACAGATGAAGTCAGGACACAGGAGAATCTCCATGGACTGTGATGTTTGCAGACGACACAATGAACTAAGACTGAATGGAATAAATTTATGTGGCCCATTATAACCGGATCAATCACGGTCGGAAACTCTATCAGTATTGTCTCAGACACGGTGAGATGAGAGATCAAACCCACAACTGTGACACCGCAGGACAGTTTCCAGTGCACAGACCGGCGGTGGTCTCCAGCTTCAGGTATCTGGGGGTACACCTCACAAGACTTCACTCGGAGTGAGCAGAATGGAGAGTACATTGGTGGTACAGGTTGCCAACGGTGATTTCTGGAAGTGTTCCAATGTCCATGTAGTAACCTATCATCCAGTAGAGAACCTATCAATGTTTTATGCATTGCCACCTGAAGGCAGAAGAGCTGGATCACACCATCAGCCTCCATCACGCTCAGAGTTCCCCCTCTAGATGATATGAAACACTGTAGATAGCGGTTTCTTCAGGGCTTTGCAACTTTACTTTGAAGAACATTACTTAGAAGTAAAATTGTTTTGCAGAATATATTTACATCCTAGAGGCTGTGCCTCTCAGAATTTCTCCTTTCACAACCAACCATATTAATCCGATGCTATTAAACCTCATTAGTTGTCAAACTGTTGTTTTGGATTTGCTTCATTTAGTTTTCTTGACAGTTTTTTTCAAGTTGCTGTCATCAAATTCAAACTAAGCTAATATTTACCATAAAATGGTGCAAAGCGTTCGCATCGGATGTATTCTTTGTGTTCTATTGGGCATTAAATATCGTTTCATGAGATTTGCCAATTATGGCATTCTGATTTCTTATTGCAGTTTAAGATTTAGACTCACTGCAGCCTATTTGTTCATGTTAGAGAAGAAAGAAACAAAGAACCTAAACAAATGATCATAACTTGAAAGACATAACTCGGCAGAAGAAGGACAGACGCGCACAAAAAAGCTCAGTGAATGTGAGACATTTGACAGGGTGAAATGATGTGATGATATGTGACACCAAAACATGGCAGACACTGAACAGATTTCACTCTCCATTACCTTGTGTGGAAAACACTTAAATATCACAGATCCTAACGTGTTCCTGAATAGATACTTTAAGACATGCATGACACTGTTGTACGCAGACAAGCAGATAACCTTGATGTATTTTTGTCCATTTACAACCTATAATAAACCAGAAAGTCTGAAACATGTTTTTAATTTCAGTTGTAATGATTATGGCCTCTGGTGAATGAAATATTCTAATATTTGATAGTATACGATTACCACTACTGGGGTAATACAATTTTTAATAGTCATATTAGATCAAATTTCTAAATGATACAGGACCTTCATAGATGCATTAAATATGCCAGTACTTCAGGGACTATCTTAAAATATATAGTAATAATTTAGTTTTTTTTTCTTGTGGTACTGTAGCATCGTTCAGTCATGCAGTGACACCTAGTGGTCTCAGATGATATGAGGCATAAGTCGCTTCTTAACACATGACCAGCCAAATAACAACAACAAAAAAAATACAATTAAAGTCCTGAATATACAATAAAAGTCTGATTTACAAATTGTAAAAATGCAAAATGGGAGATGATCTGTCACAAATTTGAAGCTATTAGAAAAAGAAGAGATTCATAAAAGACTGCTAGAAGTAGGGGCACAACACAGGAAATATCTTGTCACCAAGTCTGCAAATAAAAGTTGAGGGGAGGGCAGCTGAGGAAATCTCACCGCAATCACAGTAGAATTTCTGCTATAGGCACAAGGAGTTTGCACTTTTTTTTTTAGACGTTAGAAACAAATGCTATCTTAAACAACTCAAAGGTTTGCAGATATTGTCAATCATTTCCTGTCGTAACTTATTAACATGACATTTTTCCAATATTTTGTGTAATCTGGTACACTGCTGATGTTCCATGCTCATGAAGTAAAACGTGTTAAATAACACACACCAACCATTTAGCTGGTTTGCCTTCACGAATATCAGGAAAATCAGGAGTCAGAATCAGTTCTTTATGCATCTCATCAGTGCATCAGCTCCCACTTGTCCACAAGAAACCTTCATCTCATCACAGAAAACATTTCCTGAAAAGGACTTGTGGTTTTGTTTTACTGACAGATGATGGATCGCAATGCAGCGCTAGATGGTAATGGGTTCTGGCTAATCAAGAAGCCGGTCCTGGAAGAGCTGGATGCATTATTAATTAATCCATTCACCTAAATATAGAAGGATATCTCTTCCTTTCATGTCACCTGCACATGCGGCTTGGTGAGCATCAGTCCGAGGACGTGCCTGCTCGATTTATGGGTCCAACATAAAGGGAGTCCTTCTGGGAGCGATACGGTTACAGAGTCTTACTTAAACACTCAGTCTGAACTGGCTCAGATTCAACTTGGCTCTTTGGAATTTTCGACCAGAACATGTATTTGTTGAAAAATGGAACTGCTCATTTTGATAAAAAAAAAAAAATTAAAATAAATAAATAAATAAATCAAGCTATGTAAAGATCCCACTCTCTTCTTACAGGCCGTTGTGGTGGTTGGAGGACGGGGGTCTCGGGGGTGTTGACAGGCTTGTGGGCTCCTTGACAGCTCGTCTCCCCTTACTGCCTCTGACACAGCCACTATCTGTCAGCACGGCCGATAAGTGATTGCCTCGGGTTATCTTACACCGACAGGAGTGCCAGCAGAAAAGGGAGTTAGCACCTTTAACAGTTTAATATTTCCTGCCTGCGCCCTGCGGTGGGGTACGATGGGGATGAGGGATGCTCGGGCGTGAGGAGGGAAGCAGACATGAATAATTCAGGCATCAGTTTCAGAAGAAAAAAAAAAAAATCTGTGGGATTTTAAAAAGCTTTTTTTTTTTCCCCCACGTTATGACCTCAATGTAGCTCCAGAAACCAGTGGATGGCTTCTTGGTTGGAGTTTGAGCCTTAATGCAAGCAGACAGGCGAATAAAGGTTCACGTCATGGCACAATCCACCACGATGAAGAATTAAAGGCCCAATGTGGAGAAGATCCACACCAAAACTACAAGCTGAGCACAAGCAGCATGTGACTCAACCCACTTTAGTTAAAAGTGATAAAACAGCTAAATTTGGTTGGAAAAGTTCAAACATCTAAAAACAAGCTACAATAAATAAAATTGCTAAAAGATTTAAGCTAAAATGGCCACAATAGCTGAAACCACAAAAAAAGACTAATTCAGTTATTTAGTCTTAAGTACTTAAAGTAACACGTCAAAAATGAAAAAGAAAAAAACTAAAGTTCAGAAATGTAAACTAAGACATGAAATGCCTATTTCTTATTGTTTTTGTTAAATATATTATATTGTGACATGAAATTGTGAACTTTTTTGTGAAATACAGTAAAACTACAAATATCAGTTCATCAGCTGTGTGATCTTAAGTTTGCGGGATGAATATGTTCTGTGGCTCCAAACAAATTCCATTTAGAAGAAAGTGGACAAAACCTGGTCATAGAAGCCTCTGATCAAACATCACAACAAAAAGTCCATCCATCACACTTACCTTAACCTAATTAAAGTCTCATCTCTAAAACCACTGCTCAATCTTTTAAAAGGGTCAAACGTTCTAGAATAATGTCGTAAAATATTCAGGCAGGAATCCACAGATGCCTCTCAGGTGTTTGGTCCCACAAAGACAGTAAACCAAAGAGCCCACCTTCCATTACTCAGTGGCGGATATTTAGTTGACCTATATTCACATCCTGTCCACAACCTCAACCCTGACTATAATTAACAAAACCCATAACTCTTAAAACCTAACCGTGTGCTGACACATTAGTCTCACCTTCAAACAGGCCTTTACCTCAAAACGTGACGAGTTCCTTCATCAACACTTGATTTTTGTTCCTTTGAGGAAGACGATGGAGGTCCTCACAGCAGTATCAAAGACACACACACACACACACACACACGTCCTGAAATACCAATCCATCACTGCAGCATTGCAGAGGCAGCTTCAACATTAACCTGTGTATACCTTGACAAAGATCACCTTTCCAGGATGTACTGTACGCTCCATGCACTGGTAAACCTATAACACACTCCGTATCAATTTCACACCCAGCCAATCAAATCCTGCGGCTCACTGGTAGAGGTAAACAAAGATAAGATAGGACAGGATAGGATAAGATAAGATAGGACAAGGTAGGATAAGATGGGACAGGACAGGATAAGATAAGATAAGGTAGGATAAGATAGGACAGGATAAGATAGGATAAGATTGGACAGGACAGGATAAGATAAGATAGGACAGGATAAGATAGGACAAGACGTGACGCGACGCGACGGGACGGGACAGGACAGGCGAGGCAAGGCGCGACAACACAACACGACAAGACAAGCTAAATCAAATCCATTAAATACATTCTAACACACACCTTTGGACTAATTAAATTTTATATTTTCAAAACAGGCTCCTTGCTGGAATTTTAGTAGTTTTGCACGTGTGTCTTTCAGGCTCCAGGACTGTGGCGTTCTGCCGTAAGGTTTCCTGTGTCGTACCTTCAGCAATGATCTTCTGCACAGCTTGTCCTTCTTGAGCCTCATCCAGACATCAGTTTCCCGCAAAGTCCCACTCATCTGTAGCACATACCTGCAGCACACCGTGGGCAACATGGCTGACTCCACACACACTGAGGAAAGCATCGCCCCATTGCCACATCGATCCTCCAGAGTCAGTCCAACGCCTTGACAGCGCAACACTTTAGTGGCTTTAGTCGCACATTGACTAACTGTAACTGCCCCTCCCTCTCCACCCACATTTCCTGTCTGACTTTAACTTGCTGCACAATGCCAGGAAATAAAAGCCACACGAAACAAAATCAAAAGTGAAGTGCCCTCTCATTGATTTGAAGAGAAGGTGGTCAGACGTCTACGGGATATAAAAGATAATAAATCAGACAGGTTTTAACTACACACAACCAATCCATCAGTTAGCGGCTCATTATTAGCTGCTAACTGTTAGCTGAAGAATAGACTGGCCAATAGCCAATTATATTTCTTACTACCCGAAAGCCCAGCCTGAACCGATATGAAACCCCATCTGAAAGATTTCTGTTCATTAGGGATTCACTGCACAGAATTCTTCCGAGCACACCATTCCTCTTGAGTCTTTGGTTTGAGCGGCGTCAGTAAAAGACGTCCATTACAGCACAAAAACCTCCGTTCAGGTTACACACAAATCAAGACAATTAGATCGCCTCAGTTGTTTGATCGTCTTCCTGCTTGCCGCTGAGGTAAAGAGAGGAACGGGATCCGTCCCTTTAATAAGTAACTCAGGCCTTTGGCTTGCTGCTTTGGGGCCTGTCAATGAACCAGATGAATCATAGTGTAAGATGATCGGCCCGGCCACACAGACAGACGCACAGAAAGAAAAAAGAGCTCCAAAATGTTTCTGTACTCAGAGATCCTCTGGACGTTGCTTGCTGAATAAAAAAAAAAAAAAAAAAAGGTTTCTATTGGGGTTAGCTGTGAGAGCACAGCGTGCACATCGGAATGAAATGAAAAGAGCTCCTTCTTTCTATGGCCATAGGTAAACGTAACGAACGATAAATGTTCTAGAATCCTATGATAAATTTAAAAAACACATTAGTAACTAATGCAGGGGTGTCTAAACCACAAAACCACCAGCAAGGATTTTTCTTCTTCTGATTTTTCATTGTATTTTGAAGCCGAATTTTCCATTAAAATTGACTTTATGTTAAGATTGGAGTCATTTTCAGTACTAATTGTTTGATCTTGCAGAAATATAGACAACTTCATCAAGTACACTGTGCGCCACAACAAAACAAAACTTGTGTAAATTTAAAGGTTATTATATATATTATATATATATATACCGGTCCGGCCCACTCAAGATGAAACTGGACTGTATGTGGTCCCTGAAGTCACATTTTATTTAGTATTCATTGTGTGAATTATCTATATACATGTGAATATATGTATAAATATTGTATACATCTTCATATTGGTTCAGTTATGTGCTTTTATACAAGTACGTTTCTTCCATAACATATTTGGTGTTTGGTTTGTTCAATATCAACTGGTCCTACAATTTGTCACATCACAATGTAGTACTTAGTACTCCACATTGTAGTATTTAGTACTCCACAATGTAGTACTTAGTACTCCACAATGTAGTACTTAGTCGTCCACCATGTAATATTTCGTAGTCCAGCCTGCATTAGAATTCACCATTCAAGGGCTAACCCCTCCCCCGCAACATTTATCTATTTATTCATTTATTGTCATTTTAGATATTTACTTGATTTGATTTTATGATTTTAGAGTAATAACAAAAGAATATACATATTCATGTGTGTATTCGTATATATATATATGCAGATGCGGGTTTGTTAAACAGTTATCTGATGAAGGTGTTTCCATTACGTGGAAGTTTCCGGAGCAGCTTCTGCAAATGTTTGAGCGAATCTTAAAATATGTGGCACAGTACTGGTAGTTACTGGGTAAAGGAGAAGAAGTCACTTACATTTTGACAGAGTGAGGACGGAGAGCCTGCCAGCGAGAGCATAGCGTCACCCTTTCCACCCCGACGGCCTCTGATCCCAGAACACAGCAGATCGTCTACACAATCATTTCTTAAAGTCCGGCTGTGTTCTTCACCACGACTGTCAGAATCCATATCGGAGCAGGGTTGTGACTTGGTATAATACAATATTTTGCACACTAAAAAAACTATTCCTTTCCATTTTTAATCCAGTTTTTACAACACTCGTCACAAAAGAAGAGTGACGCCAGAAGAGCGTGTACGTTTTTCCAGAAGTACTACCCCTTTGTTGACTTAATTTCCGCAGTTTTATTTTTGGGGTATTGTTCGTTCTCTTGGAGCTTGCTGCTGTTGGCCCTTCCACCTCCTCTAAAGCGCAGTTTTTCAGCAACAGTCGCTCCAGCTCTAATCAGCAGGAGAGGTTCAAGGCTCCGGGTCTGAACCCTCACATTTATAGAAAACAAGAATCAACAGAAGGTTTAAAAAAAAAAAATGCTTGGACTGTTTTCTACACTCCCACTTGGTCAATGATAACATCGCTGATATTTGTGTCCCTCAAGCCTCGAGATTAATCCAACTTTTAATTTAAATCATACAGTGTTTATTGGGAATCAATATCCCAAACACCTCATATATAAAAAACTAAATTTAACAATCAATCCGAGCGGACGTTATTTATTTCCTGCAGAAGACGATTCTGAAGCTTGATTCTGGTGCACAAGTGATTCTTAATTTTTTTTTTTTTAAGTGAGCAGATAAATGCAGATAAGGAAGAGTCACATCCGATTTTAAAATTCTCCCAGATTTCTCACCACAAACAGGTTGTTGACTTTGGCGTCACGCCTGAGTGACGAGTCTCAATAAGATGAAGTGACTCTGTTGAGAGAAAAAAAACTGAAAAGTTGTCAGAAATGTCCAATATAACTATTTTATTTAAGTTTCAGGAATTATACTCTTTAACCCAGCAGTAAAGTACACTATATATATCAGAAGACAGAGGCACAGCTTTCTTGTACTCTATCTTTAACATCTAATTCTTCAGCTGTATTTTAGTGAGTTCTGTTCTTGTTTAATCTTCAAAACATTATAAAGTCTCTAATTTATTTAGATTGTGTTTTACTGTCTGTGTGTAAAGAACTTTGTGTTGCCTTCTGTTGTATTAAATGTGATATATAAATGCAGTCTTGACTCGTCGATAGAGAAATGTTGTGTTTTAAAGGTAGTGGTAGCGTTATAAAGTGCATTATGTCTACGACTGACTCACACTCTGCCCCTCTCAAGGATGGTCATGTGGTTCTAACGCTGCTCAGTATTATCTCAGTTGAACATGATTATCTCTTTTTAATGGGTGAAACGTTCCTTTTGTCTCTCTCCAGGATGATCACAAAGGAGGCTGCCGGCTGACGTTGTTCTCGGGTGTAGAAATGAACTGCGACAGCTCGATCAGTACCTGAGAGGAATTAACTGGCTCCTGAGGAGGAACGTGAACCCGGGCGGGGCCCGCCTTCGTTCCTGCCTTCGTTCCCGCCTTCGTTCCCGCCTTCGTTCCCGCCTTCGTTCCCTTCCAAGTGCACCGGGTCAAAATTACCATCAATCTGGACGGCAGCAGTGCGAGCTCCACCGAGCACGAGGGTTTGGTTTACAGCGCGGCGGGCACGCCGCCACCACGCCAAGTGTGGCGATCTGCTTTCAGACGCCACAGTTCAGCTCCATTTCTCCCACTTGTTCATGCACGGCCCAGTGAGGAACATCTGATCAAAGCTGACCTAAAGGAGGACTGCTTTAGACATATAGTTTTTATTCTTCGCAAAGCAGACATCCTGCTCATGTGCATAACTCATACAAGGAGCAAAGAAGGTTTACTAGTTTGAATAAATCCTAAACCAGAATGGTTTAACTTTTGTATTTCAACTAAAAGGATCCTCCACCATCTCAGTGCCTGAGCATAATGCTGAGAATAGATCTGCATGAACCACAGAGAGCCTATTTCAATTCCTGAAGCATAAAACAGTCAATTAAATTTACTTACAAAACAGATTCTGATCATCTCAGGATTCCGATTTACTGGTCACAGGGTCGGGGGAATTGAACCATCAACCCCAGGGTAAGAAGCATTGTGTCCCTTGTATATGTTGTATGTGACACAAAACACCAATGAGAGTGTTTCAGTCCAATTAAGGACAACTTATGAGCAAATAACAGGAGGAATGACTGAGTAAAAGGGATTTAAAATTGAGAAAGATTACACGATATTGCAGTGAGATTCTTATTAATGTTTTCTTGTCATTGTTGATTTAACCTGAGAAGCATTAAAGAGTTCTTCTTCCTGTGCTGAATTTACTGATATTTAAAACGAGTGTTCAACATGACAGGAAAGTGTCTTTTTAAGCTGTTGCATGTCTCCCACTGGTTGGCTGCCAATGGGAGAAAACAGAGGTTTTTAGCATCTCTTTATTATATTTAAGAGCCAAAAATGACAAGGTTGTTGTTTCATAGTAAATTTAAAAAGAAATCCCGCGTGTTTCTGAACCAAAGCATATGTTTTATGTATGCCTTCAGGCACTAGCTAGATAATCTCATCAGCTCTTTGTTAAGACGCCATAGTAATAATACCATACGAACTGCAGGACTAGCCAGTAAAAACACACACAAGTCAAATTCGAACATTTCTATTCAATGTCACACAAAGTTATAAATGTATGGATTTGTCAAAGGAGACAAATTTCACAAATTCAAATGTTGAGGATGAATTAAATCCATCACATTTGGTATTTTAAATCTAGACTAATCTGGTACGTTGATTTGCAGAGTGATTTTACTGCAGGTTGACCTGGTACTCTGGGAACAGTCACACCACACAGCCTCAGTTCATGTATCCAGGGTTGATTTCAGGTCAGGCCAGAGCCGCATCCAGCACTGTTGCATTGGAAACCCCTGGAAGATGTCGGGGGGCAGTTAAGCTGTGTCACGTCTCTGTTTTTCTCTAATCAGTTCGACTGTCACGTCTCTGAGCTGCTCCCGTCTCTCGTTTCGCCTCCGCTGCCACAAAGCTTCACTTCCTCTCCTCCGAAGCTTCGGGGGGAAAGAGGCGGGAGGAGAGCGAGCGAGCGAGGGGCCGTGGGGGGGCCGGAGGTGAGCTGGACAGAAAGGGGTTCGTAGACGAGCGGCTGACAGCCGGCAGACAGCGGCTCCTGGGGTTTCCATTACCTGAGACACTGCGGCCAGCCACTGGCGGCCCTGTCACCTTAGAAGGAGCAGCATTCTCAACTTCAGCTTGAACCCAGACAGGGACACCCGTTATACAATAATGAGCAAACTGTCAGAAACATCAACAGCCAGCAGAAAATACAGACGCCGGACCTTCAGGGACAACCTGTGACCTGTAGGGCGGCGCCTTTCTCCCAAACGTGACTCATTGCAGGGGAAAGTTTTGTACTTATTACCTTGGATAAGTGAACAACAGAACATCCAGTGATTACAGAAGTGGCAGCGGTGGAAAGTCAACAAACCGCCGGGTGATATTTGCGTCTATAACCTTCTCATTCCCCGCAAAGTGAGAGCTGCAATCCAGAGCAACGGTGGAGCGCAGACCCACAAAATGTTGGTAAAATATGCAGCGGCAGGCGGCGGGCCGAGACAAACAAAAGAGCGGCGAGTCCCTGAAAACAAAACAGACCCACACAGACACTAACTCTCCTCAATGTACAGCCACACACACACACACACACACACACACACACACACACACACACACACACACACACACACACACACACACACACACACACACACACACACACACACACGAGTCCAACAGTAAGAAAGTAAGAAAATGGTAGAACTGCTGGCTTGTCCTTGATTGATCATAAATCCCTAAAATTCAATACGTTCAAGTAGATTTTGTTTACTGGTGTTCACCGTCACAAAGATGTGGAACGAATTTGACTGGAACCTTTTAAAACACGCACATCAATTAGAAAGAGAAGAGTAGGGCTTAAATTCCAGTAGTCTGAATGAAATACAACACTTCACTCATGCTTTAAACCAACGTCTGCACCCAAACCTTCAACGTAAGGTTGTTCAAAGTCCCACAACTTAAGGAAATGTTTGTGGCTGTGAAGCTCAAATGGGATAAATACATTAATCTAACAAAGAAGGAAAAAAATTTGAATTATTTGCTCTGACAAGGAGCAAAAGTACAAAGAGATATTAAAGTTCCTTTCCTTTTCTGTTTGTCAGATATCATTTAATCAGCTGATCGGTGGTTGGTCAATAATGTTGTTCTCTGATTCCAGCTTCTTAATAGTAAGTGTTTCTGAACGTTGTCATCGTACATGGTAATAAATGGAATAGTCTAGTGGTAAACAGTCTTTTAAAGAAATACTGCTGCAGGATATCAGTTAAATGCGATGAGTACTGTGATCATAATATGACTGACTGTCTTTGTCTTTTGAGATTTGTATTTTCTGAATAAAAGTCTTTCTCTCGCAGTGAATGGCGACATAATTCATTTCAGTTCAGCCAGTTTTTGGAAAAAGAATATTTGGAATGTTGATCACACAATGACAAAAAAAATGTGCGATACATCTCAGATGTTTTCCACCACTTTCTGACAGTTTACACCCCGAATAACAAATTCACATGAAGAAAATCTTAAGAAAAACTGCATTTTTGCAAACAAGGCTGCAACTAATTATTAAATTAATTATGGATTATCGGTCATACACTTAAGTAGGAGTCACAAATTAAAAAAAACTAATAAATAAAAGCATGATCATAGTGCTTTTTTGGATCGGTCACTGAAAAGTGATATAAGCGGTATCATCAGCGTAATCAAATATAATGGAGCGGCCGCGGCGGCGGTGGGGACGTCTGCAGTCAACGCCTCCTGTCTCACACATCAGCAGCTCTTAACCCGCCGGCAGGCAGCCCCGCTCCGGCCCTGGACACAAGAGATGGGCGACACTCGCCCTATGTGGCGCTGCCAATCTACTAAACGAACGTTGCTTTCCTGTCGGGTAAATGTCAGCGCTGGAGCTCAGACCTTATCACAAAATGTCAAGAGGGGGTAGAGAGAGAGCGGGGTCATCTTTCACAATAAGATCACTGGGACTCTCTAAGTGTTCGGGAGGAACACACACACACACACACACACACACACACACACCTGAGGACAGTCTTGAATGACGTTTAAACGACTTGAAAGAAAAACAAAAAACAAAAATGATGTTCATTAAGTTGACTTTTGAGTCTATTTGGGTTTTGTTTTTTCAAGCAAAAACTTTAGTTATTCAGGTCAGTTTTCCAGTGTTAAGGTTAAAAACTCTCTGGCTTCAGAGCCTGACTTCATGTCGATTCGACCGATCAGTAACACAATTTCTCCAATTTGACATTTACTCCAGAAATTAAAACTTTCCAGTCATCTGTGAAAACACAGGATGTTAGTGACCTTCAGCATGTTTTCATGAACTGATGGAGTGGCATTGACGCGGATTGTGGTTAAATTTAGAGCCGATCTACTTTATTTAAAGTACAAGAGTGGAGTATGAGTGAAATTGTCATCAACAAGAACTGCGATACAGTTTAATTTATCTAGTATGTAAGGTGCAGTGGTCAGTATCTATCAAAAGTGGGAGAAGCAAATAAAGCACACAAGCTATCTTTTATCACACTGCTGCAGATTCTAATGCTCATTCGGTTATAAAGGTGTCAAAATACACGATTCTTACAATAGTAGTCAGGTGGTCATAATGTTATGGCTGGTCCAAGTGTTGTTGTTTTTTTTTTCCACTCTTTGTTTAATTTTTTTACGAGTGATGTTCATGGTAGATGACATTTTAATTTAATTTACATTTTATGGAGAATCAATAATATAAATAAAATAAAATTTTATAAAAAAATGTTTTTATGGAGAATAAACAAGACACCCATAGCCACAATAGATACTGATGTCTATGTAAACTAACTCACAATGGTGTCAATGTTTTCATGATTCAATCTTTTTCATTTGAATAAAAACAATTAATAATATAGATTAATATCTGATTACACCAGAGGAGTCAAACAAAAGGTGTTTGGGCCAAAACTGGTTCCTCAGGGGGGAGAACTGCAGCCCACTGGTCCCAACATGTATAATCAGGGTTCAATTCCAATGAATGGGGAGAATGCAGAGAAGTAATTTCAATAGATTCTGCTTCATTTATTTCTTCTACCTTGGAAGTGACATCCAGTATTTCTTAAAACAAAGTCGATGTTGCAAAGAAAAAAACTAAAATTACACTTTTATGACAGTATTTCCACTTTTACTTGAATAGAACAGCAAGAAATGTGGACTTTTCCAGA
This sequence comes from Lipophrys pholis, assembly GCF_963383615.2. Taxonomy (NCBI): domain Eukaryota; kingdom Metazoa; phylum Chordata; class Actinopteri; order Blenniiformes; family Blenniidae; genus Lipophrys; species Lipophrys pholis. The sequence goes on along the minus strand of NC_137634.1, from coordinate 2,330,035 downwards.
ACTGTGATAAAACGGGTCAGTTTGTTGATAAAATGTATATAACATTTATAGAGATTTTCCTCTTTGAATCGTTATGACACGTTTTTATGGTGTGTTTTTATTTTTTAAACTAAAAAAATCGAAATAGGTATCACAACAGAAGTGTTCCCACCGGGACTCGAACCCGCGACTGCCGCTTGGCATCACCAGGCTGTCAGTGGTTACCGAGAAGCATCCTCAACAATTCCAGTATTTCCGGACTGTATGTTGTATTTTTAATCACCGAAGTATCAGTGCCTGCCTTTATGTCACTTCTTTAAGATTTTTCCCTTCTTAAATCCTAAGAAACTTTCAGAGGATGATGAGGGCGTCGCCTGTTGCAGCCTCCCCCTCAACTCTGGAGCTTTTCCCCGTGGCACCTGCCCCCCCGTCCCCCCGGGTCCCCCCGGGTCCCCCGCCTCCTACCTCGGCTTCACGGCACGGCTCCACCGCACGCTGCCATCGCTTCTGGAAGGTGTGGAAGCACTCGGCCGGTGAAAGTATCCCCGCAGCTGAACTTTCCCGTTCCGTCACATCGCCGTCGACTCTCCCACTAAAACTCACCGACTGACGGTCAGTGATGCTACCTGCACGCGGAGGGTGGCGTGCTGCGTTCAGGGACTCCTCCGGAACACCACAGTCACACTTTGTAAAGCGTTAAAAAGAGTTTTAAAAAAACGTTTTTTTTAGTGATGGCATTAATATCGATGAAGTAATGTTCTATTTGAGTTTTGTGGTCAGTTAGGTTCAGAAGTTTGCTTTGTACCATGAAGAAGAAAATATTTAAGGTTTACTCCATCAGAGTTCGTGAAGGCAACATAGACGGAAAAGTGCGCATGCGCGAAGCAGAGCGCCTCGTCCCGTTACTGCAGATATCTATCTATCTATTTATCTATCTATTTATTCATTCCACATTGCAGATTGATACTGAAGACAGCCAATCTATAAAGAGATACATATAGAATAATGTAGTAAAAATAAAAGTGTTACACAAGTGCTAAAAAATAAAACAAGACTCAAACAACTTTTTTTTTCTTGGAAATTAAAAAAAAAATTAAAATTGAAAAATGGCTGGTTAATGTACAAAATCATCTCATCAGTTACTCCAGATTCTTGAGTATTTGGCATCCTTGTTTTATTTATTTTACTTCTGTTGATTTCTGGTTGTATGTTTGTTTACAAAATAATATAAAAAAAACTACTCCCCATTGTATAATCTACAATGTCAGATATTTCAACAGCAGCCAAATTCAGTTTATTCAGGGTTGACTAGATTATTATGCTGTTTTTGTCTGTTTTGCAGTTGACAGTGAATCAGTTCTGTGCTTTTCCAGTTTACTCTGAATTTCCAGTAACTTCCCTTTAGTTGCTGCAATAAAGTCGACCATTAATCTTCTGTAATAAGTGTTGAGTTCTATGCGCTATTTAAATGAGAATCACTTTCTTGAAAAATGTTTACTATACATGTCAGAACATTTTTTTTTATTACTTCAGTGGTGATAAGAATTTTACCTTCTAAATTGCAGCTTACCTGTCACATATTTGTATTTATTTCCAATTTCAATTAATTAATTACACCTTTATGTAATTATTTAATGGTGTATTTATTTAATTTTGGAGCCTTTAATCCTCCATACTTATTAGCAGGAATCCTGAGACCGAAGGTGGTATAAATAAGAAAAATAAACTTTATAAACCTTAAATCTTTAAAAGAAAAAAAAATATATGTAATGCAATAGGATTGTGTTCCATGTAAAACCATCAATAAACACCAATAATCAGAATAAATAAAGCAAGAATATTCCCTTAATACTTTATTGTAGGATTTTTGGTTGTTTTCCTAAAAACACAGATCAGCCATAACATTATGACCACTGTGATGTGAAGTAAATAGAGGGGCAGGAAGTGAATATTTTGTCCTCAAAGTTAATGGATAGAAGCAGGAAAATGGACGAATGTAAGAAAAAGTAAAAAAAAAAAAGGTGAACTGGTAATATGATCATTGATGCACTTGGGCCAACGGCAACAACAGCTTCAACTCCCAGGAAGGATCTGAGGTCAGACAGGTGGTCATAATGTTCTGGCTGATGGATGCACACGTTCATCCCGCTGGGTGGTGCACAGGTTCCGGAGGATTCAGCCTACGAGCTGGTTCTCACTGCTCTCACGGTCACCGAGGAGTTGGTGAAGCGCGTGAGGAAGAAGGAGTTGAGGAAGCTGTTCTTCAGCCGGTGCTGGAAGTGGACGTACCTCACGCCGGGTCCGTAGCCCGAGAACACGTGGGCCACCTGCAGGCCCACAGACACGGGTTCAGACACGGGTTCAGACACGGGCCCGACCTCGCCGTACCTGTCCCAAGACTCCACGACTCACCTCCTTCCAGTTGTGCGAGTACTGGTCGAGGTCCTCGGTGGGGGCGACGCTGTGCTGCGAGATCACCGTGCTTCTGTCTGCAGCCAGTAACTTCACATGCAGCTGGTAGATGGAGCGATGCAGCTGAGACTCCTCGTACCTGAGAAAACACACACCGGAGGGGGATCATCTCCGAACAACGTACAGACTGTGTCGTTTTACAGTAAAATCAACTGCTACAAACTTTGTGTGGATCCAGGATATTTGAAGCTTTCAACTATGAACTGTTCGCAACTGATTTAGAAAACTAATATCATTCAAATTGTTTAAGTAATTCCAAGCATAGAATATTAGTTTCAGCTTAAAGGAGACATATCATGCTTTTAAATCCTTCCTTTTTACATATAAATCATACAGTTGTGGTCTATATAAAGCGGAACTGCAATGCTTGGGTCTGAATTCCTCATTATTAGAGCTCCACAGGCCCCTTTTCAACCCCTTTTCTGATGTGCTTCTGAGAGCAACTTGTTTTGGGGCGGTCTCTTCATACCCCGCCTCCTCTCCAGGTTGCAGAGGTGATACTCGGTTCAACGCCACCCTGTTCGGCCATCTTTGTAGTTTGATAGAACAGATACAATTATCTAGCGGTGCAGAAACTTTATATTCACACATTATTTACAAAATGTCAACAACGGAAGATTTGTCCATCCAGCCATACATGTTGGAGCCAGAGTCGGACCCGGCGGAGCGAGATGAAAATGACGATGATGCACCTTCAGAACAACGTCTTCATATGGATGTAACGCAATGGTGTGTTACTATATTTACACTAACTTCTCCATCCATGCCCACTACTACAATACTGCCTGTATTACAACGACTATTTAACACAGAAGTTACATTATAATCTAAAACGAGCACACAGCGCTAACATATGAAGACGGTGCAACTGCTAATGCTAACAAAACAATGACAGGGACGTCTTATCATCACACTTTTTAGCGTTATATACAGCTTACCGAAGTGCTCTGTTCGTCGTCTCCATAGATAGAAGGAACTGACCGCTCAATCAGACCAAGTCTTTCGGCAAATCCTTCTTTATACTGGCGGAGGTTGCTGAAGCAGTCGTCCTTAAAGTGCTTCGCGCACACAAAAATGACCTTACCCACAGATGTGGGTACATTTCTGTGAAAAATCTAACTCAACCAGGCACTTCGAAAAGGTTCTGATGCTGGGAGACGGTGTAACGAAGCTTGTGGGTTACTACATCCAACAACCGAACATTTCGACTTATCCTCTCGTAACTTCGGCACCCTTAGGTTGGACTACAAAATCGCAGCGAGAAACAAAAATGGCGGATTGCTCGAAGTGTCGATGTCCTAATTTGGCAGTTCCGCCGGGAATACTGTGACGTAATAGTTCAAAAAACGTAATAAAGAATAGAAAAATCGAAACGGATCGCAAAATATGACCAAAACAGAATATAAAGATATCAACGGAGCACCTGAAGAGACTACTTTGAACTTTTCTGTACTTCTAAACACTCTAAATATACAACAACATGCATTTAAGGGCTAAAAAAGTGGATTTAGCATAATATGTCCCCTTTAAGATGAATAAAAAGCACAGCTGAACACTAAGTAGTATTAATTTGACACCTAAATCAAAAATGAGTAAGCTGAGTAAGTGATGGATTTACACTTAATAAAATAATAATAAAATACCATTTCACATTAATCTTTGGGTGTTTTTTTAATATTATGAGCCCAGTAGTTTGTGAGGTGCGGATTGCAAGTTCTGTTGTTCATCTAGCCATAACACAAACATTACACACTTAAAATAATACTGTGAACTCCTTGAAAATGACAGCAAAAGCATTTTTACCTTTCTCTGGACCAGCCTCCTGCAGCCATGGGTCCATACATTAACCTACCAAGATTTGCTTTCTGCTGACCCCCAGAGGCCGACAGCAGCAACTGCAGGAGCGCTCACTCCATTAAAAAGCCTTTTAAGTTTCCAGACCTGCTTTGCTTTATGCATACCTGCCACAATAACTCACCCTGAACTTGCAGTATTAAAAGGATTCCTCATTTAATATGATTGAATACTTTATGTAACGACGACCGAAGGTTTTGCATTAAAGACGCTCGTCTGTCTCCGAGACAAAGGGCTGTAAAACACACCTGCAGCCGAGCTGATAAGGCACACACACACACACTCACACACACACACACTCACACTCACACACCCACACACACACACAAAGGCAGTTACAGGTGGAGGAGGGAGGGAGGACCTACCAGTCTTGCACAGCGATCTCAGGCTGATACTCGTCCAGCAGCTCGTCCCACAGCCCCTCGGCCTTCAGATCCACTTCCTGCTCCATGGTGAACCAGCTGAGAACGCGACGCCATTAAATACACACTGTCAGACGCCGAGAGGTCAAAAGGAACTGATGAAGACAAAACATCTTCCAAGACACGCGACAGAGTCCGGTTGAGCCCATTCAATTGGTTTGAGATCTTTTTTTCATGAATACTCAGTTAACAGTAACTTAAGTGCGACTCAAGCTTTTCTAAAGTTACAACATATAGTGTACACCATTCCTAAGTATTCTATACCTATTAATATCGGTAAGTATTCAGAGATGAGACGAGATAAGTTTAAACTTCCTCTTACTTCATTTTGAGTATGTTGAAACACATTTCATCATTATTACTGTATGTCTGTAATCCTAAATTAATGTCTAAAAGTTTAATTAATTAATTAATTAATTAATAAAATAAAAAATAAAACATTTTAAAAAACTGTTTGTTATTTAAGAATTAGAAAATGGAGCTCGGCATTTTGCAATCTTGTTCAAAGTATTTTTACATATATTTAACATATGCAACAAATCATATAACTGCTGAAAACATTGTAATTTTAGCTATTTTAAATAGAACAGAGCCAAAATCTCATAAATTGGGTAAAAAATTATATAAAAAAATACTGTAATAACATGTTTCCATGTAAATTCATGTTATTACATTATAGTAAGTAGAATTAAACTCATGTAAAAAAACACTGTTGTATAAATGAACTGTCAGTATACATTTTTACATTTTGTATTATAGTATAATATTACAGTTGAAAAACCTTTAGGAAGTGAATTTAGCAGAATATGAGCCCTTTAAAATGTGTAAAACCATTGCGTTGTTGGTAAGGATGATGTAATTGACCGTACTGATGGTGACCCTGTTGTAACCTTGAGGGATCGTCACCTGAACAGAGGCAGAGCACAGACCACGGCCCCCTCCGGGATGCCGCTGCTGTCATACGGCAGAACCTCCACACTCGTGGTCCAGCCACTGAAGTCCCCTGGGAATAATGGACAGGTTATTCAGAAACTTCAGGATTAAAGATCTCTTCAGCGCCGGTGGAAAGCAGAAAGAGTCTCACCGTCAGGCTGACTTTGTGGAGGTCCTCTCGTGGGCTCGTCCGGCAGGTCCGGTTCAGGCGGAGGGACGTCTTTACTCAACCCTAAACAGAGACAAAGACAAAGCCTTGCTGTGGACGGTGTAATCCCAGTGCAAATAATCCCAGAGACCAAGAGAATACAATCTGACAGCCACTGGGTGTGTCTCTGAAAAGCAAGAACAACTGGGGTGAAACACTCATGGAGCTCCAGCTCACACCCAGCTTTGTGTAATCCCGCTCATGAGAAGGTGGTGAGTAATCCAAGTTCCTCAAACAACGTGGAGCACTTAGTCAGACAAATGTCCAGGAATCAGGTAATTTAAGAATTACACCATTCTCCATTAAAAAATTTTTTTAATAAAAACGTGTATCCTGTCAGTGTGTCATTCCAGCTTTGTTTCTGCTTTTAAATCCACTTCAGGTCCGTCACAAGGAACTCCAGACCGAAACAACAGCAACTTCTGAAGACCAGAATCTGAGAGACTCTCGGACAAATTGCACAAATGCTGAAGCAAACACTTTGAGGAAGTGAGTCACCTCTTTGTTTAGAGAAGAAGAAATGAGAAAAGAAAGAGTAAAAATCAGATTCTAGGATTCTTTGATGAACAGAGTGTAAAGATCAGCTTCAGTCTATAGATGGTGGCTCAATAAGAGTCATTTAAAACATCTGGAGAGAAAATGAGCAAAGAACCTCCTCGGCAGTAAATGTGAGCTTGGATCAATATTGAGAAAATCCACTATGATCATTTCTGTGTGGACCTGTATGGACCTCTGAGGACCTCTGTGTGGACCTCTATGTAGACTTCTAAGTAGACCTCTGTGAGGACCTCTAAGGACCTCTGAGGACCTCTGTGAGGACCTCTGTGGACATCTGAGGACCTCTGAGGACCTCTTAGAACTTCTGAGGACCTCTGAGGACCTCTGTGAGGACCTCAAAGGACCTCTTAGAACATCTGAGGACCTCTGTGTGTGCAGTGGTGGTACCAGAAGGAGCAGGGTTCTTCAGTAGGTTCCTCCCCAGTGGCCGGGCCTCGTACACAGACTTCCAGTCGCGGCTGTCGGGCATCGGAGCTCCGTGGAGACTCCACTCTGCCTCGCAGGTCTTCTTCCAGTCCGACATGGTGCAGATCAGAAACACTGAGATCAGGAAGTCTCACATGTTTATGGAAAAGATCAGCCTGCTGCCGCCACACCCACCGCTGCTGCTTAAAGGCACAGTACACTATTTACTCTAGTACTCTGATTACTACTGACACACCAGATATCTGTTTTTATCTTTTTGTCTACTGACAGTGTTATCTTCCTGCTTTCTTCCGATATCAGAAAGTGCAAAAGTTATTGTAGCTTAAAGAGGTAAGTAGAATAGAATAGAAACACCTTATTAACCCCGGGGAACATACTGTAGCTCCACACAGAAAAAAGTTAAAATGTCGAAATGACAGGCTGGAGTTAAGTGAGTAAAATTTAATATTTTATTTAGTTTTCATGAAGATGAACTCTTTATTGATAAAAGTGAGCATGAAAAAAGAAAGAAAGAAAATACTACCTCTGGATACTGAATGCTAGAACTTCATGTCAACGGGAAAAGTAAGATCTGAGTTCCACGGAGGTCAAACAAACAACAAAACACTGATTTAATTACTCTAGTTTAATTACTTCTTACTCTCTTTACGTTTAACACGTTTATGTGCAGTTTATTCCCTTTTTCCCTTCCTTTGTATTGAACACACTTAGATTGAGTAATAGACGATGTAAAGGTTCTAATGTGGCTGGTAATTCTCTATTAGTTGAATTGGGTTCACTCTGTGGTTCTAAATACGTATGTCTATCCTCCATCCATGTGGTACTGGAAAAGTCTCGACATATGGTACTCCACTGTGTGTACTTTGCATGTTTATCTGGATGAAGTACAGATGAAAGTTTTGACATCTTCACACAATAAGTGATGATGAAATCTGAGTTCAGTTTTTACTGAACATGAAATGAAATGATCTGAATATACACGATGGATATGAAAAAACTATCCAAAGCACATGGCAGTAAATGATTTATGAAGTTTAGTTTTTCAGGCTCCAGACAGCAGACACACCTTCCTCCACAGTTTCGCTGCTCAGCACTTTGCTCCGTGGATCTCTGGCTGCTTACAGCAGCGTCACACAGGCGAACTCTGACCTTTGCACTGTGTAGGTCGACTATAGGCACTCCTCAACGTGAGCTGGTGACGCACCGACACAGCTTTATGGAAGACGTGGAAATCCGGACGGAGATGCCAAAGATTCGTTGAAGTTATTGGAGAGTATCCACAAGACAAACGTCCGACTGAAGCACTGATTTCTCTTATTCCTGATCAATACTGTTTCCTACATTTTGAATTAAGTGGTTCGCTGAGTGAGCTGACACTTTCACACAGTGTTTGATTTACTTCAGTTTCACACGATTCTCACTGAATTAAGTTAACATGAAGTTAAATGTGACATTAAGTTAGCTGAAATATGATTTGTCTGTGAACTCCAGGTAAGTTTTTTATTTAATTATTATTTGTTTTGTAAGCTATGAGAAAAATAAGTTACATGCAACCTTGATTTCAACCTGATATATATATATATATATGTATATATAGTATTTTGAAGATAAGGGGCACCCACAGTAAGTTTGATCTTTTTTGTGCTTCTTTTCAATTATGTAAACATTCAATGGCTTGAGCTCCATGAAATCTGGGAAAAGGAAAATAATACTGAATAAAAAAGACAAAAAAGAGAATAAATCCTTCCTGTACTGCAGTGCAGTATACCAGGCAGGGCCTGCCACCACCTTGTCTGGGTTACTTCAAAGCAGGTGGGTATGTACAATAACTATTACTTAACCAGTAACTACTACTTACACTGCTTTAATGAATCACTGTGTACATGCTGTACTTAGAGAGTCTGAAAAAAGCAGGCATCTGTGTGTTTACACTGGCAGGAAGATCTTTCTCTTACTGCTGCTGTGTACTCGTGAAATGCTCACAATGAGGTGGAATTATATGCAAAGTCAAAGAGCAAGATCCTGAAGATGTGTTCTAGACTCGCCTCGAGTGCGACAACACCGCTGGTGACACACAACAACAGTTCCTCTGCAATGAGACACAATACGGTCGTGTCACACAGTTCATGAACACACGTTACTGTAAAAGTACTTTTGATGTACCTGTCCCCTTTCTGAACTGAATGATTTTTACCCCAGTAACCTTCATGTCCATCCAAACTACTTCATTAACAATAAAAATGTAAAGCACATAGTGTTGGACTTCCTGTATCGTCACAATAAAAGTCACTGTTAAAGCTCTGTGGGTCAGTAGAGAACAAGACGGCGCGGAGGGATATTTAACTGTGAGCAGGCCTATCATTCTTTATATGAAGCTCAATAATGTACCATCCATGCATGAGTGGATGAATACTGATGAGTATTATTCAAACTATTGTTGTTGTGCTTGCAGGTTGAGGCTTCCTGTCGACTGCACGACGCTACGCGTGCTGATGAAATCCACAAGGTGGAGACATTGGTAAAGGATTTGTTGAGTAAGCTGACGAGGTTCTTTCACCATCGGAAATTTCACGAGCAGCAATCTGGCAACACAGTCGTTATGATTACTGAACAGCCACAAAAAGAAAAAAATACTATAGCAGATGCCTTCTTATTTTAATGTATTCAATATATATTTCCTCTGGATGGCCAAAACAATCCACCATATGGAATAATAATAATACACCTCTTCAAGCAAAAGCATTAATTCAGAAAGACTAGGAAACTAGGAAATAAATACTGGTAGAAAGAATACCTGTTTAATACAGAAAACCAAAACACAATAGTAAAACTGTCTATTCCAGTCTTATTGGTCAATTTAAAAAAAATAAACAACATGAAGGAAGAAGTAGGACTTATTTCCTAATACCTAGATTTTGAAATAACCCAATAAAACATGCAAACATTTAATTTCCATCAGGGTTCCGATCACTGAAAATCTTGTTATGAATAATTATCACAAAATAACACCATAATCCTTCAGTGTTCCATCACTGTACAATTCCCTTAACTCCTTCTGTTATTACAAACAATACATTACTGAAGCTCTTCTTTTAATTCACTCTTTCTTCAATATCTATATGCTATGACGCAACACTTTGCTGCAGTGCTGGATTTGTTTTTTTTTTTAATGAGTCAGCGATACATAATAAACTACACAATTTCATCAGGAGCATTAAGTTCAATTACTTGTACAAATATTTAGATTTTCCTTTACAGAAGGAGCTCAGATGGGATTCAAAGTTCCAGTGACCCGATGCTGATCAAGCAGAATTTAGTAGTTAATACATGAAAACGTAAACAGAAGGATCAATATGTTTTTTTTTTTAAATGTTTTCTGATCACTTTCAATAATCTCAACCAATAAACATTCAGCTAATCAATACAGCCATTTTTTATCAGTTACACAAGACTGCGATAGACATTCCTGGAAACATCGATACTTTGGATTACTTTGGAGTATTTCTGGACTAAAATATTACATATTGTACTTATGAGTGTTTTTTTTTTTTCTTCATTCTTTTAACTCTAAACACTACATGAAGACCTGATATTGATGTCGTTATATTTTCATAGTTCGCTGTGCATTGTTTGATACCAAGATGTCAGAGCTGGGAAAGGGAAATATATAGTGTAAACTTATGTTGTCGTATGTCACAGAGGTGAATTTATACCTCAGCTGCTGGGGGGGGGGGGGGGGGGGGGGGGGGGGGGGGGGGGGGGGGGTTCGGGGTTGGGCATCGAGCCAGAGAAGCAACAGAGAGCAGCAGCTGCCGGGACCATGCTTCAAAAACTCAGATTTACCGTGAGGCGAAGGAGGAATGAAACAACAGAGCTTTGTATTAATAGTGTTGATGTGTGACTTTGTGCTGGGAGGTTATGGAACAGTCCGACTGCAGCGGCCATTTGTTGGACGTCCTGTGTGGACAGGTGTCCCCGCGAGCGGCCATTGGCTGAAGCAAGGAGCAGGAGCCGGTTGGGAGAGTCTCCGGGGAGAAAACGCCTGCAGAGCGCAGTGCTTTGGTGAAATTCAACCAGCCTACATCCTGAACCATCTGGACTCAGCCATTACTTCCCCCACCTGGTCGTGTCCGTTTGGTCCGACAGCTCCTCGGCCCGGTGCATTGTGGGAGCACCGACTGCTGTGCGGGTGCTGGAGGGTGAACTCCTTCAACCTGATAATGGCACAAAGAGTTTTACTTTGGTAGGAAGATTATCTGAGCTCACAGCGGATTTCACTTAAACCTGAAACAAGATATGTGACAGAATTATGTTCACTCGTGAAACTGGAACGTGTGAAAGATTAAAATCAACACAAGCTGGGGGAATCTTGATTCGTCTCGAAGTGGGATCAACCCCTGACGATAGCTTCCTGTCACACCGTCATTCTCCATCACACCAGAGACTCAATGTGTCCCTGAGACAAAAGGCCACGCCTCCTTTTGAAACCGTCCGTCTTCATGAGCGCACAAACACACTCACAATCACCCGTCAATCAAGCAGCGCTGGGAAACGACATCTGCGTCAGTGTGAAACTGGCAGATACTTGTGATGCGTTCGAGATCTAACGGAGGGAATGTGAGGCGCCTGCTCATCCAATAGGCCGGGACTGTCTGACGAAGGATGAGACTGAGCGGCATTACGGGAGCGGCGTGCGTCACACAAACAAATCCCCCAACCTGAATTAATAAATATGAGAGTGTTCTTGGGTGACACACAGTGAAGGTGAAACCTATACACTCCACGCAGTATACACCTACTACCCCCCCCCCCCCCCCCGAGGTCCTGGCGCTGCTCCAAGTATAGACACATGTCACGCTGCACACACCGTGTTATGTGCGGTCACATCACATGTGTGACGACCCACAGTTACATACTGTTCTCACAGCTGCCCCCCCCACCCCACCACCCCCCCCGATCCCCCCTACACCCCCCCCCACCCCCCCCCTACTCGTTCAGATTGCGATACGCTTGCTTAAACACACGCACTCCTGTTTGAGCGTGTTTCGGTCCAGTTAATGCCATCGACGGGGGTCAGACCTGCTATCAGCCTCGCTCTACGTGATTCACTTGGTAATGCTGTGAGGAAGAGACGAGGAGGAGTCCGTCTGTGCTTGTTGCAGGATACTCAGCTTGGTGCATATTGACATCACATATTCTCATGTCGGGCATTAAGATATCTGAGATTATTCATTCCCGATGACCTTTTATCAACCGTCTATTACTACTAGTAGTAGTAGTTTATTCAGTCAACAAAATACATGGTGCAACAAAAACAGAAAAGGAAAAGAAAAGTGAATACAGTATGATTGATATCAACTTCAGAGGAGACTTGCTTTTCTTTGCCATTCCAAAAACAAACAACTAGTTTGAACGGTCATTTGAAATAACACAGTGGATTTTAATTTTGTGATTCCTGAACTCGATAGTTTTCAAAAATAGCGATTTTAAACGGCCTTTTAAATGTTTTAAGCGTTCGTCGATTTTTTAAATTATCGTCCAGATAGTTCTAAAAACTAATACCTGGTTAGCGAGGGCTAACTTCCTGGTTAGTGAGGGATAACAACCTGGTTAGGGTTATTATTCTAATGGCCTTTTCTTCTGATGTGAAATTAAAATTGGGTCAGTGTTTGTTCCATAATTATTTCCCCATATTTCCACACCAAGGCTCAGGTATAGGAGAATGCGAGTTGTATAATAAGTAAAGTGAATTATAATCTAGTAGTGATCTGATTTTACACATGAAGTTGCTAATTTTGCCTTTCTCATCCCAGTGAGCCCCTGTCCCGCATGTCTCAGCTCTGTCCCTGCTTCATCTCATGGTTCCGTCATCGTAAACGCTCCGAACAAAGCCCAGTAATGAGCCTGTCAGTGTGACCAGGTGCGTTGAAGCAGTGAGGGAGCCGAAACATGCAGGAATAGGACCGGCAACCCCTAAAACTCTGCTAAAAGGAGTCTCCTCCTGTGAGGAGCCAAAGCTCAGACACCTCTGGTCCAGCTTGAGACGCCTACAGATCTGACTCACTGAAATTGAATCGGGGGAGCCGGGTGGGCGGGGCCTGTGGTTTGATGGCCCCAGCAAACCTGGTATAATTATAGCCTCGCCCCAAACACGCCATGTACACATGAGCCTGAGTGGCTTGAGTTTCAATGGAGTAAGACTAACCGCCAACACTTCGACAGGCCGCGCGAGAAGCACTCCGCCCGCCAGCTGGTATATTACCCAATCAAATAGTAAATGCTCAATGGATTTCACTTATATAGTGCCTTTCAACTGCTTGAGCAGTCGCAAAGCGCTTCACAGCGTTCATCGAATGCACCCATTCACACACACATTCACACACACATTCACACACACGTTCACACACACCGACGGAGGCGGCTGCCTTGAAGAGTCTTTTATGACCTTTACGACCAAAAGAGCCATTTTGGTCATTTTCCACCAAATCAAATCTAAGCAGAGCCACAAAACACGCTGACTCAGCTTAAAACCTTTAATGTAGAGTTTTAATTTAAGTACCAAAAAAAATTTTTTTTAAAATGAAGGTTCAATTACAATTAAAAAATGTAAATGTAAAGTTTAAATGTCATTATTATTTTAGCTGTTTTTAGAGCTGATTTTATTGGTTTCACCCTTATTTTCCGAGCATTTCATTTTAAAGTTTTTTTTCTTTTAATAATCCTAGTCATTACTATATTTTTTAAAATCTGTTTCATAATTGTTTTCCCATATATGGTGGCTTTAGCTATTTTCACTATTCTAGTTCTTTTTTAAAGCCTTTTTAGCAAAGAGTCCCTTTGAAAATGACTGTGAATTAGCGTAAATAAGCTTAAAAAAAATCTAAAATGTTTATTTACATACAGTTTTCTGAAAGTACAATGATCAATGCAATCCCACAAACATTTATGCAGTGCTGCATTTTCGGGTTTATACCCATGTTTGGTTTTAAGACTTGTACGATGTGTAAAAGTGTAGCTTCCTGCAAAAGACTCTGATACTACTGCGTTCCACTTGATATTTTTTATCATTTGCAATAAAAGTACCTTAAATGTGACTCACTGAAATCATGAGTGAAGTGTCACATCTCAATTTAATATAACAATTTAAATATCTATTGTCAGTGATTGTCGGGTTTGAAAGAAACAGCAACGATGGTTCAGTACAATTAGTAAACTATTCAACAATAAATATAAGCAGCTTCATTGGTCTATTACAAGAAAGAAAATGTGAAGGACACAGACATGAGTATACTTCATCCGGACTGTATTTTGAGATGTCTTCTAAAAACTCCCACTGCACTTTCCAATGTAATATTTCTCCCACGTTCTTCATGTGTCTCTAGAGCTTGTGTGAAATAAATGGGCAGTCAACTTTGTGGTATTTTTTAGTTGCAAAAAGTTCTTGATTTTTTTGATATTCTTTGAATTCGGTTTTACTCATCAGCAGAGGGCAGATTTAATCAAATCTATCTGTATTGAAAGTGCCCATATATGAGTTTTATTAAAGCTTTTCTGTAGTTTCTAGTCTAATATCTGCTCACAATCATCAAGCAAGTGAGAATTTTGACTTAAAATAGAGATTTCATTTTAGCCTTTGAATCTTTGTTCAATACAATTTTGACACCTTGCATTGGTATTCTTTTATATTCTTTTTTATTTATGAGAGGCTGAAAACACCAAACATACAGAATCATTTTGTGTGTTTTATCCAGTATATATGAACGTTAGAACATTTATAAAATAACTCAACAAAACCATCCTTCATTCTGTAAATGACAGGGATCCAAAATTATTACGTAGAATTTTTTGCATAATCAAACCAAATCAAATGGTTAAGAGAAGATGGATAAACTTGTCATTTAAGATTAGAATCAATTAAATCACATGTTGCATTCAAAGTCTGCACCTCTCCGCCAGCAGTGTGCAGACAGGTGCTGATTTTAATGAGCTTTAAATATGGCTGGCCATAAAGCTGTTATTTATAGAGGGTTGCTACCTCATTGTATTTGGTTTCCAAGTACATAATGTTACTTTACCAATCACGCTTTATTGGAATGGTTTCATCACTAAGGAGCAGCTTGCATGTGCTGATGGCAAAGGCATTAAAACGAATCTGTTTTTCCTCTGCGTGGATCTGCCAGTACAGGGAGTGCTGCAGTGGACGCAGCTGCAGCTTGACACTGTGCTATTCTGACATGGGTCAGCGCAGTTGGCACAGATTCCTTTCAAAGGGTCAAGCTGTATATGTTTCAGAAAGTATCCTGCCAGGGTACGAACTAATGCTCGCTTCCTCTGACATGCTATGGAAGCGTGGCGCCCTGCGCGCGCCCTGCACCCGAATCGTTCCCCCGTCTGCAGGCTAACGCACTCCAGGCGTATCTGGAAACCGTCACTTCTTCCACCCCGGCATTAGAGTGAATGTTCCTGCCCTCTGGCAGCTTGTGTACAAGCTGTAATGGTATATCTGCAGCCCGAGGGAGGGTTTCAGTGTCTTGGAAAGCTGCAGGAACTCAGTGACCATGATCAGAAGACACATGCATCATATCACCAACCACCCGGTTGCATAACTGTTCCAGACGACCATCGCTGCTGTGGGTACGAACGCCAGCAGCAAGCCGCTGCCAGACCCCCTCCTCTCGGAGTTCTCAAGTTTAAACCGGCTCCCTCGTTTTTAAAAACACTTATCTCCTGCAGTGCTAAGTCCAACCGTGCACACAGTGTTTCATGCGGGACTGCACAAGGTGGAGGAGACCCCCTGGTGCATATAAAGTGAGAGCAGAAACCTCAAATTTGGTGACCTGTGGCTGGCAGGAGGACAGACAGCAGACAGCTGGGTAACATGAGAACTGGTGTCACCTCAGGACAAGGGCAGCAGCAGACTCTACTCGTCGCTGCGTCTCTGCTCACCGATGTCCCCAGAAAGCAGAAAGACTGGGCAGAGAGCGGTGCCGGGCCGGGAGCGGAGTTTAGATGGATTCTACAGAGGAAGCAGGGCGGCTGAAGCTTCAACAATGCTGCGGGAATGAAGTGTGTGTCGAGGGGAGGGCACGTGCTGGGCGTACAGCATGGGTGGTAATAATAGGAGGGACTGGAAAGAGCAGGTGTGAGCCAGTCAGCTGCCGGGTCATTGACGGATGGGGCATCCCACAGACAGCACTGCATGCTGGGATGACCCCCCCCCCCAGCTCCTGGGGGATGAGTCGGTGTTAACGCTCCCATGGATCCCCGGCTGAATACTTAATGAACCTTTTAATATTTGATACGCACACAGATTTCCTGTTGCACTATGACAGCTCGGGTATCGTTACCCAACAGCTCCCGGGTGTGGAGAGATCAAGGCTGGCTGACTTTTAATTGCACTAAGCTTTTAATTTGGGTGTGTGCCAACTCACAGGGTGGTCCTGAAACATGGATGAAAATGTAGCTCAAACATAGGAAAAAGACCCTGCGACCTAATGTTAATAAGAGATTGAGAGAGATCGTGCTAAATTGCTATCAGAGATCTCATTGATCCATCTACACCCACTCCATCCAATATTTATGAAACTCAAAGCAAACCAATAAGACAGTTCCTACAATCCATTGTGAAGTTATTCCATTATTGAGTTTATTACATTTGAAAAGGCTCAGAACATTCCATTATTGGCAGGCATTAAAATATTGGTTGCTAAAAAGGAGCAGCTGAATGAAACCGCACGGTTGTGAGAGAAGCAGTTGTGGAGCATTGGTGACAAAGTGTGAGACACTTGAGTGAACGGTGCATTAAAGAAGTTCACAAATGAAGCTAATGTCAAATGCAGCTTCATCTTTCATCTTCAACATTCCTCCTGGCAGCCGCTATTCCAATCGACCAGTCCATGCCTGATAACGTCCATGTTATTAAAAGGACCTGCATGTTTTCTGCATGTTGTTTGCATGTTTTCACCTATTTTTCTGATTAGACACCGAGAATTCAGCAGTTTTGAAGCAAGAAATTCATCTTTACTGCAGAACATCACAACAGGTAAAATTAGAAATATAATTCCACCAAAAACCTGGTCAGAAGATGCATGAAAAAGCATGATAAAATTCAGAGTTTATCACGGAATGGTTTTTAATTTTAATTAATAATGTTTCTGCTTTATACTCTACGCTTGCTTACATTGAAAATGACCATAGTTTGGCTTCATAGATCTTATTGTTTCAAAAAGTGCTTTAAACATGAGTATTTGATCGCAAACAGTTTGGATCTGCTTGTTTTAGTTTATTATGGCTCTGGTGAAAGATGATTGACCTGGACTTTGCCGACGGTATTGAACAACTCTCCGACCAACTCCAGAGCTTACAATCTCTGCTCGCAAGAGTAGAAGTGGAATGAAAATGACAGGCCTATTCTTACATGACAGAAGGAAAAAAAAAAAAAGTGGCGGCAAGTGTGGCGAAATGGGTGAGATAACCAAGATTGTGGGGGAGCTTAGAGCCGAGTGGAAACTTGTTCCCAAAGACTCAGCAAGTTGCTGACAACGCCAATCGGGGAATTGTTCCACTTCTGGTCACTTCTTCAGAGGCACACAGGTCCGTTATACCAAGAGGCAAGAGACGTGGTTCCTTGACAATATAATATCTTTTTATTAACAATTTACGAAATCACCCATAAAATAAAAGGGGGAGGTGTTCCAGATCAGAGCCGGCTTACCTCGGGGCAGCGTGTCGACGGGGGTGAGTGGATCCCAGGGGGAGGTCACCGGGTGAATACTAACCTCACACACACACACTCACACACACGTGGACGGGAAGAAACCAAAAGTGGGCCCGGGACTCGCACAGCACACACAAGAAGAGGGGTACCACCACCACGGACTCTAGTCCACCACCGTAGGGGCTCAGCGTCTGAAATGGAGGGATATAATGAATAGGGAACACTCAACACAGGAAAAGAAAAGAAATGAAAAGCAAAGACTATATGATAGGTGACAAACAGCCACCTAGAATATTATAAAACAAGTACAAAGGAAATGATATTTAAACTAAACAAAATGAGATCATCTACACAAACTGAACATTAAACCAAAACAATAAACATAACAACAGAAAGTCAACCACAACAACATAAACCGAAAACAGTGTAACCCCACTGCGTACACGTTTTAAAATGAGGCGGAAGCTCAACTTAAGAAGGCGGTGGTTTGACACAAACGGTTAAAACCAGAACGGGCAGAACCCGGCCCAGCCGTGGCCCGGCCCGGCAGCCGAGATGAGGATGGAGTTTACACGGCGAGGAGCCGGGCTGGAAGTCCGGTGAGGCCGTAGTGAGGCAGAACAGCTGGGAGGCAAAGCAGCGGCGAGGAGCACCGGCCCAGTAGCAGCCGCAGCTCTCCGATGCAGCCACTAAATGTAAACAGGGATCACAGGGGAAGCTCACATCGAGAGCCAAACACATCATATACTGACTGGCACCATTTAGGCTCCATACCTCAGGGACGCGGTGGGCCACACCTGGGAGGGAAAGCACGTCTGAGCGTTGTAGCCACCCGTAGCTTCCTACAACATTAGCGAGCTTTAACATGCGGGTAACCTCCGTGCCTTGAGAGGCTATAACCTACCAGCAGCAATCCACAACGTGATGCGGGTTCAACCAGCTCTGAGAGTCACGATGTTTCCGGAAGTGCGGAGCGGAGCGACCGACAGGGGCGTGCCCTCAGCCTTGGAGAGAGAGAGGGCGCACACGGAGACCAGCCCCCCGCTTTATAGTAGGGTGGACTGTCCTGATGACTTAAGGCTTAAGATCCCAAGATGAAAGGTTGACAACTTCACATGATGTCATATATGAAACTAAAGGTGGTGGAGTTAACATACTGAAAGTTGACAGTTAAAAGTCTGGCTGCAGTGGAAGACAGAGTTAACATCCTGAAAGTTGACAGTTAAAAGTCTGGCTGCAGTGGAAGACAGAGTTAACATCCTGAAAGTTGACAGTTAAAAGTCTGGCTGCAGTGGAAGACAGAGTTAACGGACTGACGGTTGACAGAGTTAAAAGACTGGTCTCAGTTGAAGACAGAGTTAACGGACTGACGGTTGACAGAGTTAAAAGACTGGCCTCAGTTGAAGACAGAGTTAACGGACTGATGGCTGACGGAGTTAAAAGACTGGGCGCAGTTGAAGACAGAGTTAACGGACTGATGGCTGACGGAGTTAAAAGACTGGGCGCCGTTGAATACAGAGATAACGGACTGATGGTTGACGGAGTTAAAAGACTGGGCGCCGTTGAATACAGAGTTAACGGACTGATGGTTGACGGAGTTAAAAGACTGGGCGCCGTTGAATACAGAGATAACGGACTGATGGTTGACGGAGTTAAAAGACTGGGCGCCGTTGAATACAGAGATAACGGACTGATGGTTGACGGAGTTAAAAGACTGGGCGCCGTTGAATACAGAGATAACGGACTGATGGTTGACGGAGTTAAAAGACTGGGCGCCGTTGAATACAGAGTTAACGGACTGATGGTTGACGGAGTTAAAAGACTGGGCGCAGTTGAATACAGAGTTAACGGACTGATGGTTGACAGAGTTAAAAGACTGGGTGCAGTTGAAGACAGAGTTAATGGACTGATGGTTGACAGAGTTAAAAGACTGGGTGCAGTTGAAGACAGAGTTAATGGACTGATGGTTGACAGAGTTAAAAGACTGAGTGCAGTTGAAGACAGTGTTAACGGGCTGATGGTTGACAGAGTTAAAAGATTGGCAGCAGTTGAAGACAGAGATAACGGACTGATGGTTGACAGAGTTAAAAGATTGGCAGCAGTTGAAGACAGAGATAACGGACTGATGGTTGACAGAGTTAAAAGACTGGGTGCAGTTGACAGAGTTGGGTGAGATGTTTGCTATGGTTTTAGGGTCACAAAAGGTCTACTTAAGGTAATTAAGGTCATTTTATGGCCTTTCAAAGGGTTTTATTGTTTAATGAGGGTCATAAAAGGTCTAACTAAGGTGTAAGTAAGGTCTTTTTATGGCCTTTCAAAGGATTTTATTGTTTTATGAGGGTCATAAAAGCTGTAATTAAGGTGTAATTAAGGTATTGCAAGGCCTTTTAAAGGATTTTATTGTTTTATGGGTGCGTTGAATAATTTTATGAGGATTTTACAACCTCCTAAATTAATTTATGAGGGCATTGATGTAGTATTTTAAAAAGTATTTGGTTATTTTACGAAATAAATCTGCTCTTTGAAGTTAAATGAGGTTCGTTGTTTTGTTTTTTTTCACTTATTTTTGTTTTTAATGTGTTTTTTATGTGTGTCATTGATTGGCCGGACGGTTGACAATTGAATTACAGTTGAAAATGTCAAAGGGGAGGGGGTTTGTGCTATTTTTAAAAAAACACCTCAGTTTCACATTTTTATCTCGCCAAGCTCTCGGAGGATCAGTGATCATCATAGGTGTTTTTTGCAAGAGATGCCAGTGGGGAAAACCAAGATGGCGGTGTTGCGGGCACCGCCATATTTATTTCTCGGTCGCCGCCATCTTGAAATGGTGCTATGCGGAAGCATGGACGGAAATTACGCGAAACGACTCGCCGGAAGTGACGTGTTTAGAAGCCGACCCACAAGAAGTGACGAAATGGACTGAACGTGAAGGAAGATACGTACACGAAAGCCGACCCACAGGAAGTGACGTGGTTGACCAAACATGCAGGAAGTTACGTAGACGACACGCAAATGCCGGAAGTGACGTGGCGAGACCCACTCGACCTAAATTAAATCGGCGCACGTTTGTTTTTTCGTCTTTGGATTCTTCACACGTGTACTCGAAGCTCAACGGAGTAAAGGATTTTCTTCTGTTAAGGTAAACAATTGCTTTCTTGTCTATGTAGAACATATCAGCCTGTACTAATAAGAATGAAATGGTAGCTGTAGTTATATCAGTATTAATGAGAGTAGGAATAGTTTTATAGTTTTGTTAGGAGCAATGCATGTAAGATCAGCTCAAAGTTTATGTTGCTCTTTCTATCTTTGTCCCATGTGTTGGTTTATTAAAAACGTGTAATTTATTACCACAAGAAAACTTGCGAAAGTAAATGTGGGTTGAAAAGCTGTTTGTTGAAATGAAAAGAAGTGGCAAAAGGACCTTCTCACTCCTTCAACCGCATCACTCAGGCCTCCAGCATGGAGCCAGACTCTGCTCAGCCTTGTTGGCTTTTATTTTCAACTAACAACATGTAACACACATGAACCATCACTCACCCACCTACATATCCTCTGATAAAAAGATCACACCTAATCCATCTCATTCCTCAGCCTCGGCCTCCTGAAATGATGTTAGAGTATTGCTTTGTCTCCAGCCATTGGTTCATTGTGTGTGTGTGTGTGTGTGTGTGTGTGTGTGTGTGTGTGCGAGGACCTAAACTGAGCTTCTTTTCTTTTTTATTCACCACGATTACATGTCACTATTACATGTCGCTATTACATGTCACTATTACATGTCACTATTACATGTCACTATTACATGTCACTAACATTTACCTTTCTCTCCTGTAGTCTGTCTCTCAACCTCCCTGCCGGATGTCTGACAGTGGAGCTGAAGGTGGATTGAAGCCTCCTGTCCTGATCAGTCTTCCGGGTGGATCTCTCTCTTATCTATCTGTCTGTCCTCTCCTCTGTCCTCTGTCCTCTCCCCCCACCCGGCCAGCAGGAAGCCTCCACCTCTGAGTCTGCTTTCTGCAGGTCTCTTCCTGTTAGAGGGAGTTCTTCCTTTCCACAGTCGCTCACGCTTGCTCATGTGGATTTGTTGGGTTTTCTCTGTTCAAGTGCCCTGTGATTGTATATATAATAAAGAACAATGGACCTGGACCTTATAAATACTCTCTGAGCTTTATTTAGATTAAATCTACCTGGATGTACCTTCCAGTGTACTTGTGCTTCCCAGAACTGGACACTTAAGCCACTGATGTCATTCTGCCTTTTAAAGATGGCGGCGACCACATACAAGTATGGAGGTGACTGTAAACAAGCATGTCGGCAACCACAAACAAGTAAGACGGCGCCCTTACGCCGCCATTATTTGATACCGCACTGGCGGGGTTTCAATTCTGGAGAAGCAAGGTCGCACTGCGGCTCATGTACTCTTGCCTCCCACCGACAGTGGCGCTGTGATTGTGCTTTGGAACAAAATGGCGGCGACCTGCAGGAAGAGGCCATATTTCATGTACTACCGCCTCCCACCGAGAGTGGCGCTGTGGTGGTGATTCAGAACAAAATGGCGGAACAATGTGGCGGCGATCATAAGGAAGCAGCCATATTGTCGGCCATTTTGGATTCCCCACTGCCAGCCTCTCGGTCATGCCCATGGTTTGGACATGCCCCGCGCCTCTCTCAGGCTGGCTGATAAAGGCCAAGCGGATTCAGTGTGGTTTCATAGATCTTTTTGTCCACAGACTAGCAGTTGGCAGAGTTAAAAGACTGGCTTCACCAGATTAAGAATTGGGGATACATACTTGTTCAGGATAAAAAAATAACAGAGAAACATCCAACAGGCTTTTGCAATCTATGTCAAGAATAAATAGAAATAAAAGAGGCATGTGTAAAGTTGTTTTGTTTTTTGACTGTACACATTGGAAAAGCTTTTTTCTGTTGGTAACTTTCATAAATATCTCAACTGTACATATAATGTGACAACTCCAAAGACGTAGTAGGTTAGTATTATTTTTTTTATTCTAGAACACTAATCTTGGGTGATTTTCACCCAGGCGATTATTCACATTTGATTGTTTGAATGCTGATTCTGAGAATTCGTTGCATTTTTCGATGGGAGTGGATGGGAAAACCCATCAACTTCCCTTTCCAATAAATAACAATGTAAAAAAAACCAACTTTTTCAAGAATAGCAATAATTATGGTTTATCAAATAGTTTTGTGCTTAGACCAAGCATAAGAATGAGGTCCTTGTGTCATTCATTCATCTTCTACACCACTTTAACCAGCTCAGGGTCACAGGGTGCTGGAGCCAATCCCAGCTAACCGTGGGTGAAGGCAGGCACCAGAAACAGAGCCACACACATTTGCGTTGACATGGGACATTTTAGAGTCACTTCTTTACATCAAATGTGATTAAACTGGACTTTTGCAGAAAACACATACACGTACAGAGAAAACATGCCAGACCTGCACTTGAACACATGTGTTTGATTCACAACCAGCCTTTTTCATTGGACTTTCATATTTTAGATGTTGGTATATGCAGTTTTTGTAGTAATCCATTACGAATCTGAATTCTAACCTAAACCATAAATATGAGGGTCATGGGGTTACTCAAGTCATATGGCTGCACCCTATGGGAAAACCTGAATATTATGAGGAAAATAACAATCCATGATAATCTGGGTGGGGGAGGGGTTGGCAGACCACAGGCAGTCACTCGAACTCTCCCAGGATATAAAAGTGAGAACCTGAAAAGTGTGTGACCCTGGTAAGCTGCGGGCCATACTTTCCATAGTGCTAAACCGGTGGCCCCGGTTGGGGAGCTTCATTAAGCAACTATCCATCAAACACAAGCCATTCGGGTCACAGGATACACTATGTGAGGTACAGACAGCTTTCATACAGCTGTTTGATACGTGAGAGAACACAGACTCTATTCAACCTTCCCTCCTGACACATGGACCCCTGATCTCTGTGGCATGCCTGGCAAAAGCAAAGCTCAGCTTTTTTTGACCCCCCCACCCACCCCCACCCCCCCACTCTCGTCACCAACATCGTTACGCCTCCAACACCTGCGACCACCCCCCACCCCCACCGTCCAACTGGAGCTATGTATGGGCCAATAGTTGGTGGGGGGCAGTGGGGAGGGAGGGGGTACAGCTGCAGTACCCGTCTTGGATGACTTGGATGTAAATGTGTCCCTTTCATAAACTCAGTCCCGTGGTTGTGGCCAATGAGGCAGCAGCAGGCACTAAAATGGCCTAGCCAATGGCAGCCTCACTGTCAGGTATATAAACGGCGAGCGCAGACCTCCAAAGTTGGGCGACCCCTATTTCGGCTGTGGTGAACAGGATCTGATCCCAAGGACTGTTACTTCTGTTTGTCTGGTGTGCAGGTAAAGAAATCTGAGAGATTGTTTGTGGCTATGCAGATTGGAGCAGACATGGGAACATGGAAGGATTTGGACACTTTTTTTTCAAACATTTAAAACTGACAGCTTTGATTTATTTTTTTTCTACATCAAAGACTTTTGGAACTTAAAAGTCCAAAGGATTCATGCACAGCAGTTCATGTGTGGTTGGCTGCACATATAGTCTAACTGGAACCCAGCAGAGTGAAAATAAGCATTAAGAGATGTCTTTAGCAAAGCAATGGCTGCAAAGCAGTTGCATTACTAAGTTCTGGGCATGTGGTCAAAGAGCACTGTCATCTGCAAAGTGATTAATGTGGACAGGTGTACGTGGGGGAGGCTGAACTCCACCTGATTCCTGTGATTTATTAAGACTTTCAAGCTTAACGTTTTTTTAAAACAAAGGCTTTAATTGATGGGATTATTGGATCATTTGAAACCAATATGGTTTATCACCAAAGTCTTACTCTGCTATTCCTCCACAGATCAGCTTTCATGTGTGTCATTGCATGCTCCAATTTTTGACTTTCTCATGCAATTAGCCTTTGAAGGCAAAATGATGGAAACTTCGGTTGGCCAGTATGAATTTGTGTCGAGATCATTGCTGATGTTTGCAGGACAGGCGGCAGGACAACACGGCTGCAGCCAGTATGTCTGCATTGTGATGTTTTATACAGACACACTTTAATGTGTTTGATTTTGTGCAGACGGCCAGTTAAAGCTTGGTCAGGTGTGAACATGCTATCTGGAAAAAAATTAGCCAGCATATCTGCCAGGAGTCTTTGGGTGTTTCTTGTATATGCTGAGGACACACAGGGTATACAGTCAAATGTGCTGCTGCTATAAATAGCCAGCCAACGGGCCCTCCTGCCACTGCTCTATTTCAACCTGACATCCGAGACCTTGGAAATTGAGTGACACTTGTTACCAGGATTCCTCTGCTGACACCATTTTAGCTCTGCAGCTGTCTGGTAGAAGATTCTGTATCTCAGACTGCTCAAGATTTTTGTGTCTGTTCAGATCAGACAGAGATGAAGACTGTTTCCTCACCCTGTGCTTTCGTGTCTTTGCAGTGTTAGAAAGCAACCATGCCTTTCGGAAACACCCACAACAACTTCAAACTCAACTACAAAGTTGAGGAGGAGTTCCCCGACTTGTCCAAGCACAACAACCACATGGCCAAGGTCCTGACCAAGGATATCTATGCCAAGCTGAGAGACAAGCAGACACCCAGCGGCTACACCCTGGATGACATCATCCAGACTGGTGTCGACAACCCTGGTGAGGCCCAGAAAGACACAACATCATAGTCAAAGAAGTCAGCTTCAACATGGGCAGTGTGAACCTGAAATTCTAAATCCCCGTCGCTCACCTCTCTTCCTCAGGTCACCCCTTCATCATGACTGTTGGCTGCGTCGCTGGTGATGAGGAGTCCTACGAGGTCTTCAAGGATCTGCTGGACCCCATCATCTCCGACCGTCATGGTGGATACAAGCCCACTGACAAGCACAAGACCGACTTGAACTTCGAGAACCTGAAGGTATCCAATCTGTTCAAGTTTGTGACCATCGTGTGATTGTTGGACTCACTTGGTACTGAAATGTTGTGACTCTTTCACTAGGGTGGTGATGACCTGGACCCCAACTACGTTCTGTCCAGCCGTGTCCGTACTGGTCGCAGCATCAAGGGATTGACCCTGCCCCCCCACAACAGCCGTGGCGAGCGCAGACTGATCGAGAAGCTGTCCGTCGAGGGTCAGTTAGCTAGCATCAGTTTCAGCACATTTTCAGCAGTGACACTTAAAAACAAGGAGCTCAATGGAACAAAGGCCTCCGCCGTCTTGATCCTTTTTGAGATCTAAGTGTTTCATTGTCTTGGCAGCTCTCACCGTCCTGGATGGTGAGTTCAAGGGAAAGTACTACCCCCTGAAGTCCATGACCGATGCCGAGCAGGATCAGCTGATCAATGATCACTTCCTGTTTGACAAGCCCGTGTCCCCCCTGCTGACCTGTGCTGGTATGGCCCGTGACTGGCCCGACGCCAGAGGCATCTGGTGAGTACCACCAGTGATCAGTCAGTGTTGAGCCTGGTGCTCCTGCACCACCTCTGGGGTTTAACGTCTCCTGAACCTTCTCTCCTTTCAGGCACAACGACAACAAGACCTTCTTGGTCTGGGTGAACGAGGAGGATCACCTGCGTGTCATCTCCATGCAGAAGGGAGGCAACATGAGGGAGGTCTTCAAGCGTTTCTGCACCGGCCTGCAGAAGGTACAAGGACCAAGATAAACCCAGTGACAGTGGTGTGAGTTGTTTCAGGATTCTCCACTCACCTTCTTTTTTTTTTGACCCTGTAGATTGAGGAGACCTTCAAGAAGCACAACCACGGCTTCATGTGGAACGAGCATCTCGGGTACATCCTGACCTGCCCCTCCAACCTGGGCACCGGCCTGCGTGGTGGTGTCCACGTCAAGCTGCCCAAGCTGAGCACACACGCCAAGTTCGATGAGATCCTCACCAGGCTGCGCCTGCAGAAGCGTGGCACAGGTATGTGTTCCGTCAGCTTGACTTCCTCTCTGCGATCTTCTCTAAGGCATAACGTGTAACCGCTGGTTCTTCCTTCTCGGGGTTCCTCAGGTGGCGTGGACACCGCCTCCGTCGGTGGCGTCTTTGACATCTCCAACGCTGACCGTCTGGGCTCCTCCGAGGTGGAGCAGGTCCAGCTGGTGGTTGATGGTGTCAAGCTCATGGTCGAGATGGAGAAGAAGCTGGAGAAGGGCGAGGCCGTCGACAGCATGATCCCCGCCCAGAAATAAAGAGGGACAGTTGCCTTTTTGTGTCGTGACCATTCATGAGACTCTGCTAACCTCTTTTACTTCCTTCCAGTCCTTTTTTTTTCCCTTTTCTCTATCCTTTGTTCTTTTATTTTCTCCTTTTTTTTCCAAGTTCTCCTGTGTTGGTTGGTAACATCCTGGGATCAGCCTACGACGTGGCGTCACCTACTTTTTGTTATAAAAAGTAAGAATTATTGAAGCTGTTCATGCTGCTCAATAATAAAGTGCCCCAATAAAAAAGTACATGAGTCATATTGACCTTTTCATGCTGCAGAAATCAGGAAATGTGTAGACCTGAAATGTTAAGACTTTGCACTGGGTGAAAACTACAAAATATCACTATAAAAATGACATTTATTAAAAGATTTTTTAGATAAAAATAACCATTATTCCTAATTTCTCTGCTGGGTGAGGACATAAGATTGAGATCTAGAAGTGACCAGCAGATGGCAGCAACACCTTTAGTAATGCTGCAATAAAAGCTCGCTATCTTATTGCTATAGCAGCATTAGCTAAAAAACCGAAACAGATTTATTGAAAAGTTGATTATTTTGTTGGTTATTTCTACACTCAAACTATATAATATTTTCCCCAGATTTTTACTAATCCTGGCATCAAGTTACAACAAAGCGAAGAACATCACATTTTCACATAATGGCTGAAATGATAAAAGAATGAAACAAAAGACACTTAAAATGGGGTTATGGAGGTTATATTGGATTTAGAAATACAAAAAATATTGAACTCTCCCTGTTTGAAATTACTTTTGTGGAAAAAAAAAGAAGTTTCCATTGTATTCAAGATTTGAAGTTGCTGTAGGTTTCTCTCAAGAAACCCCAGGCTGTTCATATTAGAGTTGTTGAGAATGAACATTTAATTTCTTTCCCCTCAAACTGAGCATTTTTGTGAATGAACTGCACTAGTTATTAGGTGAGGCTGACACAACCAAATAACAAGATACCCCCCCCAAAAAAAGGAAAAAATGCCAACATCAGTGAATTTTATTCATCTTCAGCTCCATATTTTCCTTATATACCACAACCACTCAATCTCAGTACAGTTACAGTTTGCTTCTGAGGGGAGGAATTAAACAGTAGAAGAGAGTAAAATTACTCACACAGGACAAACTGTGTTTTTTCTTCAGTCTCTGTTGCATATAACATCAACTGTTTCCAGTGCATGTTAAATACTGAGCTCCCGCGTAGTTTTCCCTAATACTGTTACCATCCACCGATTAATAACCAGGCCAGAGACTCAGCGCCTCTCAGCAGGTATACAAGCATTTACGCAACACTCAAGTCAACAAAAACTCTTTTCAAGAATTTTTCACAGTAGATTCCACCTTAAGACAAACGTTCATCCATCTTATACTAAGAGTGAGTTGTTTTACACGAAGGTTATTTGCTTTTTTAAAATTTTTTATGCCCGCTTTACTTCTCGAACTCCCGCTGAAATACTCAGCAGACAACCTGATTCCGATCACGAGACAGTGACGTTAACATTTCTATGGCTTGAATGCGACCCGGGGCTTTCGACGTTGTGGGTGTGTGGAGTCATCGACCGGTGTGGATTCAAGTTCGAATGGAACCAGACTGCACACTGCCAAAAGTCCTTGTGCTGGATCTAAAACTGAACCGGTTTCTCACACACTGCATGTTGCGGCACGTTTTATGGCAAACCCCGAAGACGTCCCGAGAACTCGGACGGCCTCGCGAGTAAACTAACCTTCTAGCAACAAGGTGGAGTGAAGTCACTGCGTATCGCCCGAGCCCTTCTGGTAGTTTTCGTGAAACGGGGAAGAAGAATCTGGCGTTTAGTCAAACCTCTCGTCTAAAAAACTTGACTGCGTCTTGCTTCTGATCCTTTGTGTGCATCATGTTTCGTTTTTTTTGTTTGTTTTTTGTTTTTTTTTAATTATTGTTTCCCCTAAAACTCAAACTCTGAAGTCATGCAGGATTGCAGGTTGGTTTTGTTCCCCATTGTCACTGACAGAAACTGCTTTAATCTAGAATTACTTCCCTTGCTCTAGCTATAAATAAACCTTGAGCTCTAAGATATATACTATATTCATATATTTTATATACAGCCATCAACTGACTGATATAAATCCTGTTTTTTTAATGATATTATTCTAAAAAATAAATAAAGTACCTGTGCAAATATCCACAAATTGAAGTGTTTCACATTTAAGACATTGGCGCCCTCCAGTGGCTAGTTCTGGGTATTACCTGTACAGGTACACTGGAAGGAGCTGATTCAAGTCAAAGCAAAGTGCATTGAGGTCTATATTACCTAATGCTAATATACACCACAATGAGAAACGTCCAGGGAGAGAGGACAGAGGACGAACTCCCGGTGTCCACGTCTTTTTGGCGTCTGCTTCTCACCCCGAGGGGGGGGGAGGACGGCTCATACGGGGGACCCACTCTCTCCCCCCCCGCACGAAACAGGGCGCACCAAGAGAGGACTGAGAAGATGTGAGGGTGATGAGGATGACCATGAACGATAGAAAAAAGTGGGTTCAGGTCGGGGACGGGTGGGACGAGGTGGTGGTGGTTGGGCTGTAGGGTGTAAGGTATGGGTGGGTGTGTGTATGTGTGTGTGTGGTGGGGGGGGTGAAGGGGGAGGGCGGTTTTCGGGTCACCATGAGTAAAGCCACAACTGAGAGATAGTATTAACAGTAAATCAGCAGCCAGACAACATGATCTCTGTAGCCTACGTAAATATCACAGTACGTTAATTCACTAAAAACAGGGAGGGAGAATAAAAAGCTTCTCCCCTTTTTCTCTCAGTTTTTTTTTTGGTTTTGTCTTTTTTTTTTTTTTTTTTTTACATTAAATATGTACTGTATGAAGGCGCTGGGGGTAGTTCACTGTTAAAAGGCAACTGGACTAACGAGAAGAAAACACCATCCACACTGCCTTGGTCCTCCCACCCACCCCCACCCCCACCCCTCCCCTGGAACCCCCAACTCATCAATAATGGACAGAGCAGACCAGGGAGTGTGCCACCAGAAGAAGAAGAAGAGGAGGAGGAGGAGGAGGAGGAGGAGGAGGAGAACGAGGGAGTTTGGGAGTGTGTGTGTGTGTGTGTGTGAAGGTGAGTGTGTAATCGGAGAGGTTTTGTTTGCTTGGCCGATCCACTTTTTGTCGTTTTCCCACCGAGATGATGACAGAGGTGAATGTGGCACCAAATAACCAGAAGAACCAGAAGAACTGTGAGAGGAACCAGAAGAGAAACCAGACGAACCAGAAGAAGAACCAGAAAAAAACAGATGAACCACCAGAAGAGGAACCAGAAGAACTAGATGAAACAGAAGAAGAACCAGACGAAGCAGAAGAACCAGGAAAAGAACCAAAAGTAGAACCAGACAAACAGAAGAACCAGGAGAAGAGAGTGCTGCACCAAGAACACACCAGACTGGCAGTGCCGGGGTGGGGGGGGGGGTTGATGACCACTGGGGGGTTTAAACAGTCTGTTCAGAAGATGTTCTGGTGTCGGCGAGCTGCGTCTGTCGTGTCCTCGGTGCGGAACTCTGAGTGGACGGTACAAGAAAGAAACCCAAACGACTGTTTGATGGACTTTGAATCCAGCCAATCAGAGAGCAGCAAGTCGGTAATGTTCCCCAGAGGACTGAAAGCTACGATATGAAGATGATCGACCAATATGAAGGAAATCCACACACTTAAAAACTGTCCTGAAATCTGGGAACAAATGTCGTCTGTTTTCTTTATGCACGTTTGTTCCCAAAACTTTGATTATCTGGGAATTCCCAGAAAACGATCTTATATTACAAAGACATGAAACTACTCCTAAATTCTGGAAAAAACTAACCAGTGAGATAATCTCCAAAAATCAGGAATAATTGTCATGTAACTAAAATCTAAACTTTGCATGTGTTATCTTTTTAAATATAGATAATTGTTTTGTGATTAAAAAAAACACGGATTATTTTGGAATTCTGCAATAAACACAGAGTTCCTAAAGGGAAGAACAGGAGATCATGTTGAAAATCTGTGATTATAGGTTAAGACATAGTGAAAACAGTTCGACACGGATGTCTTCCACCTCCACCAAGTTGGATTATTATGGATTTTTAATCTGAGCGTCCTCAACTCCCCCTCCTGTCTGCACAAAAAACTTTGCTGATGATGGTTTGGTTTCTCCTATAAACTCCGTCTGCACTTCAACGTTCTGCTCGTCCAACGCAGAGAAAGTAACGGGAGAAAGTAACGAGAGAAACTAACGAGAGAAAGTAACGCCGTCGGAGCGTCTGATTGGCTTGTTGTGCGTTTCACCCTGGCCTCTGATTGGCTGTTTCAGGATGCCCGTCGGCTCTGCTCCCACTGACCTTAATCCAGTGCAAGCGTCACCGCTGTGTGTGTGTGTGTGTGTGTGTGTGTGTGTGTGTGTGTGTGTGTGTGTGTGTGTGTGTGTGTGTGTGTGTGTGTGCACCAATCCAACCAATGTCCTCAGATAAACACCAGCGGAGGGATGAACAGGGAAAGTGGTGTTTTTTTCTCTCTTTCTTTCTTTGTACAGAAAGGAAAGGACCGGTTGGTGGATGACGGTGGACACGGGATGTTTTTCTGAGGTGGTGAGCGAGACGGAGGGTGAAAAACGATGATCGGAGCAATAAATAACAAAATAAAGACTCATTATGGCTAAAGAGGAGCAATAAAAAATATTCAACCAGATTCCATTTGATCCAGGTCCAGTGGTGCAGCGGCCTGGTGACGGGCTGAAGGGTGGGGTGATGGGGTGATGGGGTGATGAGGAGGAGGAGGAGGAGGAGGGGGCTCAGTCTGTGTGTGTGTGTGTGTGTGTGTGTGTGTGTGTGTGTGTGTGTGTGTGTGTGTGTGTGTGTGTGTGTGTAGGGGGGAGTAGTCCTGAAAGAGACAGAAGGAGAAGTCTTTTCTCTCGGGTCCAGCCCCTCGCCCCTTCTCCTCATTTTTTTTTCTTTTTTCTTTTGTTTTTTTTTAACTTTAACTGTTGTTCTTCTTTCATTCCCAAACACTCACACAACAACACACGCTCACACAAAAAACCCCACACTCACACACACCTGCTCACACAGACCTGCACCCCCCCCCCCCCCCCCGATCAGCTCAAAGTTCAAGGTCCTTGGAGATTTGGGTGGCGACGTCCCGAAAAGCTAGCGGCGCCCCCCACAGTCGCGTGTAGCGCACGCCGTTAGAAGTCTCGGAGGTGCCCGTGGAAAGATGGCACACCTCGGCCTCGAAGGCCACGCGGCCCCCCGCCACGCCGTGGGTGCAGGAGAGCAGAAAGGGGCCGGCGTGGTGGACCTGGCAGCCGCATCCCAGCGCCGCCTCCCGCAGAGCCAGAACCACCTCCGCAGGGTCCCGCTGCCCGCCGCCTCTCAGATCCCAGCCACGTCCGACGGCCCGGGGCTCGGGCGCTTTTTGATACCCAGGTAGATGGCAACTAAAGGCGAGAGGAAGGAGGAGGGAGGAGGAGGAGGAGGAGGAGGAGGAAACAAAGCTCAGACGCTGCGGACGCCGCTGTGGATTCAGGGTGAAAACGTGAACTGACCTTGTGACCGCAAATCTCCTGATTCCCTCAGATTCATTTGTGACCCTGCGGGACAGAGAGGCGGAGTCAGAGGAAATCCACCGCCGCTCGCCCGCCACGCGGCACAGTGAGATCAAAGCAAGCATCGGCAACGACGAGCACGTGGAACAGTGCGTCCTCACCTTACAGGGAACAGCGCCTCCTCTAGGGCATGCAGACACAGTGCTGGTCAGAAATACACAAACGTCTTATCTTCCAGAGGGAAAATGGACCAAATGACTGCGGAAGAACCGACTTGTGCATAAAATGTCCAAATGCATCGATCCTCAACTAATAAAATGTATAAATGTACTTTCTTCAAGACTGTCTAAACATTACGAGATACGACCAAGATGTGTAGCGCCTTCCAGTGTTGGTTTCTCTGGATCTTTTCGATGATTGAGGTCAGAACAGGTGAATTTTATTCTTTAATCCCTACATTTGTGGCGCTGGTCACCGTAAGACTGTCCATGTTGTCACCAGGAGCTCCACCTCAAACCCTGGAGAGGTCTGGGTAATCTGCAGGGTTCATCGCTCCTTTCACCCCTTCAAAGCCTCCAGTACCGGAAGCAGCCGCACGGCATGATGATGCCCCCACCATGTTTTACAGCATTTCTGTTCTGGTTCTACTTTAGTTTCATGTTTTCTGAATCGCAGTCAGATTGGAGCATCCTGTAGCTGTTTGCTCAATATCACTGTCTTCTTTGGTTCTTGGAGTTCAAACATCACACTGCAGCTTTTAGTTGTTTTTAAGAACACTTTATAACCCGGTGGAAGAATATCCGAGACTCGCCGCAGACCTGTGAAAGAAGCTCCTCGGTGTTTTGAGGCTCGGATTCCAGGGTATGATTTATAATTTCATTGAGGAAAACGTGATAAAGTTGTCGAGAACCAAGCCCATATTCAAGTACACCATAATATCGTTCTGCCTTGGCTTGGTGGAACGTTTTTTGTTACTTCTTCTGATTGGTCGATATCATGCTGACATGCAGTGTCTGAATCCATCTTTTGCTTTATGCATCTTTCAGATGTTTGTAGGTGTGGGGTATTATGTTCAATGCACGTGGACATTCCATAAAAGGTCTTGATATGCAACAATACTCGGCATTACCAAGACACTTTCACTTTCTGCATTAAAATCCGATAACAGGAGCATTTCTCACCAGCACACCATCAACAGTCTCAGTTCACCTCTGGGCTACACATTCCCATTCGCTGTTCCCACCCACACATGGAAAAACATTCAGATGATCAACCCTGGCAGTCACTAATAAATAATAATAATGAAAAAAAATAATAAAAAAAAGACTTCTCTAGGGATGAGTGTATTAATACACGGGACAATGGAGGAGTGACCGATCCGGTCTCTGTGGATGATGAGTCTCACGGTCCAAAACTAAACTGAAGACTTGATTTGCAACCATGCTTGAAACCAAGAGTTTGGGACGTGGAGGGGGTGAGGAAGACGCTTCATGCAGACGAGAAACATTCAGACAGGTGAGGCAGCAGCAGGCGGACGAGAAAGAAGCCGGAGACATGGGAACTTACTAACTGTTTTTGGTCCTTGTGGAAGAGTACAACCCGACACTGATTTGTTTGAGCCCTGGCGCTTGGACGGGTCAAGGTTGACCCTGATGCCATGACAGTGGGAGGAAGTGGGAGGGGGGGAGGGGGGGGAGGAAAGCGGATAGAGAAAGAGAAGGAGGGTAAGAACGGGGGGAGTCGGGTCGGGAGTATCAGAGAGAATATAATTGAATCACAGGAGAGCGAGCGGTGGAGAAGAGCGCAGCGCCGGAGCTGATTGGCAAGGATAAAGCCGAGGTTTGATAAGATTAGACATGTGTGATTATGACGAGTGGGAGGGAGAGGGGAGCGGAGGATAATCCACGGCCACGCCAGGGCTCGCCAAAACGGCCCCGGGCAAATAGAATGCTTTGAGAAGCCCGGATCCGTCGCTGACGCCGTGCTCAAGCGGAGAGGCGGGAGTTTGCAAAGCTGTGCGGCTTCCTGTCGGGTGTTTGATGTCCTTAAAAGAGGAAATTTACTCTCGCAGCAAAGCCGCAGAAGCTACATCACAAGAGATAGACGTTAACAAAAAAGGGCGCGTGAATGTGAGGACTGAGCGCTCCTCTCGCTGCAGCCATATAAGAACAGAAGCTCGGCAGGGATTAGAGCAAAGAAGGCATCTGGCGAAGTAGTAACTTATAAATCATAACTGTATGGACCAAAAAGGAAAAAGGAAAATAAGTTTGTTAAACTCAAATCTGAAAATGTCCTGTAATGCCCCCTCTTTGCCTGAGGTGGCAGTGTTGAGTTACGAGCAAGCTGCAATTTCACTTCTCTTACAGTTTAGTTCTGAAACATTTATTAACCCTTGTTTTGTACTTTCTACTAAATAAAACTCATGTTTAACCTTAAAAATGAAGAAGCTTATAAAGAACAAACATACAAAAAACTGAAACTGAGGTCGCATTCATGGAGTTTATAAACTACAACCTAATTTTTTTATTATGATTACATTTTTAGGTGTTTGAAGTTTTGTAGTCATTTTTAGTGGTTTGGAAGATATTTTCCTTTTTACCAGTTTCTAGTATGTTCGGCTATTTTAGCCAGTATATTTAGCTGTTTTTACTCTTTTGCGTTTTTTTTTTTCTTTTTCTTTTAATTCTAGTTACATTAGCCTTTATAGCTATTTTAACTTTGTAAGATGCTTTAAGGTATTTTCACTATTCAACCTTTTTTCTTGTGTTGCTTTTCAGCCGTGCAACTTATTCTAAAGATTCTTTCCCTGCCGTTTTAGCACTTTTCTAAAAGGCAATTTGCTTTGAGCAAAAACAGCTTTAAGGGCACAACATCTGCAGATTGGAAGTCGTTACTAGACGAGTGTCTTATAGTATATAGTATATATATAGCACAAAACAGTACCAAGCTAGCCACCACAGCAGTAATATATTAACAACATTTCTGGGATGGAACTGATGCATAAAACATTTAAGTTTTTGAGAGTAGTCCATACACTTGATTCTGTTTTGTAACTCGAAATTTAATCTGCATGAATGTCTCAGTTCAACTAATATCGAGATGATGAGCGAACTTCGCTAGCCGCTACTCGGAAATGGGCAGGAGAAAACG
>NC_137634.1:2279532-2292032 GCF_963383615.2 Lipophrys pholis | reverse complement strand
GCATGAAGATATGAATACAGTCAACGTGATGAAGACTATACTTGTCCTGCTTTCATGTTTCTGCATTAAATAAATTTAAATAATTCAGGTATAGCAAGAGACCAATAAACCCAATAAACAGTGTTTAAAGCTTGAAAACAACATATTTCAGTGATTAACCACAAAAATTGCGTGAAAATGTATTTTTCCTTTTTAGATTAATTCATCTTATTGATTTATTATCTAACTTGCACTTTGTTTTGTCAATTTCTCATTAAAAAAAATACAACAGGAAAACCAAATTGCGTCATAATTTGAGAGAAAACTTCTTATTTTCAGACTGAAAATCATTTGTATTCATGACGTTTTGGTTTATTCATTCATCGGTTCAGTAATAATCTGAAACAGAATCCAACACAGCAGCCGAACAGAGAAAAACTAGTGTTTCCTTTAAGAACTGAGAAGAATTTAAAATATCCTAAATTCCATTTTCTCTCCTTTTACTTTACACGACAATGTTTTCAACTTAGAAAAACTTTTGTTTTGGTCGTCTGTTTACGTGACGTTGCTGGGAGTCACTGAAAGTGACATTGAAACGTCTCCGTCTCCATGGAAACTTCCGAGACTCTGCGACAGCGCATGCCAACACAGCGCCGGTAAACAGTTCTTCTGCACATGCTCAGTGGAGCATGTGCCGTCTGTCCACTAGAATGTCGGTGTTCTGCCAGTGTTAACGTTAGAGCGTTTTGTTCTCTGAAACAAAAACAAGCCACAGCACCACATTCACGTAAACAGACATAATTATCAAAACGGCACCGTGAAAACGTGAAATGCATCTGAAACCAAAACACAAAAAAAATAAAAAACCCTGATGCGTTTCCACCTGAAACGTTGTCGCGTGAACGTTTTATTGTGTAAAACTGAATAAATCCGCAGATTAATTCCGGTCAGTCACGTTACCGTGGTGGCAGTCATGTCTTTGCGGCGGTCCGGGATCTCGGACTTGTTGGGGTTGTTGGCACTGCTGACCATGGGGCTGGAGGGCGGCAGGCTGTGGCTGCCCATCACGCTGCAGCTGGCCTTGCGAGAGGGCATGCGGCCCTCCCGCAGCTCCCGCTCGCCCGTGCTGGTCGGGCTCCGCTTGGGGTGCATGACGGGCATGGAGGGCCCGCCTTTGTTGTGGAGGACAGCAGAGCAGAGACACATAGGGATTCGTATAAGGAATATTCTGTGGAGGAGGGGCGCGTCTGCAAAAGCAGGCACATCGGACCGCCTGCGTTCTGCAAACGTGCAAGGAAGCCTCACTCGAGGTCAGTAAACCAACACTTCCTCTTTTACCAGTGAGTTGGTGATAATCACTTAAATGTATAAAAAGTCTTTCAAACGGCTTTATTTCTTATCCAAATAGTGAAGATCTGATTTATTTTAATTTATTAAAAAATCTTACCCTTATGAATGTTAAGTATTGTAA
The DNA here is from genome assembly GCF_963383615.2 of Lipophrys pholis. Classification (NCBI taxonomy): domain Eukaryota; kingdom Metazoa; phylum Chordata; class Actinopteri; order Blenniiformes; family Blenniidae; genus Lipophrys; species Lipophrys pholis. The sequence continues at coordinate 2,290,582 of NC_137634.1, read as the reverse complement.
AATCTACTGTAATATTATCTTTTGTTTTTTACTTTTATGTGTTTTAAATGCTGATTCTTATTTATTACAATACTGATGATTCCACACATTAAATATTTCAATCACTTTTTTTTTCATTATTCTTAATAATTTAAATGGTGAATATATTCTAAACATGTCACGCACATATTTTCAAGTGTTTCAAGTAATCTCAGGATTACTCATGGATGAGAGTCTGTTTTTGTTCCTTCTGTTTGTTTCTCTTGTTCTTTTTGTGTTTAGTATTATCAATGTCTTAAAATGTTTTTATATCTATTTTTTTCACAATATTTAAACCAGAAGCCGCAATGAGAAATTTTATTAGAAATATCAAAATAATTAATTAATTATTTTAATTCCTTTTTTTTATAGAAGTACCTGTAAAACGACTCCAGTGAAGTAAAACAATATTTTTACATCGGCTCTAAAACGGCAGGATTTCACACTAATAACAGAATTTAGAGCAAAACTAAAACTCCTGAATCATTAAAAAAAAAAAAGCAGCATCGAAAGCTTGTTCCTAGTTATTGATTAGTGTAACGCAACAGGTTTATTTATTGACAGTTTAAATCAGTTTATTTCCCTAAAATCTTTCTGCAAATTGTTCTTGACAAACATTAAGACATTTTTATCTGCAATTAAAAAACAAACTTCAGACCAGCTGATCATTTTTGCATTAAGTTCATTATTTAAGGAAAACCGTTTGGTGTGATCTTTCAAAGCAGCGGCTGCTTGTTTCTGGACCCGTGAAGGTGAAGAACCACGGCCCCCCCAGCAGGGGGCGCCGCTCGGGGGTTTTGCGCCGGACGCTGCGCCGACTGTACCGAGTTAGAGACTCACAGAAGTCGCTGTGTCGCCGCTGCCGGTGGTAGGTGGAGGCACTGCGCTGGCTCTTGCTGTGTGAGGAGGAGGTGGAGGAGGACGAGGATCCGGTGGCGGAGGAGTGCTTGTTGGTCCCGTTGGTGATGGGGCTGGGTCGTACCCTCGCCAGGGACAGGCTGCTGGCAGAGCGCGCCTCGCTGCCCTCCTGCGGGGAGACGGGGAGTCAGAGAGGTAAGACACTGGGGTCTGGCTGCAAAGAACAAAAACTCCTCGGGCGTCTTGAACCTGGAATCCTGGACTCTCAACACTTAACTAGAACCGGCAGACCTTCGCCAACGCCACATCTGTCACCATGGAAACCAAAGGATCTCAAGGTTATTCGATCCACTGCTCCTCACATCATTTTTCATGGTCGTTTGAATTTCTTTATGTTTAACAGTTTGACTCTGATGTACACACATTTGTCTTAAAGACGTTGTGTAAACGGGGATTCAAACTTTACCCGTTCCAGAATAAACACGTTACATTAAAGTAGTAAATTCAGTTCATTTCAGGTATTTGTTTAAAGAGGAAACGCTAAAGTGCAGCTTTTTCACACTTCATACGTCCAAGCAAAACCCTGATTTAACATGAACTGTTCACTGACGCGTCCAATGACTTTGCTGCAGTGGAACAAGAAAACACATGGATGAAGAAGTAGCGGGAAGGCGGCGGTTCAATACTCACGTCGCCTTTGCGGCCCAGTAGTAAGTAGGTGGCGGTGACCTCGTTGTACTTCTGATTGAGCAGAGAGTCTTTGATTTCCTCCGGAGTGAAGCCCATCCCCACCATCACCTCTGAGCAACACAACAAGCCAAACGGGAGACGGTGATGCGGGGAGACGGCGGCGTCCGGCACGTTGCAGACAGGCGGACGGGCTGACTCACCGATACGGGCCGGGTCGCTGTAGTCCTCCACCGGCTCTATGTGGGGCTTCAGATCGTCGCCGTCGTACCCGGCGTTTATCCACTTGTCCTTCATGACTTGCTGTGGAACGCAGAAGCGTCAGACGGGTCACGTTCCTGTACGTCTGGACCAGCGGCTGGTGATACTTTTCTTAGTTTGGCTCTTCATTATTAGTTAATTCCAGCCGATGCTAACTTCATTTAAACATTCTGGCTTTTTTTAGATTGATAGAGCCCCCTAGTGGTGAAACATTATAATTCTTTTAAACAGCGAGTGAGTAGAGACACTTATTAAGACTCTTCTTGTAAACAAATACAAGCAGATGCTTCATCAGTCCCTTTTAGAAAATGGGGTTTGGGTTTGATTTACTGGAAATGACAGTTAGTCTGAATTTAGTGAAAACTAGATGTATATCAGGTACATTTTCACATCAATTCATCTTTCAACCTATTTTAGAATGCTTTGAAAAAACCTTCAATGAAGGTTAACCATTAATGAATATGAGCATATCTAAACATTTAGAAACATTAAAAAACTTGCACACAATTGCAAAATTCTCAACACATTTCAGTTTGTGTCAATTTAAAAATAACTTTACTGGAGAAAGTTGAGCCTGACCTGCAGCTTTTCAGCCAAATTTCTTCTTTCAAATGATAAATTAGAAGAGACGTGACAGAGTTAATAATCACAGACACACCGCTTGTTGTCTTCACCTCAACATCTCGTAGAAACAGTAGTTAAATCTCCTAGTTTAATTTTATGTCAGTCACTCATAGTGGGGATCAGTAATTGGTGAGACCGTTACTAAGCCCCGCCTCCTCGGGGCGGCGTTCACAGCGCCCCAGGCTGCTCACACACACACACACACACACACACACACACACACACACACACACAAACACACACACACACACACACACACTCACCTCCAGGGTGCAGCGCTTGGAGGGATTGAGCACCAGGAACCGGCGGAGGATCCCCTCGCAGTCTGTGGACATGTAGAACGGAACGCGGTACTTTCCCCGCAGCACGCGCTCCCTCAACTCCTGTTGGGGACACACACACACACACACACACACACACACACACACACACACACACACACACACACACACACACACACACACACACACACACACACACACACTGCGGCGTGTTGGGGTGCAGTCACATACGAGTGGGGTTAAGCACACATTTGTCTCCACCCTCTGGTGGAGCTCTGGGGGGCCGTTCAATCCCATCTGCTGGGTTTATGATACAGATACAACTCTTTTGTTTTCCAGCGGCACGTGTCGCCCGGCGTGTCGCCCGGCGTGTCGCCCGGCGTGTCGCCGCAGCGTTTCAGCACACAAACAAAGCGACGAGCTCGCCTTAGAAGACCCGAGGACACATCAGCGTCTGAACCTCGGTTACTATGCAGGAAAGAACTGCTGAAACAGACACTGGTGATAACGCCCTCGCACGGCTGAGGATCACGTCTGATTCCAGCAAAATAACACACTTTTTATTTCGCACGTCTGCCCCCATGCTAATGGATTAACAAGCAATGAGTTTCACAAGATCTGGAAATGTCTGAAAAGGTGTAAATCAACGTCACCTTCAGCAGAGACGCTGCTGTTATTGTGTTGAGGCTTTTTCTTAGTTTCCTCCCCACGACTCTTATTTGCAAACTTTATTATTTTCTATGTTTTATTCCTACAAAAATCCTCAAACATTTTACAGCCTTCTTGATTCATGTTTTTACTAATTCTGCACTCATTTATCAACTCTCAGTCTCTGTTCTTCTCTTGTATTATATATCTATAGAAAAGTCTCAGTCAATAAATTCACTTTAAAAGATGTCAGCCCTCTACTGGGCCAGTTTTGGTCCACGGGCCACACGTTTGAAGCCTTCCTACCCCATGATACAATGACATACTGTCATAGAATCCAGCTAACAGGGTTTCCTCGAAATAACAGGCTGTAACCATGAACTTCAAATCTATTGGATCGTATTGACAAATGATCATCTCACGGGGTGTAAACAAAAAACCTTCCACTCCAGTCAGTGCAGAAACACACCTGATATGATCACACTGCAGGCCTGTCAGTCCACGGCCACACGCTTTCATTCAGATTGTTCTCATGTTATTGCACAAGCTTAAAAAAAAAAAGATAATTCTACATCCATAAAACAGATTTTGTTCATCAGGTTGCTGGAAATTCACCTCATCAGCAGCAATTAGTTTGCCGGGATTCTTCTCAGGTCACACAACTTTTTCATTGTGTTGTTGGGAAGGATATTGGTTCGTTTTGCAGGTTCTGTTTGTGAAGTACACACACACACACACACACACGCTTGCCTTCAGGTTCTGGCCGTCGAAGGGCAGCGAGCCGCTGACCAGCGTGTACAGGATGACCCCCAGGCTCCACACGTCCACCTCGGGCCCGTCGTACTTCTTCCCCTGGAAGAGCTCGGGCGCTGCGTACGGCGGCGAGCCGCAGAACGTGTCCAGCTTGTTCCCCAGCGTGAACTCGTTGCTGAAGCCGAAGTCGGCGATCTTAATGTTGGCGTCGGCGTCCAGCAGGAGGTTCTCCGCCTGGAGGTGCAGGGATGGAGGGAGGGAAGGATGGAGGGAGGGATGGAGGGATGGAGGGACAGATGGGGAGGAGGGCGTGGAGGTTGTGCTCACATGTTGTCCAACAGCACAGATCCTGGACATGACTCACACTGTATATATGTCACTGTGTGTTCAGGCTAAATAAATAAATAAATAAATAAACAGGCTCTTTACTCTTCAGCACGATTAAGATGCTGAAGGACTTTTTTTTTTTTTTTTTTTTAAACAAACACAGATCAGAAGCTTTCTCACCTTCAGATCTCTGTGGACGATGTTCTTGGTGTGGCAGTAGTGGACGGCGGAGACGATCTGCAAACAGGAGGAGACAGTCAGGCTGAGGGCGGTGAGCGAGACAGACGCCGGGCGGGACGCCACGGAAGGTTCCAAGGGAGCGTACCTGTCGGAATTTGGCTCTGGCTTCCACCTCCTTCATCCTCCCATGAGACACGAGGTAGTCGAACACTTCACCTGCGAGCCGGCACATCGGGTGGGAAATGGGTTTACAGGCGACGCGTTACAGACTGAGTCATCTTTATGTCACAATCTACATAGCAAGTAGGTCAGGAGACGTAACGTTAGCAGAATATTGAAAAACTGTATGAAATACGTTTGTTTTCTAACCTCACACGGTATTTCTGTACGATCTTTGATGCCGTTTTATTGGCAGTATGTTTGACCATCTGCTCCATCACTAACATAGACTATAAAAAAATAAAAACATTGACGGTGCACATTGGCCTTCACAGGCATTTGGGCAGCACTACAACTCCCTAATACCTCCTTATGTTCTTTTTTTTTACCCCCTGATTTCCAAGTAATACGGGCCTGAATAGAAAACCACATCTGAAACCGAGCCTGCGACTTTCGCCAAGGTCACGGTGAGCAAACGCTACGGCCGGAGCGCCGAGGAAAAAGACAGATTAGTGACACAAATAGAAACATAAAAAAGGACAAATGGAGGCAAGAAGAAAAGGAGACATCAGAGGCGGTGTGCTGACATCACCCCGTCTGAATGCATGATATACATATATATATATATATTATTTATTTATTTTTATCGGCTACTGTTTCCTGTTTTTATTTAACATTTCCTGTGTTTTAAATATGTTTTGTATTGTATTATTTGTTAAAGAAAAATTTCTGTCACTGCTTTGACAATAAAGTTGATCTATCTATCTATCTATCTATCTATCTATCTATCTATCATCTATCTATCTATCTGTCATTCATATCGGATGCAGAAAAATAACGTAGGAGCCACAATCAGCCAATGAATTTTGCTCTACTAACTTTCATGGATATAAGATTGAAATAAATATTCACTAAACTCTGTTATTTATTTATTTATTTAATATTTTGAAATCACCTACAGCCCTGGTACTTCTCGATAATGTCTGAAATACAAACCAAACCGCAGAGATCAGAGCCAGTTTTGTGACGATCAGTTTCATTCCCACCAAATTTGTAAAACCCACAGATCGCTGTCGCATAATTTGATGACTTCCCGGACATGGCGGTGACGGAGCGGTACCCACCTCCACTGGCGTACTCCATGATTAGGTAAAGGGTCTTATCCGTCTCAATCACCTCGAACAGCTGCACTGTAGCCACAAACACAATCAGATTAAAATCAAATATAGGAGTGTATAAATACAACAAAATCCCTGCTTGTGATATAAATAATAGCGCGGCCTTCTGGCCGTCCGCCGCTGATGCTGCGGGGCGGCTTGATTCATTTTCAGCGTTGGAAAATCCGCCCTGGTGACCTCCATATGAGGCCCGAGATGCGGCTCGCTGCGGTGAGCGCCCTCTGAAGCTTTGTCGCCGCATTACACCCCGTCTGGTCCCACACGTGTACGAGATAAATTCAATCACAACGGCGGCGGCACATGTCTTACCTATGTTGGGGTGATTTAAGCCTTTCATTATTCGTACCTCCCGAAAAAGCTGAAAGAAGAGAAGGGAGCGTTATCATCACACTGAACTGACGACGACACCGTTTAGGACACAACGACAGGATGGAACGACACAGCGAACCACCAGAAGCCCTTCAGAAACAGAGCTGCTGTCGGATTTGCTGTTTTTAGCCACTTAATTCTTGATTTTCTTGCTTTTAGCTTCGTTTGTCAGCACAGTGTAGGTCAGTAGGACACTATTTGATTTGACAAATAAGATAGTTTACCACAGTCTATCACGATACTGCAAATGTTGATATCGCAATGACGATACATTCACGATGTGCTGTGCTGCCCTTCAACATACTCAGATAATTCTATCTCTATGTAAAGTATTACTTCACACCTCCAACCGCTCAGGAGAGACATCAGGTGTGAAACTTGTGCCGAGTGAAAACGTGCGGATCACGTGATCGGCTGTGGTGACCTCGATGGTCAACGCACCGTGAGTTCATTCACAACCGAGAGAGCCGCCTTCGACGGTTTTCCTGTCGCTCTTTGTGCTCAAATGCAGCAAAACCCCTGAACAAACCAGTTGTAAGGTTCGCCATAGCAGTTTTGGTTCAACTATCAGAGGCGTGAGGTTCTAAAGCAGCCGACCCTCATGGCCGTAGAAGAAGTGCGTCTACAGATGATCCAAACCACGGCTGCTCCGCAGCTGCTCCGGTGTTTTATTGTGTCAAATGTGGAACTAAACAGTCATCCAATCACATGTCGGCTACATAATGAACCCATTTGTGCAGACACGGTGAAGACGAGCTACTGAAGGTCGAAATGAGCTTTGGAATGAGGGCGAGACTTGATATGAGTAACTTTGAACAGCAGCACTGGGATTTTCACCGGACAACAGAGAGAAAGACCAAGAGAGAGAGAGAGGACGCAATGTTGACGTCAAATGATCAGATTGATTGGAGTCGTCAAAGACCAGAAAATCACGTCATTTCAAACATGTAACACACATATTGTAAAACTAAAGTGTCGATCGGATGATCGTCTTTTTATAAATTCTGTTTGCGTCCCTTTGTCTCTTTTTCTGTTAATGTTCTGGAAATAAATATGAAATAAATGAATAAATAAATCTCCTTTTCCTCCATCCCCTATTGTTTCCTGTCTTGTGCCATAACATTGAACTAATCTACTTTTTAGCTGACAGGTTCGTAGTCCTACTTTTGGCTTATCAAGTACATTTAATAGCATCACATTCCAAGGTAAGAAGGAGGGCAGCACACTCTCTTCCAGAAGTGATTGTTTTAATGTCTAATGGAGAAACGATGAAGGAATTAAAGGTTGAATACACACAAATACAAACACTGTGTTGTGGTTTTGTTTATGGCTTTGAGTTTTGCAGAATGAAAGTCCCGATAGTTTAAGTGGTCATCAAATCTGTTGGTTTTGAGGGAATAATAAATAATAATAATAATAATAATAATAATTAATACATGACATTAGAAAATCAGCAAACATAAAAATACAAGAACATCATAAAAACAGTCATGAAATACACAATGAATATAGATTTGTACTTTGCATTAAAAGTAGTTCTGAACAAGTGACCGATGGGATTAGACGTGAGATGAAACCTGCAACCGTGCGTTCGCTTTACCAACTCCGTCAACTATTGGAATACTTTTCTGACATATTGCTTCTGCTTCACCCCCCCCCCCCCCTACCAAACGCTCTCTCACTCTCCACACTTCACTGTGTCTTCAGGAGTTTAAATCATTTCTGTGTAAATGTGTGTGAATGTCCACATGATCGGGGGAAACCAACAAATTGTCCTGCCGATGACGGGATGGATTTGCCTCCTGGATCAGAGCAACTTGTGCGTGAGAGCACTTCTCACTCATGTGATGAGTCTGGCAGGGGGATTAATTCTGAGCCAGCCTCCCTGGTTTTGATGCACACAGCAGCACACTCCTTCAAACAAAGGGACGGCTGTGGAAACCAGCGACTGTTCCCCCATATCACCGACATCCAAAACTGTAAAATAAAAAATAAATAAATGATAGGGCGATAAGCTTTTCTATCCTGTTTTCTCTGTCTCCCTCCATTCCCTTCCTCCTTCGTTCACTTCCTCCGGCAGCCCCCAACGTCACTGTTGCCATAGCAACCCAGGTATTAAGAGCGGGCTCTTTCCCAGCCTCCTCCAGCTGTGCTGGGGGGGGGGGGGGATCTTGGGATATGTAGTGTCTCATCATCTGGGTCATCCCATTAATTCCCCGCTCGTCCACAGCAGGGCTGAGCGGGTCAGTTCCGTCAAAACAATAAACAATCCCCAGGCAACAAGCTCGACTCCGGCTGCCGATAAGAGAGAGAGAGAGAGAGAGAGAGAGAGAGAGAGAGAGAGGAGAGAGAGAGAGAGAGAGGAGAGAGAGAGAGAGAGAGAGAGAGAGAGAGAGAGAGAGAGAGAGGAGAGAGGAGAGAGAGAGAGAGGAGGAGAGAGAGAGAGAGAGAGAAGAGAGAGAGAGAGAGAGAGAGAGAGAGAGAGAGAGAGAGGAGAGGAAGAGGAGAGAGAGAAGGAGAGAGAGAGAGGGAGAGAGAGAGAGAGGAGAGAGAGAGAGAGAGAGGAGAGAGAGAGAGAGAGAGAGACTTTGACGCACGTGTTTCGGTGGTAATAAGGCTGGAATTAAAATCCAGCAGATGGAAAACAAAGTGCATTAAAATGTAATCCGCTGCTTGTTTTTGGGGTAAAATTCCTCCACATGCATGTTTTGTGTTGAATCCTTCAAATTATCTTTTGCCTTTCCCTTCCTTCCTCACCCCTCCATGATCCCCTTCCCTGCTCCCCTCCACATACGTTGCCCTCTAGATTATGCTAATATCAGCCCTTTCATGTCTTGGGGATTTTCTTACGCCCCCGGGGAACGTAAAGGAACCATCACCGGCCAATTGTGGCGTATTCCGGCCAATCAGCAGCTAATCGTCCCTCCTCTGCCTCGCTGTCATGCTCGCCTCAATCTCATTCTAAATGCTCCAGTCACTGTTTCCCCAGCAGGCGGTCAGATCCACCACAAAGCAGGCAGACAGGAAGATGGCCTCACACGGCTCCTGAGGATTATACATCCTGCGAGGTGGGGACAGCTCGAGCCAGGTGAGGTGAAGGAAATGACTTACGCGGCACAAATGTGAGGAATGAGAGTGAAAACAAGAATGAAAACAAGCAAATCAAAGCATAAAGGACAGAAATGCTGCAAGCAGAGGTTCATACAGGTTTCAAGGAAAGGAGAGATAAACTACAGAGTCCACTTTCTTTTCTCAGAAAAAAAAAACGATTGCTACAGAAAGTATTTAGAAATTCAAATTTCTAAAGGACAAGACGGTAACACACACCAACATGTCCGACACAACAACATGGCAGCTGTTGAGAAATGTATGCTATGGGCAGTCCTTGTTTTTTTTTCTCTAGATTTCTTCACCGCTGCTTCATCAGGGTTGTGGGTGGTTGAATGGATTCCTGCTACCAACAGGCGGAGTCAACAGTCCCGTCACACGTTCACATTCCAGAGGCTGTGTTGGGGAACCAATCGGCGTTGGGCGCATGGCGTTTGGGACTGTGGCAGGAAACAGAAGTTCATCCGTTCACAGGGAGAACAAAGAAGCAACGCTGGGACTCGAACCCGTGACGTTCTCACTGTGACAGTGCTCACCACACTGTGCCGGATTTCAATTGGAATTGAGTTTCAGTTCCAATAAAACACCAACAAAAGCTTCTTCGGGGAGCAAACCGACGGTAATAAACAGAAAGGTTTTTTAAAGCAGGTATCTGCACTATATTCTTCAGTCAATTCTTCACAAGGCTCATGATCATTTATTTGCAGGCTTATTATTGGAAAAGTCAATAAAATGGGCCACGCAGTTTCTCCTGAAGGTGTACGAACTGACTAATGGGAGGCCTGAGCGCAGTCCACGAATCTCCAGTTCCATCATTTCATGTGATGTGAAGCAGAAAACCTGGACGTACAGACGCGTTCCAGTCAAACAGACTCACACATGTGCTCTGCTTGAGTACTTTCATCCCTGGGTTGAGTTCACAGCGTGCCCACGGGCAGAGAACGCTTGTGCAGGGCGAGGGAGGTGGAGAGAATAACGATGGGAGAGAAGGAAAGAGATGCAGAGACTTATGCTAAATGCTGTTGACGCTTTGGTTTTCTGTGCACATGAGCAGCAGGCCAAGATGGCTGACCTCTTTACGTCTTTATACGTGTGGATTCAGCCCAGTGGACCACGAGAAGAAGTTGTGTAGAACCGGCACAAGGTCCTGATCGGTCCGATGTTTTCAGTTTGGTTGCCACACGCCTTCCTTAAACACTGAAAATATTTCTCTCCCGTAACGTCTCCTTGGCCTCCAGACTTAATCTTTAATATGAAGACAGAGCTACACTCGGCAGAGCGCGGATCTTCACCAACGCCACATTTGTTCGCGGAACCCAGTTAGCATTGTGAGCATCATTAGCATGTTAGCTCAAGTCGATTGCCACCTGCCAGGGTGGCTACATCACTGTGTGAAACACTGAGCAGGGAGCGTCTCCATGGGCAACAGACGCTGATCAAACCTCCAGCTCTAGATTGGAAGACGGTCACAGACTCCCAAAGTGAAGGCGTAAAGCAAAATAGAAACAGGACGTTGAAGCAGCAGCGCAAACGATCACGCCTCCCTATCGGCGTTCTGATGGATCTGAGAAAACCACAAGATGTGACTGAAGGAGGAGC
>NC_137634.1:2120135-2279332 GCF_963383615.2 Lipophrys pholis | reverse complement strand
ATTCCATTGAAGACAGACGTGACGTGTTTTCGTTCACAAAGCGAAGCAGTAAAGCTGCTCCCGGTGTTGAATGGCCGCACGTCGTCCCGAAAGCAAACGGTGGGGCGGAGCCTCCCGTAAATCACCAGTATTTTCCACAAAAGTGCAACTCGCCATCCACTTTACATCCTTTTCCCTCGTTGTCCATCAGTTGAATCACTAAAACACGATCGGATGACAACTGGCACGAGCCTGACGCATGATTTGCAGGCGCGTTTATATTCACCACCGCTGTTTATCGTACAAATCTCAACACAGCAGACATTGTTCCCCCTTCACCCATCAGCTGCTCTGCCGGGAGGACTGATGTTGTTGATGTGGTATTGGCTGTGGTATATTGCTCTCAAAAAAATTATTTGTTGAGTTAATGTAATTTAATCATGTCATACATTTCCATCTATTCAGATTAAGTAGCTCTAATATCTTTAAATCATGTTATCTGTACTAGAATGAACCATCTAACAAAGAGAAACTCAGTATTTCCAATATGTATACTACTTAGTTGATTTTATTTATTATTTTGGAGTGTGGAGCACTTTTACGAGTACGAAGTCGCATGCTAAGTATCGATAGTATCATAGTCGGTGCAACACTGTGAGGTACCTACGCAATATTAGGCAAGTGGTCATAATGTTATGGTTGATCTACGGCTGTAGAACGGGGAGGGGGGGGGGGGGGGTCGTGTTGAGTGGGTCCGTTTGAATACATCTCTTACTGAAAGGCAGCATGTCACATTGTTCTGATAAGCTACTATTTCTATGGATCAATGAAGTTCTTGTATTTCTTCTTTTTAACCGATTGTACTGCAGTAATCTACATGGTAATCACTCAACACAGTGAGAAGTACTCCCACAACCATGTACTGCTTGTGGTTGCCCTTGACCACCAGACTCCATCATCTCTTGAAGAGAAGTTCGTCCCATATCACCTCAGGAGAACACTTGGTTCTCAGTGCTGCCCCCTGGAGGTTCCTGGGTTTTCTACAAGTAGAATGGAGGCGGAGGCTGACGGTCTCTGAAGGTTCGGCTCAAGACTTTTCTATTTTCTAGAATTGTTGGGTTTGTCTCTGTAAAAGTGCTTTGATACGACTCTGCTGTATTTGACGCGATATAAATAAAATTGTATTAAACTGAATAAAGACTGCAAGCCAAACCTTTCCTCCATCAATGCCTGACCTCCTAAAGGCTCCTCTTCGTACACTAACAGAGACGCACTTCAAAAACCTTCCAGAAAGCTTGAAAAAAAAGGAGCTCAAGTCAATATTAATCCTCATGGAGTCATGAAAGTACTCTTGGTCATGTAATGTAACGTCATATTGATGCTCCGGTTTAATTCCCACATCTTCTGCTTCAGAAGACCAGACAGGAAGAAAAACCTCAAGTTCAACACTCCACATGCAGACCAGCAGGAAGAAAGAAAGAAAGATAAACTCCCAGCATGCATGAGTCATCTCTCTCTCTCTCTCTCTCTCTCTCTCTCTCTCTCTCTCTCTCTCTCTCTCTCTGGTAAAAAATAAAAGATGAACTCACCTTTTGTAGGCTGGTTGGGTTCAACTGAGTTTTGTCGATGATTTTTATTGCAACCTGGAACAGAAATACAGAATTTCCAATGAGGAAAGAAAAGAAAAAGAAAACACCCTCTGACAAGTCTTTGGTTATTATCGCTGATACATCTTAAATAAATACTTCCCTCAACATCTAGAAATACTGAAATATTCCATGGAGAGTTTTAGGATTGTCTGATACGGCAAGGAAAGGCGTCCTCTCCCCACATTGACTTCAGCATGAAGCTGGCCAAGTGGTTTTAATCCTCCACCGGTGATTCCTGGAAACACTAACTTTGGCTATGATGAACGAAATGAAGAAAACCGACCCTGGTGATCGTTATCGTGAAGACGTGGCCAAAATAATCCATCCTGAGTGATTAACCTCTGCTTGGTGTGATACGATGTGCTGCAGCAGTGGTCAGACGTTTTGCACCAACATGTGATCGGCTGAGTCTGGCTCCAGCAGACTGGACTGATCTGTGATGGTCACCAGGTGAGCTCCTCAGAGTTCCTGGGACTTTAATCAGGTGTATCCTGGTGTTACTCCATCACACATGCAGGCCCCATCACAAGCGTTCTAGAAGAGCAGCCGGGGTTTTTGACTTTGTCTCTTTGTTGAAAATGCTGATTAATCTTATTGCCTTTGTGAGCCTCACTTCTCTCCTTTTGCCGCCAGTTTTTTAAGGTTTCATTGATGAAGTGTAATACAAGATGTTTTATAGTGAAACTGATCAGAGTCACTTTGATTGGCTTCCTGCCAAATGTTTGCTGCAGGAATATAATCTAGAATGGCTGGAAACCAACGCAAAGATTCCCAAGATAAAAACACACATCCTGTTCGTCCCTTCGATTGTCAATCACAAACCAGCTTTAATAACTTCTGCGTTGTGGTGGATTTTTTAAAAAACAATGCTTTCCTTTGTGTGCGGGTGACTGATTTGCTAAAAGGAGGTGACATCACTCAAATAAAAACAAAGATAAAGGTAAAGATCGTAGGAGAAATAGCGCTGTACGAACAGTCATTAGAATAATAATATGATTTAGATCACTAATGCCTTCAGCATTCACACAATTCGCCGATGTAACATTTATAAGAGTTTAAATAAATACTAAAACAAGAACTTTACTCTCTATAAATTGGCTTTATTTGCCGGAATGTTTGTGTTGCTGCTCTGATTCTGTGTGTGTGTGTGTGTGTGTGTGTGTGTGTGTGTGTGTGTGTGTGTGTGTGTGTGTGTGTGTGTGTGTGTGTGTGTGTGTGTGTGTGTGTGTTAGTGATTTAAGTGAGTTCGAGCTGTGTACAGTGCGGCGCACCAATGAAATCCAGTCCATTAATCAATCAGTCATTGACCTCATGTGTTCGTAACTGAACTGAAAAGCTCAGTCACATCATTCACTCACCGTAAACAAAGTTACATCAAACAACTAAAAAAGTATTTGTATTGTTTGTTTATTTATTTGTAATGTTTATCACCTTTAACACACAAGTTTTCCCCAGAATTGAAGTTAGCATAGTTTACTACAAACTGGCGTTTGTGTGACTGTCTCCTTGTAATCATCACTTCCTCCCCTTCCTCCCCTTCCTCCTCTTCCTCCTCTTCCTCCTCTTCCTCCCCTTCCTCCCCTTCCTCCCCTTCCTCCTCTTCCTCCCCTTCCTCCCCTTCCTCCCAGCCCAGGTTTGCAGCCCCGTCTCACCTCCCTGCCCGTCAGGATGTGGCGGGCCAGCTTGACCTTGGCGAAGTTCCCCTTGCCGATGGTCTTGAGCAGGCGGTAGTTGCCGATATGCGGCTGCTCGTCGGGGCAGGAGGCGATGGAGTTCCTGCAGCGGGCGCCCAACGAGCGGCTGGACTGGCTGGTGGCCTTGTCTGAGCGGCTGGACCCCAGCGACACATGCTGGAGAGGAAATGGAGGAGAAGAGGATTACAGCAGGGAAAACAAGGGCGTGGGGTCATTAAGGGAGCGTCAAACTGTAGCAGCAGGACGGTATGGCATCAGATTGGTGCCACAATCCTGAGCGTGCGGCGAGAAACTGTGGTGGTTCGTACTGGTTTACAACACGACTCGAGATTTGGGCATTTCCATACGATGGGAAAAAACCACTGAGTCCGAGTGCAAACTGAAACTACGACCGCACTTAACGCTGAATTCCGATTTTTAGTTTTCACATTTCCTCCCGATGCAATATCATCAGAGTCATCAGACTCCAGTCTACATCCCTGATGTGACCTGCCTGTGTTCAGGAAACATCTGCATTTGTCCTGAAATAAAACTGAACATAAGCAGTATTGTTACAATCTGCAGTGTTTCAGTATGAAAGACCACATTTCTAATGTACATATGCATCCTTGACCACAACTATTATTTCTAATGTAAAAAAAAAAAAAAAAAAAAAAAAAGCATCCTGGATGTTAACTACCTGTCTGCTGTTTGTCACACATTATAAGACATTTAAAATTCAGTGAGTTGGGAAAAGACGTTCTTCCTCAATAGAAGTGAATGCACTGGAGGTGAAGCGAGTCCTCATCCAATATGGCGGCCAAGCTGATATGGACGCTCCAATAGGCAGCAGCAGGAGTCAATAACGGCAGCTACTTTCATGTCTATGGTATTTTTTATAAATGTCCCTGTGCTCCGAAGTCGAATTGTGTTGCAGTTCGATTTAAATTATATATATTTAAAAAATAAAAATAAAAAACTGCTGAAATGTGACACAACTGTTTAGATATAAATATATCAAATATGTGGTAATTCATATTTGTGCTTTTCAGAATGTCAAAAAATAATCAAATGCCGGTCACATCTGGGGAAAAAGAGTCAGATCTGAAGCACTTCCCCCTGCAGTGTGAACAACATCCAGATGATTTCTTTTTCTCCTTGTTGCTCATCAAATCAAGTTTCAATAATAATTTCAATAAGGAAGATCTGGATGGGAGCATTCTGTCCATACAGCCCTCAAGAGGTTCTAGAGTTCCTTGCTGCTCCATCCTTTAAGTCACTCTCATGTTCCTATACTATCAAGATCACATGACTGTCCACTTCAACAGTACGACTTCCATCCAATGATCTTTCTGACAGTGTTTCAGAAGCCAATCAGCTCTCCTCCATGTTGTTTAAAATTCAACATATCCGGCCGTTCTGCCTTCCAGAACCACTGATCTGCAAACCACCAGCTGGAGAGTTGATTAGTTCATCTTTATACCATCTATGACTCTCCTCCACCGACACCACAGACCACTTTGCTTCCCCGCCTGGATCATCTCAACTCGTATTATTCTTTCTCTGTAAAAAGTGAAGACACAGTCCAGGCACCAGCAGCACTGGTCGAGGCCCCGCCATTAGTTCCACAGATTAAAGTATCCAGACACAAACTCCACAGGTACCAACGCTCTCCATCAGCAGCCTGGGTTCATACCCGTCAGGTGACAGGATGAAATGCTGCTGCTGCACAGCTCACCTCAGTCGCTCCACATGTTCCCTTCAACAGGATGAAAAGCAGGGGGGATGTTGAGATGCATGAGAATATTTGCTCCTCATTTCTGGGTTAGCAGCTGTTGTCCCGCACACGGACACTGAAAACAAATTGTTCCCAGCGCATCCTTTAGATATCAGCATGCAGCGTGGTGAATGTTCTCCACCACAGCCTCAGATCTTAACACGTGCAGCTCCTGAAGCAGCTCATGTTTAATGAGGTTTGATTCCTGAGATAAACCTTCAATAGGTTTTGATTCTTTCTTCTAAATCACTGCATTTCAAAGTGTGTTGGAGAGAGGTCTGTGATATTGTGGTTTATTAGCTCTTTGTGTGTGTTTCGTATTAATTTACTGGCTACTGGTGTCCAAAGAGTCTGTACACTGATACTACTATAGTAAAGCAGCAAAGCAATGGAAAGAAATCTGAGGGTCAGTGGAAAAACTCTTTCCCGGGTTTGTCCTCTCAGGTGGAAGGTGAAGTGAAACTATTCAGAGCTGAGGTTTTTTTTTAGACTGAAAATATGAAATAAGCTCTCATGCAAAAACCACAAGTGCAACAGGCGTGACAGTCGCCACACATATATCAAGCCCTACATGTAACCAGCAACAGGAAAGTTAAGCTTTTCATTGTCGACAGCCTCCAACAAGATCCGTGAAATACATTGGAAACTCAAGAAAGATGATATTTTGGGGGCAAAATGAGGTTTAAGCTCACAGTTTGGGGGGGAAGTGGGGATCAACCCCCCCCCCCCCATCACTTTTAAAATCTCTCTTCTAAACCACCAAGTACAATCCTAAATACCCTAACCCTGATATTTTAATACTCTTCCAAACCTCAAAATGGTGGCTACCAACAAATGGCTGATTAGATGATTGTCACTGCTAACCTGGAAAAAATATGAGATGATGGCATAAGTAATCGCTTTGCTTTTATTTTTGTAATTCCAACAATAAGATCACCTTCCTCTGACAGACTTTGGTGGGACCTCAAGTTTGACATGTGACAACTCCACTGAATCAAAAGTGAATATGCCACAACAATGTAATCCTGTATGTCCTCCGTGTACACTGTCTACACTGGTATGGAAGGAAAACAAAACAAAACAAAAAACACAAAGCTAACCAAGAATGGAGCCTTTTATTCATTCTGCATTGGCATGCAGGAAAAAACCCAAGAAGAAAATCCAGAATGAGGAAGAAACTAACGACTGCTCCTGTTTTTACCGCCTAGTAATCTCTGTAAACCATCAATCAGGTGAGATAACTGTGTCATACTCTCTTTCATTATCGGAAACCTAAAACATCTAAGCACAAATAAGAAAGAAATGCAATAATAAATATGTGCAATGCAAGAGTGAGCAATACCAGCAGCCTCGACTGGTATTAGAGACTGTCTTAATGAAAATCAGTCGCTAACAAACGTCTTCAGCCTGGTTTTAGAAGGAGTCAGAGTTGAAGCCGTTCAGCAGTTTTCAGGGAGTTTGCTCCAAATATTTGGTGCAGTAAAAGGAAAATCAGCTTCCACATGTTTGATTCTGACTCTGAGAACAAAAAGCAGGTTTGATCCACGGTTCTTAACATCGAAGATCTAAATACTAGACGTATACTCGACCTGAACCATCCAGGCCTTTTGAAAATCAGTAGTATCGTCTTGAAGTCAATCTAATCCAAAGACGTGAGATTTGGAGCGATGCGGTGGATTCCAGATCTTTTACCAGCTGTGATATTAATCAGAATACCTGTTAAGATTACATTACAACAGTCCAATCTACTTAAGATAAATATATAAATCAGTTTGTGTAAAATCCTGCTGAGCCCTTTGTGTTTGCTCAGTTATTAATATGGCAGCAAAATTGACTTTTTATTGATCATGATACTAACATGACTGGTCAGACTGAGGTCAGACCACAACAAGGTTTTTGGCTTTTTAATTGCTTTTTATCGTCACAAATTAAAAGTAAGCATCGATTTATAACGCTTCGTTTCTGACTCCAAAAACCTCCACTTCAGTCTGATCGTTGTTCCCCTGAAGAAAGTGGGAGAACATCTGAAAGGTTGATCGACACGCTCACTCCGCGTTTGTACTGACGTGTGACTACCAGTCTCACAAACCTCTGAATGGTTTCATCTTCTGCTCTGTCATGAACCGTTCAGATCGCTCAGCAAGTCGCCCGGGTTCAACCTGCTTCTGTTTCCAGAATCACAACCAAACACGCAGAATCCGATTTCACTTTCGTCAGAACCAAATAACCGTTTTCCCGCTGAAAGAGTAAACATCTGTGTCGTCAGCATATTTATAGCCAAAGAAAGCATGTAGGTTGAACTGCAGGGAGCCCAGGATGGATCCCTGTGGAACTCATTTCCAGGTGCATTGTCCTTGGAGGTGAGTGGGTGAAAGCAGCTGGTGACGGCAGCACCTCAAAACAACCGACGCTGTCATTAAGATGATCTCAAACTACCTGAACTTGTACGACCGTGTGAAGTTCTTTGGCAGCGTTCATCTCCAGCCGGGCAGCACTGGCGGAGGAATGGTGCCAGCGTTTGTTTTAATTGCTTAGCCTAAGACCTCAACGCCTATTCGGGACTTTGTGTCGGCACACCGAACACAAAACAAGCATAGTCGCCCTAAGAAACCTCACTGAGAACATCTGAGGACTCAAACGTCTCTAATTGTAGAGGGAGTGTTTGATTCAGAAGTCAAAATGAGAGGAAAGACTGTGTTTGGACCTTTTTGTTTGCGACAATGAAGCCAGATACCAACAGTGTCGTTTACATTGAGCCTAACGTCTGCTAACAACTTCCCCTGACTGTGTGGAGACGTCGAGAACCGGAAAAATGTGTTCAAACTTGTTTGGAAATCAGAGGTACGTGCTTTCCCAACACTAAACACCTCCCTTTCTACTATATTCGAGTTAAATGTTGAGAAAAAGAATGACGTCTGTTAACGGGATGAAGAAAACAAGGAAAGCTAATCATGGGCTAAAAGCTGAGGAACCTTTTTTCTTACATGTGTCTTATAGTCTGGAATATACACTAATCACAGGGGGAAGCCAGTCGGGAACAACTGTGTCCAGAAGGTGATGCTAAATTCTGGGTTGTGCACTAGTAATTTGTTGTCTCGCTTTGCTCTTGTGTGGCGACAAAATGTCGTAGAGGAGGAAACTTCATCACTTCAGGAAAGTGTTGTGCAGCGCTGATGGGAGTCCAAAAGGCTTGAGTCGGAGCAGAACGACGGGAATCAGCTTTGAAATATGTGTTACAAGAATGTCGCTCTCTTAATGGTGTTTAAAAAAAAACTAAGAAAAAAACAGAAGACGCAGGATATCTTCTTAAGAAAGACGAAGCCGTCCCATGAAGAGTAACTAGTGGAGAGAAGCTGGTCGGAGGAACGAGAAGGAGAAATATATAGTGAAGGGAGCAGATGTCAGCACAGTGGTGCCTGGACAGTCACTTCCATCCCCCCAGCATGTCATCCTGCTCACACACACACACACACACACACACACACACACACACACACACACACACACACACACACACACACACACACACACACACACACACACACACACACACACACACACACACACACACACACACACACACACACACACAGCTCTTAAGCCCCACCCTAAGACACTCCCCTCCCTCCACCACACTTCCATCCTTGTTCCCACGCCCCATCTAGAGCCAATTTGGACCCTTCTCCTGGTGCATGTGCACGCCGGGCCTCACCTGGCCGTGCACGCCGGGCCTCACCTGGCCGTGCACGCCAAGGCAGCATCTCATCCGCCTGCTCGGCTCGCTCGTCTGTCATCATCGCTTAATTGTGGAAGCGACAACGGTGGATTCAGGGCCGTTCTAATGGGGGGGAAGAGATCTGCATTCACAATCAATCATGCATCTCATAAATGTGCAACACACACACACACACACACACACACACACACACACACACACACACACACACACACACACACACACACACACACACACACACACACACACACACACATCAACTGGCTTAACCATCCTTCTGTGCTGAAAGCTCTGCTAACAAACAGATGGGAGGAGGGGGTGTGTTTGTGTGTATGTGTCTGTGTGTGTGTGTGTGTGGGGGGGGGGGGGGGGGTGGAGGGGGGGGGGGGGGTAGAAGTGTTTGGAGCAGTGAAATGACAGAATGCAATGTCAATCATTCTTGTCACTCCTCTGATATTATAAAAGGAGGCTGTATAGGTGTGGAGCTGTGCAGGGACATGGCAGTGATGGTGCCCCGGCTGCAGGCCTCCCCTCCTCCTCTCCTCTCCTCTTCCTCTCCAACTCCTCTCCTCTCCCTCTCCTCTCCTCCTGTGTTTCCCACTGTACTGGATGTATGGCGCTGTCTGACACCCACTGGGTTGGGCGCTTTGTCGGCTGCGCAGCGACGGACTGCACATCATTTTACGCAGTAATCCCCCTGCTTCATGCCAACAACCCAGATCTGCTCCATACATCCATCCTGGCCTCCCGTGCGCTCCCGCGTGCCGGCCCTACCCAATCCAATCCAATTTCTGGACACGCGCGCGCGCGCGCGCGCGCACACACACACAAATTCACGCATGCACATGGAGAAGCAGCAGCAGGACTATAATGTGACATCACTATCTCTCCACAGCCTTATAATAAAAGGTGACGGCTGGTTTCCAGGCTTCCTGCGCACATCCGCTGTGTTCTCGTGCGGAGGGACTCGTCCTGCCGTCAGCTCGCTCCCTGCGCACTCCACTCAAGGTTAGCCCGATTCCAAAGCAGCCCCATCTTCCTGAACGTCCCTCCACGTCCAGATCCCCCCCCCCCCCTTCCCCTCATCCAAACAGGAGGTGAGGGGGGGGGGGGGGGGGGGGGGGGGCAGCACCATCTCTGACCCCCCACCCGCCCCTCCACCATCTGCACTGTGAATAAAAGCAGAGATGCCAAAAGGCCACAGTGGAGGATCTGAGTGTTTTGGTTTTTTGTTTTCCCCCCACAGATGCACGCTCCATCATGCACACATCAGGCTATAGGCTGTAATGGCACTTACATGGTCTCCAGTACTCCTGTCGTTCCCAGACGGTAATGCAGATCGAGAAGACATGTTGTTTTCTTTTCTCTCCCCCCCTCTCGCTCTCCTTTTTTTTTTTTTTTTTTTTTTTTGTTTGTTCCCTGAGTAAGAATCACGGTGCGTGTGCGCGGATGATATTCACGGGCTCCACAGACGGAATGACACCCGCAGATGCGACCCACCGTCCCCGATCAATCGTCCTGCTCTCCGAGCGGCCGCGCCGCGGTCCGGAGGAGACCTCTGCCCATCATGGCAGCGATGGATGAGTGAAGGGTGGGAGTCCTCAACCCAGCTGCATCTTCCTCCCCGCACTCCCGCAGAACACCAGCACAACCATGGACAAAAAAGAAAAAAGGAAAACGGAAAACAACCGCTGGCGGATCGAGGGTGCAGCAGACGCGATGCAACGCAAATCCCGAGCCTCGGATCGGTGCTAAACTGCGGAGATGTTTGGCCGGAGCCCAGCGTCTCCGTGGCGACTCTCCAGCGGCTGCCTCATTCCTCCGGACCGGAACAACACGGCTCCTGCTGGGCGGCTGTCCGCCCCGGCTGGCATGCTACCGAGCGGTGCGGGGAAACAGCCCACGGTGCAGCGCGGAGGAAAAGGCCGGAATGTTCAGAAATCCGTATTCCCGGTCGGTGAGATGCGCACCAGCGTCAGGCCGGGAGACCGCACCGGCACCGCGCGCGCATCCGGTGCGCGCTTTGCAAGTAAAGGTCTCTGCAGACTGACGGCAATTCAAACGGAGCAAACCAGAGAAAAACAACAATCAGCTGTGTTTGTATGGACTGAGCTCGAGGCTACCGACGAGTATTTGAAGGACATATTAAAAACGACGTACTTAATGCTGCAAAACTAGAAAAAAAGATGCATTTACTGATCTCACACAAAATAATAATAAAGGGACAAAGTACACTGACTCCACATCAACAAAGTGAGACATGCATTTCTGTTCTTCTGTCTGGTTGGAAATAGTTTATTTCACCTATAAACAAACTGAATATCTGTTAAAGCGCAAAGTGCAAATAAAAAAATAAATAATAAAAACAGAAAAAAGTCACATATCCATCATCCATCCATCATCCAACCATCATCCATCCATCATCCAACCATCATCCATCCATCCATCCTTGATTTTTATTCCCTGTTATTATTGTTTGAGGGCTTCCTTTTATTGACCTACATACTATTTCATTTATTTTTATTAGTTATATCATCTGTTAGGACTTCTCCCATGTGTCGTTCATTTTAAAGAAGTATTTGTTTGGTCCAGCCATTTAATTGATGTTTTTGCTCCATGTAAGTCTGGTGTTTTCTTTCAATATAACAGCTGAACACTTAGAAATGTCAATAATTGTAGCTATTTGATTTGTAGTATTTTGTAACATAAAGCAAACCTTTGGTGTAAATAGTATAACCACATATCTAAAAGTTTATTAGGTCCTGAAGGTGCCTCGAGACTCGTTTTCCTGTGGCGGGGGCACTCCGCCTTTATTCTGACAGTCAGCTCCCTCTGCTTCCGGTGCGCGCTGTGTAATCCATGCGCGCTTTACGCAGCCGAGATGCGCCACATCAGAGATGCTGACAGCTCCAACACAACACAACTCACTGCCGGTTTTATCAGCGTAGATTTGTGCGTAAATTAGCATAAACCCTCCAAAGATGGCCGAAGTGCAGAGCAGAGCTCCGGCATCCAGGCTGCTGGGATGAGTGGAGCGTCGCTGTGCTGTCTGTGGTGCTGGGGGGGGGGGGGCTGCTTCAGGTGCCAAGGCTCTCCTCCTCGCATCCAGCAGATCATTTAAAAAGACAGAGGCATCTCTCCAATGAACATTTGACCAGAAACACATTAAATCCCTCTGCAACTGTGTGAATCCCAGAGAAAAGCCAGGATGGTACCATGTGAATGCAGTTTAACCCCGTCCAGCACACTGGAGGGTACATTCTGTTCATGTGCACTCACAGCCCTCTGATGGGCCTTTTAGGGGTGCAACCATGAAATAATAATGCAACATTGCTCCTTATCCTCGGCATTCGAAGTGATGATTTGCTTTTCTGCTCATGGACTCTTTCTTTCCACCCCACTGACTCATTTTGGCTCCCAGAAGTATTCGCTGTGGTTGGTTGGCAGCGTGAAAATAGATGCAACGAAGAAGAAGAAAAAATCAGAGGATGTACAGAAGATATAAGGAGAAGAAAAGTCACTGAGGCCAGATCTGGACTGCTGGAATGCAGAAGGTGTTTCCAGACAAAACGTCTATTATCTGAATGCAAAGGAAACGTCCTTGAGAGCGTCCATCTATCTTCTATCACACTTTATGCAGCTCACGGTTACTGAAGACACACACACACACACACACACACACACACACACACACACACACACACACACACACACACACACACACACACACACACACACACACACACGACAGGACGTTTAGGGTCACCTGTTATCCTCAAACACACGTTTTTGACTGGAGAAGGAAACCAGAATCCACAGACAGGCAAATTCCACTGGACTGGAACCTTCAGACTTTGAATCAATAGTGCTTCACCACTTCACCTCCGGGAGATAATATCAAGCCTTCATTTAGTTCCATCATCAGAAGACAGTAAGGTTACGTCGCCCGTCAGCCTCTCAGCCTCGTTCCTTCTTAAAGTCCTTCACCTCATGACGGTTTGCATTGAGGCCAAAACACTTGAGAAAAGACTTGAAATGGACGTTTCCATCTTTCCTGTCTGCTGTGTTTAGATTCAGGATACTACAGAGAGACAGTTTGCTCTCAACCCTGATCTGGAGACTTTTATTATTATTATTATTATTATTATCATTATGTGGCAATCAAATTCATCATACTTATTAAGATTCTTGTTTCTAACATCATCTGGACCCGGGAGGCCCGGAACGGTTTCCTGCACCACAAGGCCATCTCCGCTCTGCTTCCTCCACCTCTGATCTTTTTGTTCCTGATTCGTGTGAAGACGTACGCGAGCGGCGAACCTCCGGCCAGAGGCTCCGGGAGCTTCGCCCTCTGCCAACCCCACCTGTGGTCTTCACATGCCGCTCGACCTACTTCCTCAGAGCGCGAGGTTTTCTACACCAGAGCACCTGCTCCTCCTCGCCGGTCCTCGCAAGCCAGCCTGTCATTTTTAAGTTCTAGTTCCTCTGCTCGTACGTCTGCATGTCGTCGTTGAAGATTTCCTCCAGATCAGCAGGTAGCAGTGCTGCATGGTTCCTCTCAGTGTGACAGACTTCCTGCTCCTGTCTGCTGCAGGAGGAGGATCCTTTAGTCCACAGGTGTGTTACAAGACAAGTGGACAATAAAGCACATGAAGTAAAAACATCATCAACTCAATGTTCATCACTTTTGTTCTAACATCACCTCAACAGTGTATCAGGAATCTGGAAGGTATAACTTCATTTAAAGATTTTGAGACCAGACCTCAAATGTTTGTGTAATCGAGACAAATTACAGATTTAAGGGATGGAACCAGCAGATGGCGGCAACGCAACATTCCTGGATGCAAACTGCTGTACAACCCAAAAGAAGTAAAGAAGTAGAAGAAGAACTTGAAGCTTTGGTGTGAAATCACGAGTGTAACTGTGACAATTATTCATCGTCATGTCTTGAATTCCTGGATAAAGATTATAAAGGTTGAATCCATGAGGGCTGCAGGTTGATGCAGGAAGTAATTCAATTCAATTCAACTTTATTTATATTGAACCAAATAAAATGCAACGATTTCAAGGAACTTTCACAGAGAAAAACCCAACGATTCCAGTCGTCGTGTTGCAGAGCTGGAAGGTGACGTTTCAATACACCGTTCTTCCTTCTTGATCTTTGTCGGTGGTTCTGAGAGTTGATGGTGTGACGTCCAGTGGAGCCCAGCGGAGCCCAGCGGAGCCCAGCGGCGGTCAACGAGGGAATTCTGGGAAATTCCTTGTCGTGGTTCTTCCTAGCCGTCCTCTGTCACACGCAGCGATCTCAGCCCGGAGCTGAGCTCCCATCCAGAAAACAGGGATGGGAACTGATTGATGGGACTTTTACGATTCAATTTTCGATTCTGCTTAACGATTCGGTTCTTTTTTTCGATTCTCTTATTGATTCTCATTTGGAAATGAAACCTGCAGTATTAACAAGAAGACGTGCTAATCACTCCGCTAACCCCGGAGCGGATCCCTGTGATGAAACAGCCACACTTCAAGTATCGCAAGTTGCCCTGTTGTCGCCTTTTCTCCCGAATTGGAGCCAAACTTTTGAGCGTCTGCGCCTGTTTGGCGCCATGTTTCCTGCTGGCTGCGCCGGTGAACGACGTCACCACGACATTGTGACGTCATTCGCCGCCGCTGGAATCGATGAAGGGAATCGTTTCCAAAATTGACCTCAGCCTGCTGAGGAACCTCAACGTTGGTTATGAAGTCACTCCAGCTGACGGTGAGGATGAAGCACCGATGGAAGGATGAAGCACCGATGGAAGGATGAAGCACCGATGGAAGGATGATGGAAGGATGATGGAAGGATGATGGAAGGATGAAGCACCGATGGAAGGATGAAGCACCGATGGAAGGATGATGGAAGGATGATGGAAGGATGATGGAAGGATGAAGCACCGATGGAAGGATGAAGCACCGATGGAAGGATGAAGCACCGATGGAAGGATGATGGAAGGATGAAGCACCGATGGAAGGATGAAGCACCGATGGAAGGATGAAGCACCGATGGAAGGATGAAGCATTGATGGAAGGATGAAGCACCGATGGAACGATGAAGCACCGATGGAAGGATGAAGCACCGATGGAAGTGTGGAAGGAGCAGCAGGTTGATGCTGGAAGCTCTCAGTACTTATACTATGAGGACTTCCCTGTGTTACTGTTAAACCCATTTACTGACATACAAATAGAAGTTTAAAGCTTTTAAATGAAATACAAATGTGGAAAACACTCCGCTCTACAGTTATATCAGCACCTCTGTGAGCTTGTACTTGGACCTGGACCTCAGAGCTCCGTTCTGCACGTTAACTTGCCCCTGATCAGCAAATCAAAACATCAACAGTGAACTAGGCAGGATGCTTCCTCTAACAGGTCATTGTGTGGAAACACACAGATGGACCTTCCCTGTCACACCATCAGCTCAGAGAACACGATAGTGATGATGGTGAAAAACTGCCTATAAATCCAATAATGCCACAAGGAAGCCCTGCCCAAAGGCGTGGCTGCTTCCCTGCAAAGATACAGTCCACAGAGAAGAGAAGAAACATACATCTGTGTAAATAATATAGCCTGCCTGAAACATTGTCCACCTCACAGCCAAACTGTCTGAGGAGAAGTTTATGTCACAGAAAACAGACAAACTGTCATTTCTGAATAAACTGCAGCTCTTGACTTTAACTGGTGAAGTGAAACTGAGGTGCAGAAGTAAATCTGTGTATGACGGCGTCCGGCCTTCTTCTTTGCATGTTTCATTTACATCCTGGCGTAAAGCATGAAAACCCCTCAGGCGAACTAGACGACGCTGCAATAGAAAGAGTAGTAAAGTTAGTTGAAAGAGCAGAAGACAAACAAGAACAGGTGAAAACGTGTCCTTCTTCGCCTCAGACTTGGCTGAGGACCAAGTCCAAACATGCTCTAATTTCAGGCTGAAAAATAATCATTAGAGGAAAAAATGACAAGGTACATCTGAGGAGCAACAACTGGAAGATTTGGTGGTTGGAAAACACAGAAAAAGTGGCTCATCGCGCCATCTTGTGGTGTAAAGTGTTATTACAGAGCAATCTTAAGGCATTTAACCATGTTTGAGACTCTCCGCCTGCTTTTATTGTTGTCAATGTTATTGTTTGTTTCACTGAATCTTACTGCTTTATTACCTACTTCTTTTATTGTCATTTTTATTAGTTTATTATGTGAAGCACTTTGGCTTCAGCCACAGCTGTTTGTAAAGTGCTATATATATAAAGCTGACCTGACTTGACCTTTAAGGTTTTTGGTCACTTTAAAACATATTCCTGCTGCACATTAAGATTAAATCAAAACTGTTGTTTATTCATCAACATTCTCCCTCCTCAGACCATTTTGTTTTGTACCTTACATTTGGCAGGTGTTTTATTGCAAACAAGGGCAGATAGAAATATACATCAAGATTGAGTCATTCTGTGATATAACTCAAAGACATTGTAAAGAAAAGATATAAGCTGCGATCCTGTTCAAACAGGTTTTCCCCTCATTTCATTGATTCAATAGATGGTGGCTATCTATCAATCACTTCATACTGAGAGAATACACTCATCATACACACAGATCGTACAGCCTATTTCTGTACAATAATATCAATGATAATCAAATAATCTGAATTGTATGTTCACATATTGCTTGTTTCTGTTTTTTGGCTTTATCTTAATAATTGTAAGTGACCACCTGCCGGGGCCTTTCTGTGTGGAGTTTGCATGTTCTCCCGGTGTGTTTCCTCTCGTTAACTCTCGAGCCTACAAATCAGTACAGAAGGTGGATAAATGGATGGATATATAGATGGATGGATGGATGGGTGTGGATTTAAATGAAAAATCTCAGCTCACCTCAGTTCGGGTCAGGTTGCCCTTTACCTTGTAATGCTCCTCTCCCGCCACTAGAGGGAAGCAGTCTGTAGTCTGTAACGGCAATTCTCAGGCGAATCTGAAGGAACAACAAACTTGTCACTGCATTATTGCTGGTAAAAACACACTTCACACATAATATGAAGCAAATATTAGTTTGTAAAGTTTTCTGACGTCATGAGAATACCAGATTGGGAGACTGAACTAATATCTCTCAATCTAATGTAGCAGTGATCTGTGATGTGACGAAGCAAAAAGAAAAAAAAGAATCAGAGTAATGATTAAAAGTACAAAAGGCCACATTATGAAGGTTAGATAACTGTGATCATCTTCAAAGCTGCAGCTCTTTTCGGGCGTTCCCTGTCTGCAGTGGTCAGGATCTATAGAAAGTGGCTCAAGGAAGGAAAAGAGGTGAAGCAATGACAGGTTCATGGACGCCAAAGAATTACTGATGCATATGGTCTGATGGAGGCTCTGCCTCACAGCGCCCAGTCCTCAAAAGATCTGCTGCATCCCAACATGTCGGTGTTCACACGCAACCCACCTGTAGAGGGTCAGGGAGGTTTGGGGTCACAGATTCAACAAGGAGCCTGAAAAAGATTAAAAAAAGAAACAAGGTTTTGTTGACGTGTCTGATCGTGCAGTGTGAGAGTTCAGGTCTGCAGCAGCGCAGCGTCAGCAGCAGCAGAGCAGAGCGGATGTGGAGTCATTAAGCCCAAACTTTAACTCTGCTGATGAGTGATGGGAGCGAAGGTGGAGCAGGTCACCAGGGCTGAGGGAGGCTGCGGCTCCTCCTCACTCTGTAAATGATCCAAAGCCATTTTACGCCGTGACACATGATGATTTATGTGAAAAAGCATCACATGAACCAAAAATCTAAATTTCCCTCTGGATTCATGATCATTGACTTCATGCTGTAGCGCCTCACTGCCCTGATGCAGAGTCTGGGAACAACTGAAGGAACAACAATCATATTTTCAAGAAGGTTGTATAAAAAAAATGAATCTAAACTTCTAGAAACTTCTCGGTTGTTCATTGGCTTGTTAGTTAAACAGACTGAGTTCTGCTAGACGAGACGAGAACTTGATTACCGTTAAGCTTTACTTCATTTCACTTGTTGGCATCATGAAACCAGCGCCGGATTTAGATAGACTCAGACTATCTAGACTAAACAGAAACAAACTAAACCTGGACGTTGGTCACGTGGCCTGGATGTTAAAAGTACATCTGGACTGTTTAACGCTGCCTGACATTTTAGACTTAGACCTTAGTGTTTTTACTTTTTTTTTTGAAAAAGGGTTTTATGAACTCGTGACAACAAGAAGAAGCAGCAACAATGAAACAGTTGAGCTCAAACAAACAAACAAACAAACAAACAAACAAACAAACAAACAAACAAACAAACAAACAAACAAACAAACAAACAAACAAACAAACAAACAAACACATTTAGAAAAGTAAACTAATATTATCTGAATCACCCAAAAACAAAAGTATCCAAAACTTTAAATCATCACAAGATAAATGTTGGTCGAAACCCAAAATGACAACATTTATTAATGTGCAGTCATTTAAATGTATTTTCTCTTCTGCTGTAAAGTTGATTATTCAGACTTGATTATTTAAAGATTTCCCCGTGTGGCTGCTACTGATGACAGTTTTATACAAACTAAATAAAAAAACTCTACTTCACATATTTGCTTTACTTGTTTTTTTTTTCTTCGATTGGATGAATAACGATGGAGTTCTGACCATAACTGTAAACATAACATCTGTAAATGAAATACATGGACGACATTGTGACGACAACAAAACTTTCACCTTCACTCTTCCGAGTTTAATTCTACAAACAGGATTTCTGGCAGTGAAAACTTCCATCTCGTGTTAATTTAGTCCTAAAATCACAGATTCAAATCTGAAGTCAGGTTGAAATGTGGATAACATGACTCACTAATCTGTGAAACCAATGGAAGCTTTTGGAAATGGACCCGTGAGCCACAAAGAAAAGTGAAGTTCAGAACCAAGATGTGTTTTATTAAAATACACAAAAAGGAGATGGAGTTCATCCCCCGCGGCTGTAATGACCAGCAGGTTGATAATTATATATTTTAAAAGTGAATAAACGGGTTTCTGAGAGCTGCAGACCCTTCGTTCTGTTATTACTGGCGTGTTACACATGAGCCCAGCCGTCATCTTTTCCAGGACATTTGCTCGTCCGTTTCTTGTTTTCACCCTCCGTCTCCAGCTGTGCGTGTTGAAAGCTTCATGGTAATTGGTTTTTTTCGCTGGACCTGCACACAATGAGCCGGTTGCGCCGTGGGTCAGCGTAACCTGCCAGCGCGGTGGAAACGACCCCGCCCGGCCTGCAGGGCGGCGCAGTGAATCTCTGCGCTCCCCTGTGGATCCCGCTGCACGGGTCACGCTCCTGCTTACCCCCGCTCTCACCTCGCATTCCCACATCGGATGAACTCCTCTTTTCTGGGTCCCAAAGTTGTGAGTTTGCTGTAAAGCTCGGCCTCAGACACTCCTCTTCCCGGTGGGGTAAAGGACGCAACCTGCTTACGTAAACAAGCCGGGGGAGAAAGGCTGCAGGAGCCAAAGGTGAGACCCTGCTGCCATATTTCACAAGAGGAACCATTGTTGTGGCTCCAGTCTCAGTTCTTGCCATGCAAAGTAGTTTCCGTTCTTGCGAATGGTCGGAGCCAATAAATTTGTTGTGAGCAGTAGGAGAGAGACAACTTACTGGCAGGTAACGGGGGCTGGTGATTAAACAAAGCAGAGGGGAAGGCTCCTCGTTGGACAGTTTGTTTGTGAACAGAAACACAAACACTTCGGGGCATTTTTTCTTAATTGCAGCTGACTGACTCCTGCTCGCTGCCGGTTTCCTGATCGGAGGATCAGTGAAAACAGGCGAAGGCGATCAAAACACTTTAATTTCTCACAGTTGACAGCTTCCAGTCGGTGCCATGTTTGTGTTTTTAGGTCACAAGGAGAGAAATTCCTCCTGGAGTGTAAAGGTGAGTGGTGCAGGACGGTCGGTGGACTTCCCTCGCAGGCCTTCAAGGATGTCCGTTAGTCCACCCTGTTTTCCATGAAAGGATCAGACTGCTCAGTCACTCACCGTCGTGCCCACTCTTATTTCCCTCCATCTATTTTTAACCTCTTGTTTGTGTCAGGTTTGGTGTCGGAGCTCGAAAGAATGACACAACTACAAGAGGAGGCGAAGCTCGATGTGTCACTCTGCAGAGAAAGAAGGTCAAGGAAAGACCTCACACACTTCCTCCTGTTTCTTAAAGCTGAATCGGCGACACCGACAGAAACACGAGATCAAAAAACCGTCCGAACCTTAAAGATAAGAGCTGTTCTGGAGGGAAGCGCCACAGCCAGAGCTGCTTCGGCCCTCAAGTTTGATAACAGGTACAGAAGAGCATCGGGTTTTAATGTTCAGTTCATCAAATCAGCCACTCTTAGTTTTTTTTAGTTAATACCATGATATGTGAGAGTATAACTGCTATAACAGTATAACAGATTTACTTCTGCACCTTTCTGCTGGTCTGTTCCTCTTTTCCGCTGCACTTTTTATCCAAACATTTTCTGTGTAGATTTTTATTTGGAGACATTTGAATTGCTCTGTCAGTTAAATATAGTAGCAATGCAGGATTTTATGTGGTACTGTAGCAGCATTTTCATTGTCATTCAGTGCCATCTAGTGGTCCCAGATGGTATGTACCTGTATAGATTCATAAAGAACTCAGTGAGAGATAAAACCTCAGTTTGGTGAGAATATGATCAGGATCTTCTAGAAAATTAAATCAGTTCTTGTTTGCCCTATTAACTGACATCTTTTGATGAACACTAATCATAGATTTTCAAGTAATCCCAATTAATCGACCACCAACCAACCAACCAACCAACCAACCGACCAACCAACCAACCGACCAACCAACCAACCAACCGACAGCAATGAAAAGTTTCCTGGTGGAGCTAAATAAGTTGTCAACCAAACGACAAAAAAAGTCCTATCGTCAGAAAACTAATGTAAGTTTATTTAAAGAGACGCTGCCTTACATTGTAAGTTCAGAATACTGTTTCAGCTCTGACTGAACGTGACTGAATGTTGTAAACTTAAAGCATTTCTCACAGAGAGAATAACATCTGAGTCCACAAACAGTCGTCTACTGCTCCAGATTTATGTGGCAAACAAAGCCAATAACATTTATTAAATCGGGCTCGTTCGTGTTCAAAAAGTCCTCTAAACTCAGGAACATCCCCTCCACTTCATCACAAAATTTACCATCTTTAAAGAATTGAAGTTCGAAAATTCAGAAAGTCCAGAAATTTCCTAAATATTTCCCCCTCATTCATGCAACACTTATCTAAGCAACACAGGCAGTAAGTTATGTGCAAGCATTGATGACAAACCACTTTTCGTGGTCGGTTATTTCACAGACGTAAAGATAAATCGATCAATCTGTGAAGCTCATTGTTTCTCCAGGAATGAATGTGATCAGAAAGCCTCTCAGAGCTTCACTTCCTGTGGTGCAGTGTGGAAGGCTCCCAGTGGGAAACCAACTTCAAGACCAAACTGGTGAATAAATGAACGAATGGGAGGATGAGCTGATTTTTAATGCTTCTTGTTGTTATGTAGAATAAAGCAGTGGCGGGTTTGATAGGTGCAGCTGCTGCACCGGACGTCAGAAAGTCTCAATAAAATCCTGTCCAAACCACCTCACAACAACCTCGAGGGGAAACGTCGTGGAGTCGAGGAAAGATCAAGGAGAATACGAAGGAAAGTGACTAGATTCTATATAATCACTCAGCGATGGACGTTAAGGACACGAGCAGGACGCTTCAGATCGTCTCAGATTCTTCACTTGATCAGCGTCAATAAGTGTCCTGGTCCACGTTTCCTGCATTCTTTATACGTTTCAGGGAAATGTTTTCCTCTATGTCTAGTTTGCCCCCAGTCTTTCCGTGGGATTGAACAATTTAAAACATTTTTAAAGTAAGAATGAAGAAATACCTGATGCATCCGAGGGTATTTATAGGGAGATTTTAAAGCTTCACACTGTTTCAGTGAATCATGTATACTTGTATAACTACTTATTTGATTTCTATCATTTGTTACAGTTTTCCGTAAAGTTTTTTGATTAAAATTTATATTTACCATGTATTTGTTGTTGTTCTGTAGTTATGATTTTCATGCGCAGGGAAGAAGTGTGTGACATACCAGGGGTGCTCCTACATTCCATTTGCTTTTTGTTGTTTTGTTTTTTTTACTTTATTATGTGACGAAGGAAAGAAAAGAGAGAAAAAGAAATCCCAGGATGAGGAAACAGAATGAGTGGCAAAAGGAAGAAGATTTAAAAAGATCTCCTGAACATTTCCAAGACTGTTAAGCTGTCATTGTATACATTTTCTGTTCTTGTTTAGAATAAAGCATTCATTCATTCATTCATTCATTCATTCATTCAGGTGTGCTATGCAGAAAAAGTTCTGCATACTTATGAGGATTTCAGATTTCTTTTGTCTCGATGACATGAAGCAGTGGTTTTGAAATGCGGGCATAATAATAAACTCCAGGTGGTCCTTAGGATTTATTTTAAAAATATTAATTTAAAAAGAGTATCAGGTTCTTTTCAAATGATATATGTCAGTAAAATATAAACGCTATGTGAGTCATAGTGAATATGCATTTCTTTTTATTGCCAGAGATAATGTGACGTTGCGGATACAATGATTAAAAAGTCCGACACTGACAGTTTTATATGTTTTTGTTTTTTTTCCAAAGAGAATTGCTTTGCACTGGTTAGGAGGTAAAATAATCTACATCGACTACATCAATGACAAAAGGTGGACGACCTCTGACATAAAGGAAGAAACACAAAGAACCGAGTGAAATCCTGAAAAACAAGAAATGTACCTCAGTCAGTGTGATGGATGACGAGCCGGTTCCTCCCGGAGCTTTTATTCAGCACAGACAGTCACGAGTTCAAGGCTTCCGTCCAGTTTAGAGAGTTTTAGTCCAGTTTGCTTCATGCTTGAACTGACATTTTAAATTCAGGAGGTGAAAAACAAGATAGATGCTGTGACCTTTCTTCACATGTATTCAATTACTGAATTATCACAGTGGATTTCTTTTATTCATAAGAACTAACTGAGAACCATTTGAAATGTTATCAGTATATGTTATCAGTTATCTACATTTAATACAAATAAGTACGAGAATACGGAGCTTTTAGGCGATTTACCTTTTTTAGAGCGTCTTCAAACACATAAAGAAATAAGAAGGGCTTTCTGAAGGATTATATCGAATCTTTATCGTACAAAACAGAAGCCACAGCCGCCCCACTGTTTATGGAACATTGATTAAATTTAAGCAGTTTAAACTCATTCTCCTGTTATTACTTTGTTTTAACTTGAACTGCTGGAGCTCTTTTAGCCATTTGATCAGTTTAAGCTCTTTGACTGTTTGAGCTATTTTTTGGTATTTGTAGTTGTTTAGCCATTTTAGCCTGTATCGTCCTTTTTAACTGTTTTTGTTCGTTATTGCAGTTTTAACTATTCTAGCTGGTTATTTAGTGCTTCCACCCTGCGGTTGTTTGATGACATTATCAGATGTGATGCATATCTCAGTTCGTTTATATGGGAAGAACCTTTTGTCCTCTCAGCGTGTGGGGTGAGCGATACGAACAGCATTAAAGTTTATTCACGCATCATTTTGTGGAAGCTACAGAGCGCTGCTAAAAAGAAGTAAAAGAAAAATGTGTTCCAGAGCAGATAGTGTGAGCAGAGCCTCACAAACGCTGGGGATGTCTCAGCTCTTCAAGCCTGAGCCGCTGTAACTTCCAGCAGGACGCTCACCAAGTTCATAAAGATGTACGTATAGG
This sequence comes from Lipophrys pholis, assembly GCF_963383615.2. Taxonomy (NCBI): domain Eukaryota; kingdom Metazoa; phylum Chordata; class Actinopteri; order Blenniiformes; family Blenniidae; genus Lipophrys; species Lipophrys pholis. The sequence goes on along the minus strand of NC_137634.1, from coordinate 2,255,721 downwards.
AAGCTGCAAGATAAATATTCAAAAATAGTGGCGGGCTGGTTCGTCCAAATGAAAAATGGTAGCCTTCGTTCAAAGCCAATAAGTCATCATGTGAGGGCCTGACGGATTCTCAAGGTAAAACGAAGCTTCATGCGGCTCCAGTTCCAGTTCCTGAGTGGCTCATCACCACCTGCAGGTCTCCCATCTTCCTATTTGCTGCCGTATCACCGCCTGATTGACGTGGATGCTGCGCGCCCTGCGGTAATGAGGCCAGGTTCATGAGGCCAGGGGATGTGCTCGCATAAATACAGACAATCAGGACCAACAAAGGTATTTTCTCACTATTATACAGACGTCAAAATAGTTTAAACAAAGGAAAACAAATACCTCCACAGGTTGGGATGTTTACAGTGTCCGTGGCATCAGGCCAGCGCAGACCTGAGCAAAATATTTATATCCATGCGTCAGCCCAGGTCGACTTTAGGCACAAATCAAAAGTATCAACAGCAGGACGATTTAATTCTGCACAAGTTTTGTTGACGCATTTTATTTTTTTCTCTTACGAATGCCTTAAGATATTGTCAACGTTTATTTTAGATAGCTGTGAACAAAGGTGAACTTCCTCGGCCCCTCCTGCCGGCGGCCTGAGACGGATGATTTAATGCGACTGCTGATAACGAAACAAACAGGTTGGCGTGTCTGCGCAGACTGATCCGGAGCGGGCACCGGGAGGCCGGACCCCGCGCCTCCTGCTCGCTAAATAAAGATCCACTTGATGGATATGCTCAGATAACATAAATCAGGATATCCCATCAGGAATGACAAAGTGCACCATTGTTTTGGTTCAAGTGGGCAGCCATCCTGACGGACGGTGCATGCTGGACCTGGGAGAGGACACGAGGTCCTTTCTGTCGAGTCTCACCCTGACGGGTCGAGCCCGAGCGGCTCGCCCATGTGTGGTTACGCAACTTGTCAGAAGCAATGTTTCATGTTACACAAGAACATGGGTTACATCCTCTGCAATCTGTTTTTTGTTTAGTTTTTTTTTTCTCAAAAAACTACAATCTACAGGAGTTTTGGTCTATTGAAGAACTATGCAGACAATTATTCTCCTCTAGGAAATCACAACGTCATACAAGATCATTATAGAGATAATTTTATAATTTTATAACATGATTTTGTTTGTGAATTAAAGTCCAAAGTCAGTTAAAAGTTCAAGTTAAAAAAAACTTCTGGAAAAAGGACAAAGCAGCTGTCTGGAGGCTTTTCAACCAAAACAACCATTTTTGCCTTCATCTCACCAAAACCAAGAGAACAAGACATATTTACCTTATAAGATGAAGATGACCAAGCTTATTTTAAAAATGTTAACCGTACACATGAACACATTGAAAATGTAGTTTGTACAACAAGCAACTTTTTTCTTTTTGTAAGACATTCATTCATTCATTCATTCTGTGCGTGCACACAGAGAAGAGTGCATACATATTCAAGCTCACCACCATATATATATTGTGTGTAAATGCAGAAGATGGTGATGATGAATAAATGTTTATTTTATTGGAGGATAGCTGTCTGCATGAACACTGTGGACTCTTTTCATTGTTTGTCTGTTTACTCTCACATGTGCTTGGAAGCTATTGGCTGCAGCTGTAGTGGAAACCGTCTTTAAAACTGTTTGTTTGTTGTCCGTAGAGAATAAGAAACATAATCTATTGCTTCCTAGGTAGAAGTATGGTTGGTTGTTTAATTGCTCTGCACCCGTCACACTGTGATTTTACCATATAGTCACTCAAAGTCATAATTTTGATTTGACGTAATTTTGAAATAACTTTTTCAATTTTAAAGAAGTATATGTCATTAAATACAACAATAGTTTTACATTGCAACTTTTAGTTTATTCATTGAGACTGTTTCCAAATCATCTCCAGCAAGTCATCAGAATAAAGTGTCTAAATGAAGTGAGCAACCTCAACTTCTCTTTTGTTTCAGTGCAACATGAACACCTTCTTACACTTCATTGGGCTGGGGGATCGGGGGGATAGAACAGAGCCCGCCAAGCTGTTTCTCTGTTTCCAGACTAAATGTTTACATTGGAAACAAACTGTTGTTTATTCATTTCCACATGATTCCGGTGGAAAACAAGTAGTTGAGAATCTGCAAGTGTTTTGTCGTACAACGTTCTAGAAAGTTGGGTTTGCATCTTTGTTATGACCTCAAAGGAGTTTTCTCTCCTTCTCGTGAAGTTTTTTTTTTTCAACCCGTTTACACAGGAGTTACTTACGGCATCAACTGAAGTTAAACAACATTCTCATTTTTAGTCCAGTTTACCTGCAGTCATCACAGTAAGACTTTGCAATGAACTCGTGGCAAGTTTCTCCTTCAGATGGCTTTTCTGCTGCAGCAGAGAATCAGACTCCTGTAAAATACTGCAAAATGTACTCAAATTGATATACAGCAACATTCTGTGAACCTTGTTTTAAAGTTTATAATTCTTTTTGACTCCAAGTGCTGAACCATCATGAAACCTCCCCTGATGGAGCATGTTGACTCGTAAGAGTTAAAAAGAAGTTCTAGTTTTCTGCAGGACATCGTCACGTTCTTAATGTGCTCGGTTCAGCAGACAGATCCAGGAGACACACAGTAAGAGCAGAAAGTGTTAATCCAGTTGTTTCCTATACTTGAAGGATGCCAGGTCAGTGCAGTTGCACGCATCAGGGAGAATCATAAAAAGTGTTTCTGGGTAAGAGTTCAGCTCTGATCTCAGGTTTCTTCATTGATTGAGGGATTTTTAGAAGTTTTGGTAAAGTTTCACTTCTGTTGAATGAAAACAAACCAAGTTTGATTTCTTATTGCAGAATGAAGTAAATACCCCCTCCCTCGATATGCCCAACGAATAGTCTCGAATATGTGACAGGTATGAATGAGGCCAGACTGAGTTATGAGGCGTTATCAGAGTTTCAGAAGGAAAAAACAGTGGAATAACCCGTCTAGACAAAACAAGCCCTCACATTCAGACCTGACCCGGACCAAGCGCTCTTCACAGCCACAACACGGCCTAATCTCCCGAGTACTTTCAGATATGTGGAGAAGAGTGGAATCTTGAAAAGTGCATGACAGTGTGAACAAAGACAGGGCACGGCTTGCTTCCGAAAACAAACAGCCAATTCAGCCAGATGGATTTTCCATTGCAGCGCTGTGTTAATGAGAGGAAGCAGGGGAGTGCTTCCCAGGGATTGCATTGTGATACTCCACCTTCAGCAGCTTGATCGAGGGAAACCTCCAAGACTCTGGCCCGAACTCCTACCTGCAATCCTCAGTCAGAGACGGTAGTCCCCGCATGGGATACTTGGAAAACAGCCGTCCAACATCCGCATTCGGCCTTGCAATATGAAAGGATGTCTGATAATTCTTTTAGATATACATATGACTCAGAAGAAACGCTGCCAAACTTAACATTCACTCGATGCCAACTTCCCTTAATGTTTTTCCTGCTCTGTCCCACAAATTCGTGGAACCTCTTAAAAATAAAAACAAGTGCACAGTGCAGCTCAAGGTCAGACTTCTCAAATCTATTGTTGGTCACAGGTAAACATGTTGAAGAAGCTGAAGGAAATGGGTTCTTTCAGATGCACAAGTGTTGATTGTGATGTGATGTGATGTGATTATAACAAGTCTTAAGTCAAGCATGTGACCAGGTGGACGGTACCGTGTCGCCCAACAGCTGGACCATGTGGATGCCAGTGAGCATGCGCAAAGCATAAACACACAGATTTTTCCACTTGTACAAAATATCTTGAAGTGCTTTTAAATCACGTAATCAGGAATATCTGTAACCTCAGAAAAGTCCGATTTTCTCCTCCACAAATTAACATGGATTAAGGGGAAAAAAGGTTTTCCTCTAAATATAATAACAAATCTACTCGAAAACAAACAGCAGAAAGCAGATCATAACAAAATGTTGATGTAACCATTACTAAAATGCCACTGCCTCCAGCAGAAACACTCGAACAAAACTCCACCAAGCTCAACAAATCTCTCATCAGTCTCCATGGGAGAGGAAGCAGGATCCTGATGGAGCTCATAGTGAAGACAGTTCAGTTCAATGGCTGTTGAATAAAAGTAATGGCTAGCTTTCCAGGTCTGCTTCAGAATCTACAACATGTCTCATGTCTCATGACTGCAGTGCCCAGAGAAGCTGATCGTTCCAGACATCAGATTGGAAGAATCTGCTTTCAATGAAGAAGACTTTGCAGAATCAAGAGAAACATGCAACAGCTTCTCTGTATTTAGGAAGCTTTCACAGTCCCAACACCTCGATAACTTATTGTAGCAGGGGATACCTCTGCATGTGGCACAGTGGAGCACTGGTACCACTGTTGTCTCCCAACAAGAAGGCTCCTGGTTGGACATTCCGCCAGACTCCCTGTGTGTGCACAAGTATCTTCTAGTCCAGCTGGTAAATTAGTGTCTCTAAATGATAAAAAGTGAGTGTGTTTCTCTTTCATTATCCCTGAGACAGACTGAAGGTGTGTCCCGGGTGCACTACATTTCAGAAGTCCATAACAAAACAGTCCATTTTGACCGAGGTATGAGTCGGCAGCCAGAGGTCAGTGTGCAGAATGACCCCTGCTGTGACTAGCCTACTTTGTTTTGAGAAGCCCACGAGCTGCTCGGACATGAAAAAGCTTGGCGGCTGCAGCCGAAGGGAAGTTCCCTCCTAGTGCACAACGTAAACTTGGCTCCAATAAAAGCATCCGTTGGCACCTTGGTGGACAACAGGAAATCTTTGTTTACCAAAAAACATCCCGTTGTTGGCCTCGGGGCGTACGACCCTTCTTGTTGCACGCCGGGGGAACGTCACAAAGTGATTGCGGCAGAGCTTCGTATTTCTAGAATTGTATACTGAGCAGAGCTCCCGTATCCTTAAGATAAACATCACAGACATAAAGTATGTGCGTATAAGTACCGACGATATAGATTGTGCGTCAGTCTGTCGTTTTGGTATGTATTGTTTAACGTAGCAGCAGACTAAGTGTCTGACACTCCCAGGTTCTCCGGGTCACCTAAACATAGAAGTTGGCAGAGTAATTGTACAAAAGCATATCAATTCTGAGAGTTCACTCGACTGTCGTTATTCTGAGAACACACTTTCCACAGCAGATACAGTTCAAGACCAGGATCAATTTTGATTCTGGGTCCGACAACAAAGCTGCTGCTGGTAAATTCATCATCTAAACAATGTCAGACACTAGACTCCATGAATATCCAGTCATGGACTCCAGTCAAACAGAGAGATCGGCTTTAAAACAGCCAGTCACCGGCTGAGAGTGGAAACTGTAGTGATTCAAGACAGCAGGAGAGGCAGGGAGGCCAATGCAGATGGGAAATAGATGGGTGTCAGTTCCTCCAAAGACTAGTTGAAAGAAAACAAAAAGTAATTTTTTGGTACATGCATTACACATAAAAAGCACTTTTCTACCACCTGAACAGTCCTCAAAGCGCTTTCCACTGATAGTCACAATCATTCACACATGCACCTACACACCAATAGAGGCAGCTGCCATGCAAGGCACTTAATCCATCCGTTGGAAGTAATCTGGGGTTCAGTGTCTTGCTCAAGGACACTTCCATTTGTGGATGGGGCGGGAGGGGGGATATCAAACCTGCAACCTTCCAGTTGAGAGACAACCACTCTACCAACCGAGCCACAGTTGCATCAATGTACAATTTATGAGAAGGATCATTACACTTTCATCACAAAATCATTATCCATATTTAGATGTTCAAAAGATACACTGACTTTTATTTATCACTAAAATCTTCATTTATTACATTAAATTAAATTACACTTGTAATAATCTTAAAGTAAATCACGATATAATATTTGCCTCAGTTATTTTGATAGTAATATTCTATAAATCACTGCTAAAAGTAACACACACCATTGATAATCGAGGTTCGTGTTTGAATTTAAATTTTTCTGAACCTATTTTATAACTCCGAACAGGTTATGAGAGAGAATTTCTGACCAGAATTAAATGATGGTTCCATTTACAAACTAATTCAATTCACAACAACAAAGCAGCATAATGTGTTTAGTCTGCCCAATCAATGGGTTTTTATTAAGTTTCCAGCAACAGATCCATTTAATTCACAGTGAGAGTTCAACACGTTCCCATTTGCATACACTACAACCTTTCATGCAGTACTGTGCAGAGCTTTGTTTCTCAGAGTGTTCTTCTCTCGCTAAAGGTGAAGTAAGAGAGAAGATGCACACTTTTTTTCTTTTTTGGTTTATCTCTTCATACAAAGTGCTGTAAGGAGAGAAAAGAGAGCACACTCTGCTGCACCAGTTCTCCTCAGTCGACTTGCTCCATCCATCCTTTCTGTGGATTCAGTCCTTCTCTGTGTCTTCTGTCACCTCATAGACGTAGACGTTATTCCCTGTTCCTCAGTTCTTCCTGTTTTCCAGTGGAATTGGGGCCATTCTGACGACTCTTCTGATTTCTAAACCTCTGAACTGTGTTTAACCTTTGTCCTGTACTGCACACATGCACGCTCTTTATACTGCAGAATACAACAAGGCAAATATATGTTGAACGACAAACATTGCAGGTTCTCTTGCATTGCCTTTGCTGACAGTTCTTTCTGCAATAATGTGGAAGAATAAAAGGCTAAAAGGTGATGAACAAATTACATTTTGTTGATATTTTATCGTTTACCTGCATAGATGGCTTCAAATACTACAAGACGAAGTTTGTGATAACAATACAGTCTCTGTCAAATTTCCTCCCAAAAGGCACGTGTAGAGATGGAGAAACGTTGGCAAGTCAGTGAGCATGTACAGTACGAGCAGTACCTGAGGTCAAGCTTCTATAGGTGGTTGGTAATCTTTGGTACAATCAGTTTGTTTTTGGTCAAGGTGCATGTACATGTCATTACATCCGCCACAGTAGGTCTGTGCCTGCTCCACTAACACCAGCAGCTAGTCTTCTCTGTGAAGCTTATTGGCGTCCTCCACCCCCTCGGTGTGCGGTGGCGCAGCGTTCCTGCTGCCCGTCCTGCGGTGTCGCCTCGGCCGGTGCTCCGAGAACCAGTTGGAGACGGTCATGGCGAGGCGCAGGAAGCCCAGGCTGATGCAGTGCACCTCCGAGGTGATAGGGATGTCGGAAAAGAGGGCGTGGTCCCGACACATGAGGGCGCTGCTGCACTCGAAGTCTTTGACGACGTTGAGGATCTCCTGACGCTCCGTCTGCCTCATCATCCCGCGGACGTTCAGCAGGGTGGAGACGTGCTTCTTCCTGTAATGAGGAAGGATACGGGGAGGAAGGAGGGGGGACAGACGGGTGTTAATGGCAATCGGGTCTGTTTGGTGCCATCGAAAGGTGTCATGACTCTGAGTAACACTCACAACTCAGTGACTCACAGGCGCTCTTTCTGGAAGTCAAACTACCGGTAATAATTTGGTTTGACGTAACTGAGATGAAACAATTGATAGGACACATCTGTTTCTGTTTCTTTGGAGGTGGAAAATTGTCTCTTCGAGATCCCCCCCCCCCCCCCCCCCCCTCCCCCCCCAAAAAAAAAGAGGAAGAAAATAATCAACTGCTAAAAATGAAGTGAGTCTAAATTAAACTACTCAACCTCTTCTGGACTGGAAATGAATCACATTCATGAGTTGAATCCCAAAGTAGAAAATCTAACTATAAAACAAGCTTGTGGGGCTGAACTGTTTTACAAAACAGTTTTGACAAGGTGGAGGATGCTCGACTGTTAATGTTGAACCTCCATAGTTTCTATCAAATGCACACACTATTTAAAATCACCAAATATTTTAATACTTAACATATGAAATCAAATTAGAAATACAGTGCAGAAGACATTTGGAGAGTTTGACATTTCTGTTAATTATAAATGTTATTTACATTTTGATGAGTCTTTGGAAATTTCCACAACTGACTCTACTATTTGCCAAATCCAGACCTTAATCTGATCTTAAAACATGTTTTTACTGAAAACATCAACAATTTTGCCTATAGACTTTTATTAGTCCCCACAATTATTAATGTCCTCATGTAAGTTGTATGAGACCACAGGAGGCCCTGGTAATTACACAAATACAGGAACACACACACACACACACACACACACACACACACACACACACACACACACACACACACACACACACACACACACACACACACACACACACACACACATTTATACAGCCTCACTTGAGGGGATCAGCTAAGTAGTAAACTAAAGTTGCTAACCAAGACATAATTGGTCATAAGACCACATCCATCAGTTTGTCAGCTGGTGAGCACAAGTACACCTGGACAGTGTCCAGTCTGTCACAGGACAAACACGGAGAGACAGATGACAATACACACTCACATTCACAGCTCGGGGCACCTTAAGTTCACCAGTTAACCTTTTGGGCTGTGGGAGGAAACCGAAGTACTCAGAGGAAACCCATGGGGAAAACATGCAAATTCCACCGAAAAAAGGCCCCGACCGGTATTTGAACCTGGACCTTCTCACACTGAGGCGAGAGCGCTAACTGCTTATACCACCGTGTGGCCCAAACACCACATCCTGTCACTTAAATATATTGTAAATAAACCAGTGTGGCGTCCTGCATTTTGAGCCCTGCAGAGTATGTTGTAAAAGACAGAACTAGTTTCTATTCATACCTTCCAGTTATCTTATTCAACAATTTCGCAACGTAAATTACACTGCTTGGATATTATATGGAACCTGTCAAACCAGTTGTCTACAGATGAATTAGCAAATATGATATGAGTCAATAATTGTACAGTTATCCTACATGGGAGGACTGATGAATACAAAATACAAACAAATAATAAAAATAACCTGTGTTCATACATGTCGACACTATTGAAATATTACTTTTCATATTTGTTGTCTATGTTTTTGGCAACGATATTGTTAATTGGTAAGATGGAGAAGAGCGAGAGCTGGAAGAACTGCTGGTATAAATCCAAGCTTAGGCCACATGAGAGAGAATAGATGCCTGCTAAACCTAAATGAATTCCCAAGAAAACTCAAAATCTCCTAAAATACCAGTGGGGGGGGGGGGGGGGGGGGGGGGGGGGGGCATGCAATAAATAGTCAAGCCATGAAGCAGTGACTTAGCATGCCGCCTCCAGGCTGCAGTACCAATATTTTGCACTCCCTTCCACGCCCTGCCCTCTTTGATTCTCAGTATGGCACCAGTCTGTCTCCTGCAGGGTGGCAGGAACCGGAAGTACTCGGCAGCAGCTTCCTGTCTGCCCCTCGGAGGGCCCTGCGTCACGCCGGGGCTCGTAGGTCACCAGCCGTCACCTGAGTCTCAATGTGAACACAAACAGGCTGGGAGCCCCCCCCCCCCCCGAGGCCTCGGTGCCGCATCCATTCTCAAAACAGACCCGCGCTGCTCTCCAAAAATAGCAAAGTTAATGTAGTTATGTTTCCATGCCCCCTTTTCCTTGTTTTGATCCATTGTGACAAAAAAATAGCTCATACATAGTCTCACATTTTCTTGCTTGGGCTCGGGGCCAAAGACAACACGGGGAATGTGTGGCAGTAAGCAGAAAAGAAACGGCGCCTTTGGGGAACTGGTGCAGAGAGGATCCGCTTTCCGACGTGTTTCCCGGTAGCAACAGCAATGTCTGATTAGTCTTTATTCTGGCAAAGGGCCTTACCGTATATCAGGAAACTCTTTCACCAGGACGGCCACCTCCATCTGGATGGAGGGCGTGTCCTCCAGGAGAATGATGTCAGCGAGGTGGCAGATGATGCTGTCCAACCAGGACGAAGTCGATTCCTGAAGCACCAAGAGGGAAAACAATCACTATCAAACCATCCCAAGACAAAATCTGAACCAACCGATGCAAGTGGGAGGAAGATGCTGTATGATCTGGATGTTAGCTGAACTTACGTCAGTTAGTGAAGGGACACGCGCCACATTTTGAAAACTACTGAATTATATTGTTATACATAGAAATTATGTTATTTTCGAGCATCTTGCGCATGGTAGATATTTAAAAAAAAAAGACAAAACCAGCATTATATTTCTAGAGTCTGTCCAAGAGAAATTCCGAATTTAGATTTTTTTTTTTTACGTTTCTATCGTTTGGAGTGGACTTTAGTTACCAAGTACCGTAATTTCCGGACTATAAGCCACTACTCTTTTCACACGCTTTGAACCCTGCAGCTTAGTTATTGATTTTTATGGCTTAACGAGATTCATGCTGTCGATACATGGGTGATGCATTCAGGTGCGTCACGTAACTCCAACTTTTCTTTTTTTCCTTTTAAAATTTGGTGGGTGCAGCTTATATTCAGTCTTAAATTACGGTAATTCTGCATTTGTTTGTTTGCTTTTAGCTTTTCCAACGTCAAGACCGATTTCAGCCAAAATTAAAATGATAATATTCCACAATAAAGATGATGATTTTGTGAGAATATCAAGCAGAACAGAAGTTAAAAAGAACAAATGCATGTAGAAGATGTGAAAAAGCTGAAAGTGTGTCTGCGGGATGAATTACTGAAATTTGTTGTTCCCCAACGGGGAGGCTCAGACAGACGATGACTCCACTGGTGGAATTTCCACTAAAGACTGAGTTCCCCGAGAGGTTTTTATAACCTGGAGAAACTTCCTGAGGAGGAAATGCAGCTTTTGCTAACATTTCCCACTTTACGTTGATGGCGAGTTCCTGAGGTGGGAAGTGGAGCTGAAGAGAGCTTAAAGAGGTTTTACAGCTCAAACCTTCAGAACAGCTTCATAACTTCAGTTGGGATTTCAGTTTTCATTTTGAAGGACTTCTGTTATTTTACTTTTATTTCCTTATCTGACAGCAGCATTATGTGAATTTCAATGGAACAAAGAAAAAGCTTTAAAAAGTGTCCTGTACATTTCACTAAATCAAGACTGTGTTCATACTTTCAGTTTCTGAGGTTAATACCTCCGAATGCCAGATTTGAGTCGTTTACCAAGAATAATACAGATCCTGTCTATTTTTCCGTCATCTTGTTTTTCCTACAAAATCCCAGGAAAAAGAAAACTGAATTCTTTGGCTCGGAATTCACTAAAAATAACTAAACCTTTTTTAGACAACCATTAAAAACTCATCCCCCCTGCAACCCCCCCGTTTCCACGGACACCTCATCCTCTGCTCCTCGGTGAAAAAAGGCCATCAAGGCCGTCCCAGAGCCACATCAAAGCAGGCCAGCTGACAGGAACGGGAAGTTCCTTCCGAACACAGCGGCTTCCTGTTGTCAGCCGAGGTGACGGACACTTGTTTGAACTCGCACACAGAAAGGGGGCAAATGCCACGCTGTCAGACCTCGTTGTTTTACACCCTCTTCCCCTCTCTGGCAAGTGCTAACGTAAGCCCGGTTCATCCATCTCCATCTCACTGACGGCAGCCATTTTTCAGAGTTCACTCCTGTATCAACACTGTCTGAGTTATTCCTGACCTAGGAAGTTCCCGGGTCGGGCTCCATTCACCGCTATCACACTCTGCATCCCCGGCCAGCTCGGCTCCGGGTTTCTAACAATCAGCAGTTTGGGATCAGTCGATGCTCGTGCTCCCCGAGGAACAAAACCATCACTTCTGCTTTTCAATGCTTTTCACCTTCTTTAAGTTCACACATACCAGAGATAAACATCTGGAAGATGAATGTTTTTCACACTAATATCTGTCTAACTTCATATTTAAATCAGGTCTCCACAGAATCTATTGTTTGGAATGAGATGTCAAATGCAATTTTATATTTTTCATTTGCCCAATATATATATTTTTTGCAATAGAACACAGACAACATAAAAGATGTCAAAGGCAAGCAATTTGACAATTATATCAAAAAAATAAGGTAATTTATTATGATAGCAGCAACACATTTCATAAAGTTGCTTATTACTCCAGTAATATTATCTAGAATAAGAATAAAAATGTTAAAGGGGCAAAATATCTCTTAATTTCTCTGAAAGAACGACACTGAGAAATTGTGTACCTTTTAGTCATTATAAAACACATTCTTCAACCGGGATGTTGGAGATCTTAGTATTTAGTTCATAATATCGTCAGTCCATCTTGAGAATCAGTATTAAATCTGTTTGTCCAAAGAAGAAGGCTGATTGTCAGTGTATGTTGGTATATATGTGGATGTTGACGACAATCAAATCAAATTAATTCTTCAAAAAATTGTCAATATTCAAAGAGTCCAAAGTTCATTTCAGAGAACTGAGTTTTTAAACGTGATCTTCAGAGGTATCATCCATTTCTGTTCATTAAACAGTTACAATCCTAAATAAGATTTGCACCCATCACAACAGCGTCTTCCTCAAAACTGCACCCCGGGCAGTTTTTACCTACAGAAAACGTGGAGATTCATAAAAGCCTCCATCAGACAAGAATGGGACGGCTTTCTTCTCTCACAACTGCAGAAACTTGTCTTGTTAAGATCAAATTGTAGAGATCAGATTTTTTTGAGAAAAACACTCAAGATTAAAAGACCCCCAAAAATGTATTGACCTTGACTGAGGAAGCCAATGCAAAGAGGAAACGTCCAGTGTTTTGTGTCTAAAAAGCAGACTCACCAGATCCTTAAAGAGTCCTTTGAGCTGCTTGGCCTCATCCTGCAGACGGAAAGCCATCCTCTTCCTCATCTTAGAGGATGTGCAGATGACCCGTCCACGCATGATGGCTCGGACATACTCCACCAGGACCCGCCGGTGCACCTCGCCCACCATCGTCTGTCAGCCACAGCAATGAGAACTGATCAACTTTCATACGGTTACTGCAGAGGGCTCAGACATGTGGATTCAATTCGATTTGATTCAATTCAGCTCAATTATATTTGTAATGTGCCAAATTCAACAGTCATTTCAAGGCACTTTTACAGAGAAAAAACAACAATTCCACATGAGCAAGCATAAGCAATGGTGGGAAGTAAAATCTCCCTTTCAAGGGAGCAGAACCAAGAGACTTGCTGCTGTTAAGCTTTTGGTTCTGGGAGGAGGCAGGGATTCTCCATTATATTCCGCAGACAGCGATCCACTAGTTGCAGACGGATCACCACCAGATTTGACTGATCACACAGTTTTGTTTTGTTTTGTTTTGTTTTGTGTCTACCTGGTAGGGTGGAGAGTCCATCCTCCTGAACTTCTTGAAGTGCTGCTTGATGATGGCTTCGATTGCCTCGAAGGCCTCTGTGTTGTTCAGCCATTTCCTCTTGATGAGTTTGTCAAAGAAAGGCTGGAACGACAACAAACGGCGCTCAGATATACAAAGTTAAGTACAGTATATTAAAACACTTAAGTGCCTGTTTTCTTTTTCCACTTGCACTCCTCATTGATGATTTATGATTCACATTGAGGAATAACTGTTACTAAAACCATTTTTATTAATCAACTTTATCTATCAGGTTTAACCACTTGACTGTTCTACTCCCATTACATTGTCTTCTTTTAAACCAGGGTAAAGAAAAAATATTTTACTTCAAATTTATTGTCATGTGGACGTTTCTGTGATTTTAAGGTTTCCATAAAAGGTTAATTAATCTGAACAAATCCTGAATTAATCAGGAAATGCGAATGAAGCTCATTTCATTAAATGGTTGTATACTGATGATATATTGCCGTTCAAGGGTGTTAACAGATGGGCTTCCTCTTAAAACGTTGACACGCAGACTTTTGATACCTTAAGTATGCTACTAGTAGATATAATGATAATCATTCGTACATATGTAATGGGGATAGTTTTGTACTCTGAACTTTGCAGGGTTGTGAAACCTCTCAGTCTTCAAGCATTTCTTAATTCTCAATTTCAATGACAATTTGAGTTTGCAGATAAGGGAGTTCTCCATGTCCCTGCATAAATCAGGTGTGAACTCGTCCTCACCCTGATGTGCTCAAACAGCCTGTCGGTCAGAACCCGGACCGACTGGTTGATGATCCTGTCCAGTGAGGAGTTGGCCCTCTGCGCTGACTCCTCGCTGCCCTGTGGGTCACACTGCCTGCAGCGCTCCACAAAGGACCTGCAGGTTACACAAATCACATCAGGAAGCTTTCAGTATTCACTACAAGTCTCTCTGAACATATCCAGGTCACTGGGGTCACTGTTGCTGTTTGTTTACCTGAGAGGGGGGCAGCAGTTGACCAGAGCGATGGTCCTGGAAACATATCCGTCCCCTCGATCTCCAAATTCTGCTTGAGTGTCATGAAACATCTCCACCTTCCTCTGGAAACTTGATAAACATAAAGACGTCGTGAGAATCGTCTGATAGATATGAAGTGTGTATAGAAAATACCTCGCTGTAGATGCTCTTCCAGCCCTTTGTATTTGTTTTGTGGTTATTATTGTAACTGATGTAATTCGGTGACCCACTTGCACAAACTCACCTGTACAGAAAGTCAGCCAATCCGATGAGACTACAGCGAGCTACTCTCGCTCCGAGAAACTGATTCACCGATGTGGATCTGTCCAAGTCCACCTTCAGCCTCTGGAATGGAGAAAGACAAGAGTAATTATCTCCATATAGCCCTGCCAGTCCAAGAGTAGTGTACCCACACTGTGGGAATACTGTGAGGTTGTGTTGTACCTGGATGACTGAGCGGGCCAGGTGTGACTGATATTCTTCTATGTGCAGAGATTGCGCCCATCGCCTCTCCTCTTCATCCAGGACCTGAATCAGTTCTGTTGTTACCTTGTCCTAATAGTTAGAGCATGACATTAAAATTGGTCTTTTCAGATTTCTAAAGAATTAAATGCTGAAGAAACAATTTGCTCACCCTGACTATACTGATGCAGTCTTGCTCCAGTCGGTCCACTGTTTCTTGAGGGACAATCGGTTCCAGTGTTGAGTAGTTGATGGGTGTGGTGGTGCCAATGGTTCCCAGAACATCCCTGAAAGAAAATGACCAATGGATATAACACAACTCATCATTGCATTGGAGCATCCCATAAACATCCTGCCATCGCCAACCTGTTGTAGATGTTGTAGAACCAGTCAAGTAGAGAGTAGACGTCGGTGATCTGCAGTGGGCCGCAGGTAATGGTCCGGAGACGCTTGGCTACCGCGCGATGGTAACTCTCCACATACACCTGGAAGGCAGCAAACTCCTCCGGGTAAATGGAAATGGCATTCCTCCTGGCTGCGTCCAGGTCATCCACCATCCGGCTCCTCAGGCGCTCCAGGTACGAGGCCAGCTGGCCGGCCTGGGTGTCCATCTGGTGTGGGAGGCTCCAGTCGGCAGCCTCTGCCACTGCCAGCCTCCATTTCACTTTCAGCCGCCGGGGACGCTGACTGGGCTGCACCAGGGGGGGCTCTCGTTCAAGCTTGCTCTCCTCTCTCAAAGACCAGGCGGCGTCTGCATGCTCCTCCTGCTGAATCACCAGCACCACCAGGCCCAGATTGGGGCCGGCGCTGGGCTGACGGAGGGACTCGCGCACTACATCCCACATTTCCTTCTGCAGCGCTTCATACAGGAGCTCCACGTCCTTCGCCTTTCTGCGACTGGAGTCCAGCGTCGCATTGGAGCTGAGGGACTCGTCCAGGGACACGGATGATAACGGGAACATGCCTGGAGGGGTGCTGGGGCACAGGGGCGGGGTGAGGCTGGGGGTGGAGGTGGCTGGCAGGAGAGCCAGCAGCTCACACTCTCGCTCCAGCTCCTGGATGTGTGTGTCAGCGAGCAGAAGGTCCCTGTGGTTGACCAGCTGTAAAATCTCCAGAACTGTGGGGGGCAAGAAGGAAACAGGAGTTTATTTTGCAACAGTAACAAGACACAGGGGACCAGCAACACAGAGGCTGGAGGGGCTTGTTGGTTTTCAGTTCATGTGTGTGCATGAAAATCTGGGTTACATGTTCCTCATTCTATACATTCTTCTCCTAATAGCGAGGTTCCTGTAGAGTCTGCAAACAGAGGATTGGTTGAACTTCTATCTGAAGGACGCTGGGGTTTAGGAGGAAGTCTGGTCATTTCCTGGTTTCACAGTCTGCTTGAGCGTGAACCCAGTGACTCAGGGGTCTGGAGACCTCTCGTTCTCATCAGGGAGTCAATAAATGAGAGGAAGCACTGCTGAGGTTGGACCAGCAACAGTAAGGTCTCCCACCCTCACTTCATAAGCAAACAGTCGTATATGAAGACGTACGGTCAGCTGGAGAGACTGATCGGTCTCGTAGACATAAATGATCGATGTTCCTCATTGAAAAGCACCGACTGAATCAGGTTAGAATGTCAAAGAGCCATGAAGATCATTGAAAACTAACTCAAGTTGTCCAGTAAACACACAGATAACGAGGGGATCAGACAGATGAATGAAAGATTCTCTCTCATGGCACAGTAAGATCGCAAGTGTTTCACAAAATGCAACTTCTCAGGTGAAGGACATCAGTTAACAGATTCTCACGTTTCACGTCCATCGATCTGAAAGTTGATGTTTGACCAGGAACTAAACCTTTTGATTGGATGAAAAATCAGTGAATCCACTGTGCTCTAGTCAAGATCAAGTCAGGAGAGAAATGGATTTGACCTCTACTGAAGTTGGGTAGTGTGAAAGGATTCCACTCTCCCGGTGACTTTCAACTGCTTTAGCAGCTCCTTTACGTTG
Source organism: Lipophrys pholis (assembly GCF_963383615.2). Classification (NCBI taxonomy): domain Eukaryota; kingdom Metazoa; phylum Chordata; class Actinopteri; order Blenniiformes; family Blenniidae; genus Lipophrys; species Lipophrys pholis. Next base: position 2,239,114 of record NC_137634.1, on the reverse strand, counting down.
TTATTCACATTCATGGATTCATAGCAACAGTGACAGCTGCCATGGAAGGAGCTTAAATCTGACATCCATTCATTGGGAACAATTTGGGGTTCAGGGTTTTGCTCTAGGACACTTCGACAGATGAGGGATCAAACCTAAAACTTTCCGATTGAGAGACGACAAGCTCTACCAATTGATCCAGACCAAGTCTCGAAGCATGTGCTTGAATGTCTTTAGACGTCTTAATTTCCATGGGAAGTTAAGAAGGGGAATTTTGGAAATATTCATCAAATCAATTTTGTTTTGTCGCTGCATTGTAGAAACAATTTAATTCAACACCCTTAACATTTATATGTGGTATTGTGGTATGTGGTATTTTTAAGTTAAACATTAATAATGCATCAAATTTGGTAAACATATTGTCACATAATGTCATCAGCACTTACTTCACTTTACAGGTTCGAATAGTCTTGTGCTCTGGGCTCCAAACTTTAGTCCAAAATTCTACAAATCATGAAACCATTCCTCCATCATGATGGCATAGGAATGAGATATCCAACTGTACTTGCATGAAATCCGGTTGTTTTAGCCCTGGATTATGCTAAAATATATTTAGACAACTATATTTAACTTCCCTATGAAGAGCTAAACTTCAATTTAGTAAAATCCTGGTTTATTCCCATACATTCCCCTTAATTCCCATAGAAAGTGTCCAACTTAGAGAATTCCTGAAAATGTGCAACTCTGCCTGGGACAGAAATGTTCACGTCATGCAGTGAGTTTCGGGGGCTTCGTCAGTGACGTCTGTTTCAGGAGACGTTTGAAGCAAATCTCACAAAACCATATCGGGGAGAGGATTTTCAAAAAGTTCACCAAACTTGTAGATTGAAAGTTTACTGAGATGTGAGGGACAATTCTAATGTTTAATCCTGAGTGAATGCTGATCTGGCCTGTGCATACTGTTTATTCAGCTGTTTTAAAGCAGAGCTTTCCACCTTACTTGCATTTACAGTTACTGAAAACAGAAATATGGAGCCTTGCAAATGTTCCATTATATAAACTGTCAGGTTGAAAAAAAGAAATAGAAAGTGTGCAAATTCAGGAGAGAGGACGTCTCTTCATGTTCTGAAATCTTCTGCTTGTTCTCGCTTTCTGTTTTTATTAGATGTTTTAAACAGAAACTGTAACTGGTTCTTATTTATGCTTGTGATGAAAACCTTGTGGAAGCTTCCTCTGTCATTCCGCCCGGGCTCCGGGCCAGGATCACCCATGATTACCTGAGAGAGGCTCTCGTTTTTTCACCACAGGTTCGTCCTCGTCCGTTTCCTCCTCGGTCTCCTGGGAGGCTTTGTCTGACATGGATTCCCTCTTCAGCTTGCCCAAGCTGATCCTGAGGAAGGAGGGTCGCCTGGAAGCCTCCGCCTCGCTGACGGCACTCAGGTCCCCGCAGGGCAGACTCTCCCGCCGCTCCTCTTTGCGTCGACCCGTGAAGCTGCGCACAACCCACAGCAACAACACACAACACAGTTGACGAGCTGTGAGCCACAATGGAGGGAATCGGAGTGTGTGAGGTGAGCGTTCGCACCGCTGGAAATGTGTGTGTGTGTGTGTGTGTGTGTGTGTGTGTGTGTGTGTGTGTGTGTGTGTGTGTGTGTGTGTGTGTGTGTGTGTGTGTGTGTGTAGCTATGTTTGGAATGCCACACACCGCCGCCGCGGACAACGGTTAAAAATAGTCCCATTCAGCGAGCACAGCAAGTACACATTATGTCAGTGACAAACAAAGAAGGTTCCGTAGATCAACAGGTTGCTGTTCCACATTACATAACCAAACAGGAAATAAACACACTATATGCTGTTCGATTAGTGACCTGCACTGGCAGCAAGGGGCTTTCCGCTTCTGGAACTCTTCTCTAGGGCCAATTTGGAAGCTTCAAAATGTAGAAATTCTTTCATTTCTTTACTTTATTGATTAGAATAAATCAGAATAGAATCCGAACCCAAAAGAAAGACTGTCTTTAGCTCTTTGGAAGATAGAGAAGTGAGTTTTGCCATGAGCTTTTGGTTCTACAGCGAGTATCTTCACACATAGAAACACACAGGTAGAGTTGCTCGTTCCTTCCCTCCCTCATCCCTCCTTACCGGAGCAGCGTCATAATTCCCTCCGAGCTCCTGCGCAGTCCTTTCCTTCTCTCCCCCCTCTCTGCAGGCAGCGTGTTGGAGTCTCCGGGGCTGTAGTGGGGAGAGCTATGGCCCCACACATTGCGTCCTGATATGCGGAGCCCCTTCCCCAGTTTCCCCAGAGTCTTGAGTGGCGACACTCCGCAGATCCGCTCCAGGGTTCCCCTCAGCGGCTTCGCCTTGGGGTTTCCGGCGCCGTGCCGCTCTGCGTTCACCTCGTTTTCCTCCTCCTCCCCGTCGCGGGAGGACCGGAGCTGGAGGTTACCCCTGACCTCCCCCATGATGAGGCCCAGGTCGCCGCCGTTACGCTCGTCCTCGTCCAGGTCCACGTCCTCGAAGGGATTCAGGCTCTTGTTTATGTCCTTCAGGTGGTTCAGGTCGTTGAGGTCGTTCAAGTCCCGGAGGTCCAGGTCCAGGCGGGGCAGGATCAGCTCCCCGTTGACTCTGGGGAACTCGTGGCAGCTCTTGGACCTTCCCGGGAGCTTCTTCAGAATGGGCATGGCGGCAACTTGTGATTGAACAAACTGCAACACATGAGAAGCGAGTAAATCATCCGATCATTTCACCAAACTCATCTTTGGACACATGAAGTCGTGACTGAAACCATGAAGCTGAAATGACCACATGACTGTGTCTCGTCCCTGTTTGACTGACGACTCCACTCAGTAAATGACAGTTGACGATTGTTTTTTCCGGCCGTTTGTCAGACGTGCGACAGTTTATGTAACCCGAATCCAAAACATCCTTTCACATGCAGGTTATGTAAGGAACTTAACTCAGCAAAGAGGAAATAAGTCTTCAAAATATTGCTGCGACGACACGTGCTGAACAAAAAAACACTTATATACCGAGAGAGAGAGAGAGAGAGAGAGAGAGAGATTACATCGACACAGTCCTTCATGTTTGTCCTCCAGTCTGCCAATGAGAAAAGACTTTGGATGAGGATTTGTGTTTCTTTTACCAATATGAGCAGAAATGTGAATAAAAATTCGATATATAAACAGCTCACAGGTTCAACACGAGGCCGAGGAGCAATTCAGAGTCACCAATGAACCCAGAGAGCTCGGGGCAGAGACATGGAGGCAAAGGGAAAACATGCAAACTCCATAAAGAAAAACCTGCAGGTTCAATCCAGGAACATTCCTGCAGCGGTAATTACCACTGGACGTTCCCTTATTTCCAACGGTTTCGGTTCAATCTGTGAAAATGAGAAAAGATCAAACTCAACTCACCGAAAATTCAGTGAGTGATTCAATCACGTACGGAATTTAAACATTAAACACCAATTTTAAAACCGAGTAAATCAGAGTGTTGTTTTCAAAAAGGAGCTGAATTTTCTTCATGAGCTGCCATTTAAATCTGATTTTGACTCAAATTACCAGATTTCTTTCAACAGAGAAAAAGATGTTTCTTCAATAAATCTCTTTTGTTTTAATATAAACTCATAGATGTTTGTTTTCTGTCATTTGTTCCAAATGTAGTAAAGTTTAGGCTGGTTAAACACTGCAAAGGAATATAGTTTAATGGAACTATAAACAATTACAATGATTACCAGCATCGAGGATTGAAGCTGGTTGAATTAAAGTATTAGATGACAAACAGGAGTGTGAAAGCAAACTTTATAATCGTATGTACTATGACAGAGGAATATAAAAAGTAAATATATACAAGAATATGTTGATTACTTCTGAGTTGCGTTTTCCACAAATTGTTTGCTCCCAAACCTGCACTAACATGAAGACGTGAGCAGTGCTGTGGTCTGTAATGTGCTTTCAGAGCGACGGAGGTTGGATGACCCTCCAATCCTGCCATCTAAAGTCCAGTTTGATGAACTGAATGATTCAGACTTTGTCCCCTGGAGCTCGTTCGGCGTGTTACTGTCCAGCGCAGCAGCAGGAAACACAAAGAGGAACTCTCGCCATCAGAAAATAAAAAGACTTGAGGTAGCAAACACGACACGGGGGGATTATTTTATCATACATATGAAAGAGAAGATGTAAGAACTTCTTGAGCCATTCATAGTTTAGATTTAAAATCTGAATCTTTGAGGTGATGATACGTCCCAGTCAGGATCAACCTGAGTGGATTTAATATGTGCTCATCACTCTCATGCTCATTTCTCTTTTTTAAATTCAGATTCGAGTTCATAGTGACGAACTAACTGGGATCTCTTGCACTCTGTGATAAGTAGTAGTTTGTTTTTTTTGCAGTGTACACTTTCCCTGCAGCGTAATAAAAACAACAACAAATAACATGGCAAATTCATTTTGTTTTGTTGAATAAACAAAAAACTGCCAAATTGTTGACATGCACTGATCAGTGAAATTTTACTTTGTACTCAACTCTTATATTTAATTCACCCTTACAGAAAGATTTGCTTCCAACAGGATCAATAGAGTTCTAATCTAATGGAAACGTTTTTTTTTAATTATTTTATTGTTTATAAGTCTCTGTCACAGTTTTCTTTTGGTTCCTTAATTCCACACAATTCCTATAAAACACCTTATATAGGTCTAAAAATGCACCACAATCATGAAATTTCATATTTTGATCATGTTTTTTTGTCAACTTTCACATTTATCTTCCTGTTTGAAACCTTATTTAACAGACATCTTAGAGAAAAGATCAACTCCAGCTGCTAACATAACATCACATTCCCTTTTCCTCGACTATTTATACTATTTATACTCATTTATACTCATCTTACACTGTCCACACCCCATTTCACCCACTTTAGTCAATTTACTTGATATTATGTATATACCATATAGTCTATAATTATTACTCTTTTTTTACTATATTTATTTATTCATTTATTTTTATTCGATTTTATTCTATTGTCTGTCATTGTCCTGCTCAGTTGTAGTTGCCCAATTGCCCCTTGGGGATAAATAAAGTATTTTGAATTGAATTGAAGATGACCAAAAAACCCAAACAAAACTGTGGTTGATTCCACAACAGATCATATATGAAGGAAACGCTGACGAGCCTCAGTTTGATCTCAGAACAAAACTGTGATGATTTCAACAGTTTCTCCACATTTCAAGCCAGTTTGAGTGAAGAAAACAAAACACGCGTGGCCACCAGGTCCAGCTGGGCAGCAGATTAAAGCATAACACACACACTCTCACACACACACACATACACACACACATCGTGAGGCAATCAGCAGGTCCGAAGGAGTCAGATTCCTTCAGAATTAAAGCTTCAGTGCAGCGAGAAGAGACTCACCTGATGACGGCGCTTCGCTGTGTTTCAGTCCAGTGTCATCCTGGAGTGTGTTTGCTGAGCGAGCTGCCAGGCTGGGAAGTGTGTGTGTGTGTGTGTGTGTGTGTGTGTGTGTGTGTGTGTGTGTGTGTGTGTGTGTGTGTGTGTGTGTGTGTGTGTGTGTGTGTGTCTGAAAGTCCTCTGTGACTCAAGAGAGCAATGTGGCTGCCTGTGGTTTCCTGACGGACTCTATTGTGGTGGAAGGTGATATGTTTTCCTGAGGAAAGGCCCGTCCCGTCCTTTCTCCCCCTCCTACGCCACTCGACCTCCCCCCCAGCCATCACCCCCCCTTTATACACACACACACACACACACACACACACACACACACACACACACACACACACACACACACACACACACACACACCCGCACCCTGGAGACCCTGCTAATGACTCTAATTATACTATCTGTACAGAACATTCTGTAAGTTTTATTCAAGTGAATCACGGCTGAGTAAAAGGGACGATGAACTTGAGGGATGATTCAGCCTTGAGTAGAAATTCCTTTCTCTCGCCATCGACACTGTATTTTTCCTCAGCGGAAGACTTTAGGTGGACAGTTCTGAGCGGCGGCGGCAGCGGCGGCAGCTATACTGTCTGTGCTTTACTGCGCGGCCTCAAGGTCACCGGAGCCGTCCACAAAGAGCCCATCAGCAGGACAAAACAACTGAAGGATGGGACGCGCTGTATGACAGGAATGTTCGTGGACAGGTCAGGGCTGCACTGTGCTCTTTAGAGAAACAACAAAGCAAAGCGTCGGCCCAACAAGGTGCCGGTAAACAGCTTCTCCTGTCACTGCGGCTCCGAATCGCCACCCGGTGTGCAGAACACTGCAGGACATCCCGGCCTCATAAATACTCAACTTACTGTAATTAAGCAGGACTTTGGACGTGTATTTATGGCATGGAATGAGTCTCATCCTCAATTACAACTCATCCCATGTGATCTATTTTTAAATCCTTTATTGAGAATGCACATTTGTTTTAATCAAATAATAATTCATAACAGTGCGCCATCATGTTATCTGTTAAAGTATTCTCGTCTCCATTAAATTGTCTTTAAATCAATTCTTGAAATTTATTATTAAAAAAAATAGAAATTAAGTATAGAACTCGTTCTGACCTTTTCTCATGCTCCATCGTCATCTCGCAAAAGTACGTGCAAGAGTTTGACTGGCGACTGATCAAAAGGGGGCGCCGGGGCGCGAAGCGAGGCGCGAAGCTCTCCTCTCCTACTTTAAAGTAATAAATATGTACAAACATTGTTCAACATTACACAACATGAACAGTAAATGCCTCGACGTTCTCCAGATGAGCGGAATGATGTGAGTTTCCTCTTCAGACTGATCTTGGCTCTTCTACTCACGCGATGTCTCACGTTCACCCCTCTGTTACTTCACTCGCCCTTTCACTGCTTCACCAGTGATACTTTGAGTTCTGTCCTCTGAAATATTCAGTCCTTAATGATGAACAGCAGATATGAAAAGGAAAAATAAAGTTGAGGTCTTCTTTATTTATTTTTTTTATTTTTTACAGTTTTCTGGATATTTGGCAGATTTTGGCCCAAAAGGTTGCATGTTTGAAACCCCTGCTCTGTTGCTTGTCTGAGAAATTACAGGTGGATATTTTCAGCAGGTAAATATAACTAGCCAAACACAACTGACAATCCAATTACACACTTGTAGTATGTGGGTGTGTATCCAAAGTTTTGAGTGGTTTGAGTAGCAGCAAAATACTGATATTAAATGAGTAATAGTTTTTACAATATTATTTTAATATTTTACAAGTGTTTTTGAGATGAGAATGATTTAAATTCTGCTGATACAAAACCACGGTGACAAAGTATTTTAAAGCGCAACTAAGTGAATGAAACATAAAATCGATGGTCAAACCATTCAAATCGTACATGTAATTAAAAATCCAGCGAGGAGTCGCGCTGGAGGAGTCTGATCAACACTCTTAATCAGGACTGATCATTTTGAATGTTCCACCATCGTGGCTGTTGTCCTGCAGTGAACGTCTGCTGTGGAAAAGACCGTGCAGCTTTGCATCGCCCTCTGCTGGACATTACAGGTAATGCAACATCTGACCTGAAGCATGTGACGTGTCTTGACCAGTAAATCCAAATGTTGTGTAAATCTCACAGGGTTTTCTATTATGACATCAACGGCATTTAAAGCTGATAATTATCACTGATGATGATTTAAAGTTCAGTAACATAAAAAAAAAAATGGTGGGAATGAGTGAGGACACAGCAAAGTGTTGAAATCCGTTTTTATCTTTTTTTTTTTTAATTTTGTCTTTGTAATATTTAAAAAGCAAAGTAATGTGATTTTATTTTTCCAGCCCAAGATGTTGAAAGTAACAGCAATTACACAGAAACCTCGTATCTTTTTGTTTGTTTAATGACAATTAAACAACTGATGTGATGTAAAACTAACAAAGCTTAATCGTTTAGTTTCTCCTGTTAAAATAAATCACATTTAAAACGGAGTGGCTGATATAATTGATCTTCAATCCATTAAATCCAGAGTTTTAAATAGAAGCTATAATTTGTGTATTTTTAAAAGATACGACCATGTATAGGCAATTAAAGTATATTCATCCTGCAATGTCACACAACTTTGTGATTATATTCTTTAATTCAAATTTATGTTATAATAATCACAATATTTCCTCCTAATAAAAAATTGAAATGATAAATCTTTGAGATTCAATGAAACAAACATGCCACTATCTCCACTAGTGATCCGTTGATCCTGGTGGAGCAGAAACTGAACGACACAGTTTATTAGTGAACTTTACTGATCTTTATTGGTGCTGATCAATGTACAGAAGTGACAAAGTTTCCACAAGCAGATTTTACACGAAGTGTTACAGTCACTTGATCCTTCATCCATCTTTGTTTTCAATAGTCCAACGTGTGTGTGTGTGTGTGTGTGTGTGTGTGTGTGTGTGTGTGTGTGTGTGTGTGTGTGTGTGTGTGTGTGCTCAGAGGGTCTGGTTCTGCCCCCGGGGGTGGGGGTTGTGCTGCTGGCGGCTGTTGAAGTGGTACGGCTCGTGGCGGTGGGTGTTGTGGCAGATCACCGGGTGTTCGATTCCTTCGCTCTGCAGCTCGTCCTGCTTCTGGACGCTGTCCAGCTTCACCAGCAGCTCCGTGATGAAAGCCTGAAGCACAAAGTCCCAACAAGCAGAGCGACATGACGGCACATCGAGGAAGAAACGCTGACGTTTAAAAACAGGTCATATTATCCAGGTTAAACTCCTCCTCCTGTTCTCCTCCTCCTCCTGTTCTCCTCCTCCTCCTGGTCTGGTCGGTCCAGAAACCTTCAGTATTCTAAGTTTCCAGCTCCTCCTTGATTTTCCTCATTTGAATATTGGATCATAGGAGCTGCATTCAGAATCTGCTGTGTCTGTGTGAGCTGGACTGGCTCCGCCCACACATGCCCATCTTGGGAAGAGGAGGAAGTACTTCCTCTCGTGGTGCCATGTGCCAGAACAGAGCTGCCTAATTGTGGGAGGAATCAAAAGGGAGGGCCTACCTTGGTTGCGATTGGCTAAACCCCCGATGACACTATATAGGGTTTGATCTCTGATTGGCTGGTTGGAGCAACACACTTTTTAAAACCTGAAACCAGCCAGGGACAGAGAGGACAGACTGTCTTCACTTCTGGGACGTTAGTCCAGGTATGGGGACGAGTAGTACTGCTGGAAAACCTTCAGGAAGAGGATTTTACATCATATCACCACTATAATATTATGAACTTTTCTGTCTACAAAGTGGTGGATTACTCTGGATGAAGATAAAGTTCAGCTAAAATCAAAATAAGCATAAATCTCTTAGTCGTAGTAAATCAGAGGTTTAATTTACTCCATTTAGTTTTTATTTCTTCCAGACATGGGAATGGTAACTTGTGAAATGTTTTTTGTTTTTTTAGGTTTCTATGACGACGGACGTTTGGCTGGAACAATCTGACGTTGTTCAAACGAGTTTAAATAAATTGAATCCTCATTATATTCATTACAACCCCAAAAAAAGGAAGAAGCTATTCCAACCAGTTCTGACCGAACACAGAGCTTTTCAGGGCGCAACGTAAAATAACAAACATCCAGTGTCGTCCAATCAGTCTCCTTTGAATCGTTTCTCTCTTTATGTGTCCTTACATGGAAGAAAAGGCCTTTAAAAGAAGCAGAGACACAGGAGGACGACCTTAAAGCTCCTTCAGACGCAGTTTACACTCCACACCCTTCATAGGTCCAGAATGGGGAGAATTGTATTGATGTACACTTATTTTACCATTTCTGTGACCCCCTAACCTTTTTACCTCCCGACTGTTAATGACGTCACTGCATCATGTGACACGTTAGAGGATAACTGAACATTTTGTTTTGACATCAATCGGATTAAAACTGACCATGTTATGAAGAAAACACGTTTTGGACCTCTTCCTGACCTCTCCTTTGAAGTGCCTCTCTCGTCCACTTTGTTTTTGCAGTTTTGGGGGAATTTATTTAAAAGCAGTTGACCGTTAACATCCAGAGCTCTAATCGACTGGTCCTTGGACGATGACAAATCATCCCTGAAGATTTCATGCAATTCTGGTGAGTCATTTTTTGCGACAAAGTTGGTCAAATACATGCATACAAACCAATAAATGAATAAATAAATAAATAAATCCATGCTGCCAAATACATAACCTTCACCCCAACGTACGTCTGCAAAGGTAATAAATGAATCCTGTCGCTCTGCTCTCTGCCGTCGGCATTGTAACGAGACTGAAGACCGTCTCTGAGCTCTGATTCTGCCTCTTTACTGAAAATAAACAGCCTGAAGAAGCAGGAGACTTTAAGATAGAGAAGGAGTGGAACTCCTCCTGTTCTGGACTGAATAAAGCACCACTTAGAATTTTCATTACCAGCTTTTTTTCCCCCCCTGTTCTTCGTTATTTTAATTAAAGTTATACAGTGTCAGAGTCCCGGCGTCTCTGCTCCTCCTTTGTTTACGTCAGCGAGCAGAACAACGTCTGACCAGAAAGACTCTTTGTTTCCGTCTTTGCTGGAAAGAAAAGGAGTGACAGAGAGCGATTGTTCAGGCTTGTGAAGCGCCCTTGTATAGGTGTGTGTGTGCGTGTGTGTGTGTGTGTGTGTGTGTGTGTGTGTGTGTGTGTGTGTGTGTGTGTGTGTGTGTGTGTGTGTGTGTGTGTGTGTGTGTGTGTGTGTGTGTGTGTGTGTGTGTGTGTGTGTGTGTGTGTGTGTGTGTGTGTGTGTGGATCAGTCGTTGGTTGAGAGAAGTTCAGAAGTTCAAACGTACCTCTGTGCTGCTGCTGCTGCACTTTTCAAGAAGCTCCTGAAACAAACGTTCACAGAATCACTTGTTTCTTCACAGGATTTCACCGTCATCACATAGAATCTGTATTCTGACATATTAAAGACTAAACAATGTGAACTGAGTCCTGGACGGAGCGTCGGTGAGCGTCGGTGAGCGTCGGCGTTACCTGCAGCTTCTTGACTCGCTCCTCGGCGTTGGGCAGGTCGATCAGCTCGTCGATGTTCACCTCCTCTGGCATGTCGCTCTCCTGGAGTCACACAGTCACACAAATCAGGACGGCACACCGCAGCTACTAATCTATCACTAATCTATCACTAATCTATCACTAATCTATCTTTATCACAACACAAACATTCACATCACACGTGGAAAAAGACTGAATGAGCTGAGATTAATGATGTTTCCATAAACATTCATCCTGACTGAATAATGAACATGAAAAAGTTCCATTAATCTTGATTAAGTCATAGAAACTGATCATAACGAAGCACAAAGGAAGAATTAGACATTAACCAATCTGCTCATTTCAAACAAAAAGGGTCCGATTTCTTTCCTTCATAACATCTTAATAAAACTAGACTCAAAGTACTGACCAGAAACACGGTTCAATACAATGCTTGGTTATAATCTTCATTCTCGCAGAACTTAATGTGGAAATATGATTTTTTTTTTTTTTTACTTTATTGTTTTACTATTGAATTAATAATGGAAGAAAATATTCTCCTTTTCTCTGAGCAGTTTTTGGCTTTAATTTTCAGATAAAGCGTTGAAGCTGTGAGACCCAGAATCTTTAAAACCTTTAATCTCCACCTGCATTTTTAGACCTGAAAAGAACATTAATGGAGTCATATCCTCCTCCTGTTCCTCCTGTTCTCCTCCTCCTCCTCCTGTTCCTCCTGTTCTCCTCCTCCTCCTCCTGTTCTCCTCCTCCTCCTGTTCTCCTCCTCCTCCTCCTCCTCCTGTTCCTCCTGTTCACCTCCTCCTCCTCCTCCTGTTCTCCTCCTCCTCCTCCTGTTCTCCTCCTCCTCCTCCTGTTCCTCCTGTTCTCCTCCTCCTCCTCCTCCTCCTCCTCCCCCTCCTCCTGTTCTCCTCCTCCTCCTCCTCCTCCTCCTCCTGTTCTCCTCCTCCTCCTGGTCTGGTCGGTCCAGAAACCTTCAGTATTCTAAGTTTCTAGCTCCTCCTTGATTTTCCTCATTTGAATATTGGATCATAGGAGCTACATTCAGAATCTGCTGTGTCTGTGTGAGCTGGACTGGCTCCGCCCACACATGCCCATCTTGGGAAGAGGAGGAAGTACTTCCTCTGGTGGTGCCATGTGCCAGAGCAGAGCTGCCTAATTGTGGGAGGAGTCAAGGGGAGGGCCTACCTTGATTGGGATTGGCTGAACTGTTCTTTTCTGTTGGAAAACTCTTACAAAGTGAATTTTGCATAATATGACCGATTTAAAACAGAAGCGTTATTTAGATCCTTCAAATGAGATCCAATCTCTTTAATTTAATCTCAGACTCTTCGAGGTACAATGACCACATGTTTCTTTTTTTAAATAAAGTTGGAGTCTTTGAACGAGACCCTTGAGGCAGATTCATGTCACTTTATTGAGTAAATCAAAATGTGCTCTAACAAATAGGAGTTAAAAAGTTAAACTCGTGTGAGAGGTTAGTATAAAGACAGGATCAGTGACGTTGTGTTTGCACCGTGCACTTTTAGGTGCAGTTACTCCTCAACATGCAAACTGAGTTATGTGTTGTTTTTCTCCAGAAGCAGTATATCATTAATACTCTAATTTAAGTAAAGCACCAAAAGCCAAAGTAGAATTTCCATACTATCATATGATGCAGTTTTGCTGCTGAGGTCTGTTAACTGAAGGAATGTCAGAAATGCAAATCACAAGAGGAAAACATGGGGAGTTAATTGAAGTCAGTCACGGTTTTCCTCTGGGGAAACTTCTGTTTGTTGGTTGTTCAAATACCAAAAGAGGAGAATATGATTTAGTGAAAGAATAGACGTGTATAACTTAAGTCAACAATCTCATACTGATCAGTCTATAACACCTTTTAGGGGCTTATGAAGATGATAAACTTGTACTTTAGGTTGAGTTGATATGCAAGGAGAAAACGTCTCGTTGTTCATTTTATAAGCGAGATCACGTTAAATACAAATGTCTGATATAATCTACAGACTCATTGTTTCAGCTGAAAGCTTCTCATTGAGGCGACATTGCATGATCAGAAGCTTCCAGGCTCTGAGCTCCAAACAACAACGTCCACAGAATACAGCAACAGTGGCCTGTTGAGTTTGAACAAACGGTCATTGTAGCAGCAGAATGGAGGGCCACTGCACCCACCCGTGCAAACCACTGCACGTTCCGTGCCATCAGGCCTCTTCGTCATGTCTTCATCACCTTCAAAGTCAGTATTTTGCGAGTAAAACTTGTAATTGTCTCATTCAAAAACACGTGAATAAGAGAATCTGGGGTCGGCGTCGATGAGACAAAGTCAAATTAAGTGTAAAACCAAAACCACAGATCAAGTTTTAAGCTTTGTTCAGCCTCTACAAGCCTCAAACTTTGACTTTCAACACCGATGGATCACTAAATCCAGTGATTATTACAGAATTATTGTGTGAAAAATGTTTGTAAATCAGTGAAAAGATGCAATAGCAGAATCTGGGGACACAGTATGATCTAGGCTCAGTGGAAAGCCTCATCATCCCACGATAGGAGAACCTCTGCATTAATGTCTGTGGCGCAGTGGTTTGCCTTACAGAAGGTCGTGGGTTCAAATCCAGCCCGGGGCCTTTCTGTGTGGAGTTTGCATGTTCTCCCTGTGTGTGCGTGGGTTTCCTCCGGATACTCCGGTTTCCTCCCAAATTCCCCAAAAAACATGCACTGAGCAAGACCCTCGGCTCCTCCAGCTCCCCCTGAGTGCTGCTACCGATGGGTCAATTCGGGATGGAATTTCCCCTCTGGGGATTAATACGGTGCTAAAATATAAAAAGAAAAGAAAAGCTCCATCACTGCTGAAGCTTTACAGCAACATCTGCATCCAAAAGACTCCTGTTCAGCAGGATAAATGAACCACATGCTGCATCACCACTCCAGCGTGATAAAATAAAATCAAACCTCTTGTGAAAGAAGACTCAGGAATGTCGATCAGTGACTTGAATTACTGTCCAACATTCCAGCAACTGGTCTGATTCGGTCTCTCACTTTAACAGCTGATAAAAGAAGGGTTGCTGTGCCAACTTGTTTTTATGGAAACTGGCGTTGCAAACGTTCACTTTCACAGAACAAACTTTCCTTTCGTTCCCCTCATCCTCTCTGAAGAGTTCGTGTGCTTTAGCAGCCAGATGTGGAGTGTTTACGTCCTCCAGGACGCGCGTGCGCGCTCCCTCCTCACCCCCTCGTCCTCCCCCTGTCGCTCCCACGCTGCCTTGTAAGGCAGAACGTCTTAATGACATATACAGATCTGGGGGAAAGGGACCTCACATCTACAGGATGAGTGTCCTTGTAAGGAGAAGCGGGCCGCCCCACCTCTGCTCTCAGCGAAACACCTCGTCCATCACTGGAGGACTGGACAGTCTGACGCTACCACTTCTGAATCAGTCTCACAATTCAGCTTGTATTTCATTGCACATATTTATTGCTGTTATTCTATAATTCAGAAGAATTTTGAGGCTTTTTGTTTAGCTGTTTTCCACATCAAAAACATCAGATCACAGTCCAACCCCTTCGTTCTGGCCACCGTACCTGACCCGCGTAAAGCCGGTCCAGACTGTCGTCGATCCACTTCTCCACGTCGAGCCTCCTCTGCAGCTCTTTCCGGTTGTACTTCACGGTGACCCTGGCATGGCGCTTCGGGGCATGTAATCCCCCGTATTCCTCCTCAAGCCAGCCGCTAGCCTCGGACTGGAGCTCGTCTTGCGCTCCGGTCCGCTCGGCTGCCATCTCTGCGCAGGAGTGGTCGGACTGGTTTGTGCGTCTTTACGCACGGAGAAGAAAGGAGCGCACGGAGGCGACGGCGGCGCATTGTGCTGCCGGCCACACGTTTTGTTTTTTTCAACCCCGTTCTGGGATGTTTATTCATAAGATACAACGACACTGTCTACACATGCGCATTTGTTTATTTATTCTAACCTTGATTTGCATGCTCAGCCCACCCTCTCCCTGCGTGAGTCCGGCAATTATTCCTCCTTGGAAGTCATTTGTTTTCCTCTAAATTGCAGGAAATGATTTGAGATCTCAAGACAGTAAAAAACCCACAAACAATAAGAATGACTTTGGCCTGGGTTGCAGTTCGATAGGTGTGGCTGTCTGCTGTCGGCTGAAAGTCAAAGTGTTTGTTGTAAACAAGCCCTGAGCTGTGGAAGAATGTAACCCGCTGATTGAAGAACTTTTGTAATTTTCTGGCATTAATTACAAAGTTTTCAGGATATTCAGGTTATGTCAGCTGCCCCTGTGGATCAGTGGTCGTTTCCCGTCCCGCCCAGAGAGAGAAGAGCTCGGGCCTCGACTCTTGGCTTGGGACGTTTCTACAAGTATGTGGTGTTTGCATGTTTTCTCTGTGCATGTCAGCGTTTCTCACCTTCCTGCCGCAGTTCAAAACTCCAATTAACTGGAGGTTAAGTCTTACAATAGGATGAGTGAGTTTGCTTCAGTTGTTGGTTACTGCACATTAAATCATGGACGGATGAAGAGTTTCACACTCTGAACCATGTTGGAGCTCCAATGGCCCTCATTCTTCTTTGATTCAAATAATCATTCAAATACTTTTTAGCCAAACTTCCTGATGTTTTGCATGTATTCTTAAACATTTTTGCCAACCTGGGGAATAAAATACAAAAGCATCTTTGTGACACACAACAGATCTGTATTGAGTCTGGATGTGGAGTAGAAACTGTTAAACCTGGCAGTGGTAAAGGGCTTTGGGGTTAGAATTAATAGCCTTCATCATCGGTTTCATACCTTTTACATCATGTCCACCTTCATAAAACTGTGTGTTTCCCATTTACTGCCAAATCAGCCCTGAGCCTTTTTGTGAGGTCTTAAACTCTGCAGAGGAACATTGTTCAGGAGCTGCAGGTTTGTTTGTTCACTATATCCACCCTTGTTCAGAAAAATCCCCATTAACAGGCGATAAAATAAAAACTGGATTAATCAGTTTACTTTTTAGTGGTCACAATGTAATGGCTGATCGCTTTATAGCTGCGGTTTTCTTTAAAAAAGATTTGTGAGGTCCTGACCTCTGCAGACTGGGCAGTTGGGCATCTGCACTGCAGCACTTCTCTCTGAGGGGGGAATTGGACTGTTCTGGGGGAAAAGGGGGTCTGAGGCCTTCAGAAGATCATTAGTAACTTCAACCAGAGTGTCTCTGTACTATGATGAACTCTGTAGCCTGACTCATCAGACCCAAATAGGTCATTAGTACATAAATGGTCACATAGCTGTCTTACATGAAGTCATAATTGAGGATAAGTCAAAGCTCTATGGAAGCTGGATAACTACAAATCAGGTTCTATTGACAAATCTGAAGATGTGCTTGATCGACAGTTTTACAGATTATGTCTTCAGTTCTATCCCAGATAGCTAGAATTTAGTCATTGACAACGTTTACAACATCATTACTGTTCAAAGTAAAAGAGATACGAGGTTCCACTGAGTTGTGATTTTCTATTTATTTTTTGGTCAGCCTGGCTATAGTGCTGAAGAGAAACCAAGGTGTGGCAGTTTAGCATGCCACCGTTAGGTACCCCCACAGACTCACGGAGTCAGGGGTTTCAAAATCCATACTTCTTTTATCAAAATAAACAAAAACCCCAAACTCTCACATGCAGACTCTACAGTCCTGCCTGTGTCTCTTCCACCTGTCACACAGGTGTCCGGGTGGCTCCTCCTTTATGGGCAGAGAGGTGAGGCAGCACACCTGATTCCCATCAGGGCCTTAATCACCTCCCTGCCACACAAGGGTTGTTCTTGTTTTCATCTTTTGAGGAGGAGTGGTAGGAAGTTCGATTAGATTCTAATTATTAGGGAGACTATTCCAGATGGCATACCTGCGATGGCTGGCACGGTGTTTTATCAACCCGAGTCTGTAACAAAGTCAGTGAAGAAGGAAGTGAAGCTACAAAACATCTGAAATACGTTGATCAGAGTAAGCTTGGCGAAGTAAGGCAGCCACGTGACGACAGTCACTTGACACAAGCCGAGATAATATAAAAATGTGCTTGTGATTAAATAGAGGACTCTGAGTCTTAATTTGAACCGTTAGTGAGATGAACATAAAGAAAACGGAACAGACATGAAAAGCTCATGAAGATCTTATCAGTTTAGGGGAAAATGTGGAAAATTGAAAGCTTTCAAGTGTTGATATTCTGGATTTCTTCTTTGAATCAATGAACCACGTCACTTAAATAGACCTGCAATCACTGATTCTGACCACCGTCAAATTTTCTTAACAGCTTTACTATGTGACAGCTTTGCACGAGAGCAGAAATCAACTTTTCTTCAAACTGAGAGCTTCTTCGGGGTGATATCAAGGTACTGGTTCGCTTTGTGCTTGAATCTTGATTTTATTATACTATTTAGTGAAGCATTTGATTAATTATTGAAAATTTGACTTTATTCATTTTCTTTTTGATTCATTGTGAACATTACTTCTAATTAATTGGTAATATTTAGAGCAGTTGAGAGCTTAAATGATTCTTTTAGCCGTTTTCTACTTCACACGGCTTGTTAGAAATTATAATTGAAAAAATATAAATAAAAATCTTTTTAGAATCTTGTAAAAAAAAAATTCCCTGTTAAATATGAGACCAGGGGTGTCAAACTCATTTACCTCAGGGGCTAAGTGCTGTGCGATTTGATCACAAGTTGGCTGGATTGGTAAACATAAATAAATAACTAAAACTCTAAATATCCATCTTTGTTTTAGTGAAACTAAATATCACTATATTATGAAGAAGTTCACATTTAATGAACTGTCCCTTTAAAACATGTGAAATTTGAATAAAAAAACTCAACAATACTATTAACTTAGTTCACCTTCCAATGTCATTTTTAGCTATTTTCTTGTTTTGAAGCAGTTTTGCTTGTTTTTTTTCCACTTTTCAAAATTCTAGTTGTTTTAGCTTTTTTTCCTTTGAAGTTATTTCCTTTAAAACTTTTCTATCCAAGAGACAAAAGTCTTTTTGAAAACAAATCTGGTGTGTAAATGTCACAGAAATAAGATAAAGTGTTTATTCAGGTATAATCTAGTAAAATCTTTGTGGAGCCAAACAGGCTGCAGACCTCCGGTGTAAACCTTGTGGACTTTAGTCACCTCTTCTCGTTTAAATCCTCTAGAACACTGTTGTTGTCACCTGTGGGACAGAACGTTCACTGCCGCGTTGCATCAATGTAAATTTTTTTATTCCACATCACAACATGATGAACTTAAATAATATGAATGGAAACGTAACACAAACTTTGGCATGAACACAAAAAAAATGGCACATGAAAGAGCAACATGATCAGTAGCACATCTCATATATATCCATGTTTATATATAAATAGAAATTACATCAACGACTGACTTCGTGTGATAAAGCACATCTTCCTCATATCCCCCCTGTCCGCTCCGTCTTTGGGATATTTCACACAGAAACACATCCAGTGACAGCATCCAGCGTCGGTCCTCATTCAGCATCATATAAATATATATATATCTCTACCTCTGTGACAAAGTGAAACCATGAACACAAGTCCGCAAATAAATAAATAATAATATAAAAAGGATAAAAGAAGATGATGGTACACACAATAAGGAAAAAATGGCCAAAGGAAGATTGAAAAGCAAAACAAAATTCTGCGTCGAAAATAAAAAAAGAAAGTGAACAAATTAAAGGGAGTAACCATGAAAATTAAAGTTTGGGCAGGTTCTTCTTTCCAAATATGCTCAGAGAGTCGTGTCCTCCTGTATTTGGTTTGTGTTGTAGGTCCTATGAACTGTGGCTCACACTATTAGTCTCTTTGGGTCTTAAACATGGAAGAGCTTTGCCCTTTACACTTTCTCAATAATCTTTGTAAATCATCCACATCACAACAGTTCCATTTTGAAATTTTTCTTTTTTCTTTTTCTTCCACACTGAACATTTATCATTTATTTCTGTGGCTCCAGCAGAAGCTGAAGACGATGGATTTGCTCCTTTTCTCCACGTGTCCATGAAGAGAGCGGAGCAACAAGTGCTAAGAGATTCCTTACTTTTCTTTTCCCTGCAGCTTCATCTCATCCCGGCGCCGGAGCCCAGGCCGGCCTCGTCCCTCCACAGGAAGTCCTGCCGCTCCGCCCGGCCCAGGCTGCTCTCCGCCGGGCCGTGCCGGTACCCGGACCGCCCGTCCACGCACAGGGAGAGCCTCGGCGCGCTGTTGCTGATCTTGAAGAGGCCGCTGGGCCCCAGGAAGGCCTCCCTCTCGCTCCCCCCTAGGTTGTTGACTGTCTCCAGGTCGTTGTAGACCGCCATGTCGTTCAGCTGCTTCCTCCCCTGCAGCCTCCTCCTCCTCCTCAGAAAGACGATGCCCGCCACCAGAACCAGCACCAGGACGGCCAGGACGCAGGAGATGGTGAGCGTGGCGGCGGAGGAGGGCTGGGAGGTCTGGCGCAGGGCGGGCTTGAAGCTGGGCTGGAGCGTGAACTCGCAGCTCGGACCCATGAAGCCCTTGGGGCACTGGCACACCGGCCCGGTGAAGTGGGTGAAGCAGGTTCCGCCGTTCTGGCACGGGCGGGCGCCGCAGGCGTCCGAGCGCACGCTGCAGTTCTTGCCGGTGTAGCCCAGGGTGCAGGAGCAGGTGTAGTCGTTCACGCCATCCTGACAGGTGCCTGCGTTCTGGCACGGACTGGAGGCGCAGTCGTCGACGTTGACCTGGCAGTTGGCGCCGGCGAAGCCCGCCTGGCAGCGGCACAAGATGCTCTGGCCCAGATCCAGACACTCGCCACCTGCAGAGGGAGAGAAACACTCTGTTCAGCCCCCGGTGCATCAGATTCTGCCCAAGTGTTTAAAAGTGAAGCGTTAATTAGATTGCACTTCCTGCTGCCAGCTCACGCCTGCAGGAGAGCTGACAAAGACTTTCCTAACTCTCCTCCCCGAGGCGCCATAACCCTGCGAGTTTCTGATGCTTCAGCGCCGCTGCATGATGAGTGGCTCATCAGCAGGCCTCTGACGAGCCTGATGATGACCCATCATCAGGCTGTCGTTCTGCTCTCTGACCACCAGGTGTCGCCCCTCACTCACCGTTCAGACAGGGCCTGTTGCTGCAGCGGTCCAGCTTCTTCTCGCAGTTGGAGCCGGTGTAGCTGGGGGGGCATCTGCAGGTGTAGCCCCCCGTCATGGTTTCCACGCAGGTGCCTCCGTTGAAGCAGGGACCGTCCGCACACGTCATGGCGATGATCTCGCAGTTCTTGCCATAGAAGCCCTGCGGGCAGGTGCAGGAGTAGTCGTTCTCCAGGTCCTGCAAGATGGAGGACAAATCCTCACGTCAGAGGTCAAATCACATCTTTTACCAGACGGCTGGTGGAAACGAGTCCCTGTAGCTCCCAGTCTTGTCCTTAGTGAGGCTCTCACAGCTTTGTTCGGCCGCCTTGAAGTTGCTTTCAACTTTATAATTGTTGTGTTTCCAAATTTCATCCACCAGTGTTTAAATATTGACAGCAGATTTGATGCAAGGGTGACCCACTGCTCCCTCTTGTGCTACAACATGGTATGGCGACATAATATATTTGTGTGTTTCAATAAAATGTAAAAGAAAGGTGAGTGCTTTTCTACTTTGATAGAGGAAAGATAAAGACACTGTATAACGTGAGGTAGGGATTATGGCCATTGTATTTGGTATTTTGTGAGTTATGTGTAACAGATTGTGTGGAGAGTGCAACCCATTTTTAATGTATTTTGAAACACAGCATTTTTAGAGAAGATTACAACTTTTACAGTGTGATGTGTGAAGGAACATTTTCTTTACTGACACGGTTGTGTAGGCCTACTCTATAGTGTTAAGCTATTTGTTTTTAAGTTGCATCCCCGTGTGTCTATTCTTCTGTTCTTCCAGCCACTCGCGTTCCTCTTAACTTCAACACACTTCATGTGTCTGTTCACTCACGTTGCAGCTGCCTCCGTTCTTGCAGGGGTTGCTGTCACACTCGTTGGTCTCCAGCTCGCAGTTGGTGCCGCCGAAGCCGGGCCTGCAGGTGCAGGTGTAGCTGCCCTGGCCGGTGTTGGTGCAGGTGGCCCCGTTGGCGCAGGGCTTGTGGTTGGTGCAGTAGTTGAGGTCCTGGTCGCAGAAGAGGCCCCCCCAGCCCTCCTGACAGTTGCACTGCCACGGCTGGCTGCACGTCCCATGGAGGCAGCCTGGGTAGCGGACGCACTCGGCGCAGGAGGGGCCCTGCCAGCCCATTCGGCACGTACAGCCCCCGGGGGCCTCGCAGTAGCCGTGCTTCTCGTTGCAGTCCGCTGAGCAGATGGCTAGAGGGGGGAGAGAGGGGAGGGTGTGTGGTTACAATGGGTACGCCTTCTTATACATCACACACACACACACACACACGTACAGGGCCCCCTGTCTGACCCCGTCCTGCTCCAGACTTCACTGTTGGTTAAGTATTAACCCAAGCAGCTGGTAGGCACACTGCAGGAAAGAACGCTTTCTTTTATCTCCTCCCCATCACACACACACACACACACACACACACAATCACCTTGACATGCATGTGAGACGGGGGCCGCAGTTTTTTCTCTCATTGTAACAGAACAAAGGACAGATGGAGCATCACTGACTGTCTAAAACACAACACCACAGGAAGTCCTCACATAAAAGACGAAAAACTCTGAAAGATTCCTGCTCAGCGTCTCTACAGGAGATCAAATATCAATCACAAGCTGAGGGAAGAAGATAAAAACAAGCCTTATCCATGCCTTTACCAAACTGGAGCAACTCGTGTCAAATTTCTTAACTGAATGAAGTTTCTTTATATTATCTTTTACTGAGTAATATTTATATTTAATGTCTTCTCGTCAAGAGTCTGTATTTATCTCTACTTCATAAATGACAACAAAGTCATAGTCGAACTCGTTGGGGTCACAAAAAATTAAATATACCTTATGTTGTTGTTTTTTTTGGCCATTTCTTCTTTGATTCTGCTTCATATTAATTTTACATATATAAAATTTCTGAGCAAAAGAAATGTTTGGATTTTTTTTTAACATTATAATTATTACTTCAGTGTAATGACCTGCATTCATTATCTTCATAAGAAATAAGTTGCTGTTTCTCATTAAAAATTATTTCAAAATGCTTCCCCCCTTAGGAAAGGAGAGAAATGTAATTATACAAACCTTTTAAAAAGTTTATTTATTCATT
The DNA here is from genome assembly GCF_963383615.2 of Lipophrys pholis. Taxonomy (NCBI): domain Eukaryota; kingdom Metazoa; phylum Chordata; class Actinopteri; order Blenniiformes; family Blenniidae; genus Lipophrys; species Lipophrys pholis. The sequence continues at coordinate 2,216,980 of NC_137634.1, read as the reverse complement.
CGTATGGTTGTTTGTTTGTTCATTATTCTATATATATTCAGTTTATTTCATTTTCTTCATCACTATGTTCACTCTAATGAAGAAGTGAGTTGCTTGAGGTGAGATATATTAAAAGTTGAAGTGAATAAATATGACATTAACATAATGACTGAATACAGCAGAAGGCCGTTAAGTTTAATAAGATGAGCAGCTGGTAAGCGGATCTCGGTGCGTTGCGCAGCGGCCTCGGGGGCCAAGCGGCCACATGTTCATCCACACTCACGTTCAGAGCAATAGTTTCCCTTCCAGCCCTCCAGGCAGATGCGGTTTCCCTCCTCGTCGCAGGTGTAGTGTCCCAGCGTGTCGTCCCTCGGCCGGCAGTAGTCTGCGCATCCGTCTCCGAAGTAGAACTCGTCGCAGAAGACGTGGTAGGAGTAGCGCAGCTCGCTCTGCTCGCCAAAGTGCACGTCCTGGGACCAGTCCTCTCCGATGGCCAGCCTCCTCCGGGTCGCCAAGCGGCTCACCAGGTTGTTTTGGTTGTCTGCATAGCGAAGGGAAGTTTTGAAACAAAACGCTTCTCAGGTTGATCAAGTATAAACTTTTATTAAACTCCTCCGTGGATCAGGTGTCTGGTGACATGAAGATGCAGCAAAAGCAACCAACCTGTGTATTCAGTGGGAGATTCTGCGTTCCAAGCTTCAATGATCAACGAAAAAGTCCCCTATAACATGAAAAAGTGCGTCAGTTTTACGCACACACCTGACCTGGATAAGTGTAGAAGAGAAGTGCAGCAGCAGTTGATTTGTTTACCCATGAGGTTTCACTCACCGGCCACTTGAAGTGGAAAGGCACCCTGATGGGCGCGCTGCTCGAGATCGAAGTGTGATCGGCCCTGATCACGTTCGTGTGTCCAGTGCCAAAGGTGCAGGGCGGCTCCGCGGAGATCACGTCCTCCGGGTGCTTCAGGCAGATCCTGAAGAACATGTGACAGTCCCGGTGTCTCCTGCAGATGCGCTGCGCTGTGTGGAAGGAATGGATCTTCAGCTCGAACACCCCGGATGAAAACACCTACAGGGACAGGAAAAGTTAAGTCACAGAACAAATGCGCAAAGACGAGTTTTACAGTTAGTTTGGCGCAAGCAGAAGTCAACTTACTACATGCACTAAGGCCAAAGCCAGAAGATATCTCAAGTGTAGATGCGCCATTTCTTCTTAAAGTTCGCTGTCCTGTTCTAAGTAAATGTCCTCATTCGCCGTGTGCAATAATATTCCCCAAAAAAGATTGTGTCAAAGCGTGGAAAAAGAGTTATCTAAAAAAAAAAAAAAAAAAAAAGTTACTCAAGTGTCTATTATCCTTTAATCGCCTGCTTAGTCCTCCTGGTACTCCTCTCCTCCCTGCTATCCCTGACACACTCCGGCTTGTTTGGGTTCTGGTGCGTAAAGACGCACGGCGGTTTTATACCCTGCGATGCGGCGCGTCACGCGCGGAGAGGTGGAGCCGTGGCAGACCTCAGGGGAGCAGGCTGACACGCGGAGCCTGCCTGGGGATTTAGACAACCCACATTACATCTGGACTAAAGTGGTGAGGAATATGCATATGAAGCTGGCATGAGGTAGATATGCTCCATGACTCTTAATCTGCCAGAAAATAATGCAAATTAATGGAGATAGTAGGATTGAGAAATAAAGAAAAACAGAAAGACCTGATGTGAAGGGCTGATGAAAGTTTAACAACAACGTTTCTCCAAAAGTAATTCGTCAGTTTGACTTTGTTTGATATGTATAAATGTATGGGACAGAAGTTGTTACTGAACAGACAGCAATTAAATAAAATGATCCTTTTTAAAGAATCAACAGTGTTTCAGTATAAACATTTTACAAAGTCGTGTTAGTGTGAACGTGTCATAACTCTCCAGATCTCAGGCCTCCTGCGCGTCACTCATCACTTTTCAAGTTGCTCAGAGCTGCAGGTCATTCTCTGGAAAGTGTTCTTCTCTTTTTCCAAACAAACATCAGGTCAGGAGGAACTGGAAAGAATAGTTCAGCTCCATTTTCTTTCTTTCTTTCTTTCTTTCTTTCTTTCTTTCTTTCTTTCTTTGTTTCTTTCTTTACAGCCAACATTATAATTGCTCTGACGCGTGTGAGGTGACAAAGAGTGGGCGCGTCCCGGATGAGTTGTGCGTCTAGCAGTTACCCAGTGTGTGTGCGTGTGTGTGTGTGTGTGTTTGTGTGGGTGTGCGTGTGTGTGTGTGTGTGTGTGTGTGTGTGTGTGTGTGTGTGTATTGGGAGGGATTTGGACTATATCATGTTGCCTTTGTCTGGCCCTCATGCGAACAGCTGTATGGTAATCAACGGCACATGGTGGCCCGTGCGCGGCTCCAGACCCCGCTATTGTCTCCCCTAAGCGTCTAGTCCCTGGATACACACACACACACACACACACACACACACACACACACACACACACACACACACACACGCGCGGTCGGGTTCAGCACCTGTCGCCGCGGTGATGTGATGATGGAGGGAAAATAAACACACCTCAGATTCTATTTGCACAAATCAAACCGTCCTTTACGAGTTTTAGTCACTTTAGTGGAACAACACTTGTTAGGTTTTAAAGTTGATGTTCAGATTGCGTAGAGCTTTAAAAAGCACAGCTGTGTTGGATAGATGAGACTTTCTGGGTTCTAAAATTCTAACTAATGTAGTAATACATTATGCACGAGAGAGATGTGAGTATAGAAAAGCTGGAAACTGATTTCTAAACGTTGGAGAATTTATGTATTTATTATTCTTACATTATTATTCTTACAAACATGCAGGCTGTCTTGTGTGTGCATGCGTGAGGACAGGGGGAGACAGTGTGTGTGTGTGTGTGTGTGTGTGGGGGGGGGGGGGGGGGGGGGGGGGGTTCTATTCATATTGAAATGAGGAAGCGGGAGACGCGTGCCTGAAGTGCCCCCTTGTATATCCTGGCACGCTTCCCTGTGAGAAGCAGAACAATACGAGGAGGAACAAGCACGTCGAGGATGCGAGGAGAGAATAAGGTGGCTGAGAGTTGTGAGATGTGTGAGCAGCTTTGTAAAAAGTGTTTATCACACCAGAGTCTCCTCAGGTCCGAGCTGAGACTCTGAGACTGAGACTCCACAGGTATGCCCAGACTGAGGATCACTTCCTTTATCATTAGACCGAGAAGGTTTTCAAACAGAAGAAGATGCAAACTGTATCTTAAAATGCATGTCTGTATATTCTAGGTTGTTAAACAAATTTAAATCCACAAATCACATGGTAATCCATCAGTAAAATAATCCAATTTTTGGGGGGTCAAATACAAACATGTCTATATATTTTAGAGCAACAAGGTAAAATTACAAGATTAAAAAATATTACTAAACCAAGACGAAGTTGATTGACTAAATAAAATAAGCATCATTTATGCATATTTTTTTAACAATCCTCCTGCTGTGTGTAAAATTGAAGAAAACAAGTTGTATATTTGCAGGATTCTGCCGCCTTCATTGTTTTTTACAAACCGACTCTGACCGTGTGGTTTTGATGGTGACGGTACAAACAATGAAAGGAACAAGCTTCCACTGCAGCACTCATCTCCTTCGTCCACTACTTGTACAAAAACATTCAAATCCACCAGACATGAGGAGAAAAACCAAGTTACTTATTTTGAAAACTTGAATTTCTACTGTGATTATTAGTTGACCCCATCCAGCATTGATCTTCAGATTTATTTACGAAAAAATATGATCTCCTTGATGTTTCAGTATCTTTATTCATTTTAATCCATCCATGAATTTTCTCTGGGACTGGATCTAGTTCAGTGTCAGGGAGCTTTGGATTCCAGCTAACTGGGTGAAGGAAGGTTACACACATCTCCAGTCCATTAACCACACACACATTCACACATTCAGGCAATTCAAGGTCACAAAGGAATCTAAACTGCATGTTATTCCACTGGAAACTTGAGAGAAAGCCAATGCACACACAGGGAGGAAATGCAAGCTGCACTCCTCAAAGAGCACAACCAATCACTTATTTGTTTTTTAAGTATAGATGCATGTTTCTAGCTTTAGACTAGAAGTAACTGAACACAACAGTTTCCTGTTTAAGTGGCTGATTTGTTTTAGTTTGCAGGAGATCAGAAATCCTTCAAATCAACCAAATCATAGATCTAAGAGCTATATGTATGTACTGTATATACATACATACATACATACATACATACATACATACATACATACGTACATACATACATACGTACGTATGTATGTATGTAGGAGTATGTAGAGGAGGAGTATGTTTCTATGTATTTAACCACCTTTTCACAAAAATGTCTCACCCAAATTGCATGAAATTTTCAGGGATGATTTGTCAGCATCCACGGATCAATCAATTCGATTTTGGGACGTTAACGGTTAATTGTTTCCGAATAAATCTCAAAGAACTGTGAAAAAATGTTCCATACAAAGTGGATGAGAGAGGAACCTGATGGAGGAGACAAAAGGAGATCAGCGTCTGTTGCCATGGAGACGTTCCCTGCTCAGTGTTTCACACAGTGATGTAGCTACCTGACAGGCTAGTTAGCATCGATATGAGCAATCGGCTATCCTGCTAGCTAGCGATGCTAACTTGGGTCCACAAACAAATGTGGCGTTGGCGAAGGTCTGCGCTCTACCGAGTGTAGCTCTAGTTCTGTTTTATTAAAACTCTGTCATTCACAACACAAATATCTCACTGACACTTTACATTCAACTAAAGAGAAAACCAACAATTCAAGAGCAAGAATAGCTGAGAGACGAACGGAAAAGATCTGTCCTCAGAGGACAGTGAAGGAGGAAAAGACACGTTGACATCAGACAGTTCAACTAGTTTCAATCAGGGAAGTTAAAGTCATTTTATGTTAGGAGCCGCATGAAGTTTATATGTGATAAAATTACCACAACTCCAGATGTTCCACTTTGGTAAAAGAAGTTTATTCTGAATATTTAGTTGGAAAATTCTAATAGAAAATAAATGTAATTTCAAACGATACCTGCTGGTGCAAAATACTGTGCAATAGAAGGAAAGAAAAGCAGTGTCTTCTATTCACAGAACTTTACTCGACTTTGTCCTTATTTAAGATTTGAAAGCTTCTCTGGAACAAGTTTTGTCGTCAGACACACGATTCCTTCAGGATGGATGTTTTTACAACTTTACTGCATTAATATACTGCTAATGCTATCTCAGTCCCAATGAGAGACTTACAAAACAGTCAAAGTCTTATTAAATAAAACAGAAAGATCAGTGGATTCTATTCAGAATGTGAAGTTCAAGGCATCTTTGCAGGGTCATTTATCAGGCCGGAGCATGAATCAGGCTGGGGCTGAAGGGAAGAGAGGCAATGCATTGACTAAAGTGCCCCAGCAATCTAAACCTATAGCAGCCTAACTCAAGACGTGGTCCAGAGAGTCATAGCCCTGGTGAAACTGTATTCACTTTATTAAATATGAGCCGGATCTCTAAAGTAGAGCCTGAAACTGGGAGCTGGATAAACAGCTTAGAGCTCGGCCACTTTCAGAAAGTCTCGGAACCCCGAGATGAGATGGACCCTGGTGGTGAACGGGTTTGTAGATTGTAGATTATAGATAATGCTGGGATTATTCAGATGTGATAATTATGTCTCCTGTTATAGAAGTACTGACTCAACCTCTTCTGCTTGTGAATGAAAAACCAAGGCTATAAAGTTGTGTTTTGTTTTGTTTTTATACAAACTGATGCGTCACAGGAAGATAAACGAAAAGGATGTTGGAAGTTTACAAGTTATTGTCTTCGGCTGGACCGATCAGCTCGTAAAAAACTCTGTCTTGTTTTTGTCGTCACATCTAATGGGTTGTGTGTCGTAACATCTTGACACTTGTAACGGTGACGCGCGTGTGTGTGTGTGTGTGTGTGTGTGTGTGTGTGTGTGTGTGTGTGTGTGTGTGTGTGTGTGTGTGTGTGTGTGTGTGTGTGTGTGTGTGTGTGCGTGTGTGTGTGTGTGTGTCACACACATGCTCCCATATATCATATCTCCATCCGACACGCCTCGTGTCACACGTTCGACCCTCACATCATCTCCTTTTCCTCTGGGGGGGAAACAGAAGAGCTCGTTCAGTAGGTGTGAACAGCGGTTATCTCCAGCATCTCTGTGCTTCATCACGGAGGAGGAGGAAGAGGAGGAGGAGGAGGAGGATGTTGGTGTCTTTGTGTCAGGGGAGCAGATGGACAGTGCTACCTCTCTGCTGTTGTCGTCTGTATTACTTGCTGGAGTGTGACATGAGCGTGCCACAGGGCATGGGAACCACAGAGGAGTCATGTCACACCCAGTTCCCCCCCCCCCCCCCCACCGCCCTCTCCGGACCTCCCATTAGTTCGAGTGGCCGGCATCTGCCTCACATATCTGCCTCACATCCAGCCCCTGCGGCAGCTTGGAGGTCCTTCTCCCCAAGGACACGTGGAGAAAGAGCGAGAGGGGGAGAAGCTGCATGTGACCCGAGCGGCCCTCGGGGGAAGAGTCGGCCTGCTGTGGCCACTTCTGCAGCACCAAGCCGGCTGTCAACCCCCCCCCCCACAATGGAGGGTCGAACGGCTGTCTGAGGCTGGGATGCTGCGTGTGTGTGTGTGTGTGTGTGTGTGTGTGTGTGTGTGTGTGTGTGTGTGTGTGTGTGTGTGTGTGTGTGTGCTCAGGCAGCCTCTAACTTATGCACGTCATGCAGCTGATTGATCGATCTCATTAGGATGCTGCATGCTGAAGCACTGCTGGGTACCAACACACACACACACACACACACACACACACACACACACACACACACACACACACACACACACACACACACTGAGGATATTTATGGGTCTTGCATTATGATTTAAATGAGAGTGTAACAATGACTTCTGGCAGACAAACTGTATTTCTTGACTCAGATCATCAAATGAAGCTATTAACTTCTCATTGCTTCGCCCCGTCTGCCCACACGGCTCGCCATAATTCCTGAACCATTGTTTCCTTCTAACACCTCGTCAGACAACCGTGACGGCAGTTTAGTTTGATTCATGTTTAGTTTTACTCCAATCTGTACAGTCTGCTGACAGGAACCAAAGAACTCAGCCAGAAGATTCATAGAGAAACTCTTGAGACATTTTGTTTTAGTTAAAAACCTTTGAAATTTCATCAAAACACCTCAACCAACCAGTCAGTGTCATATCAATCTGTCGAAATAAATAATTTTTCAAACTTATTTGCATCTTTAAAACGATAGTTTTCATATTTGATAAAAAATAAAAAATAAAAAAATAAATCACTGAAGTTTTTCTAATAGAAAAAGTTTAAATGTCATTTCTGACGCTTTTTTTTCTTATATCAAACACAGTAAAACATGAAATGACTCATTGTCAGGCGGTGTGCTGACGGACCCAAGCGCAGACTCAGAGTTCCATAAAAACCAGAGTTTATTGTTGAAAAAGTCACAGGGAACAAAAACCCACAGGGACTGAGGACCGCTATGCCACAGAATGACAAGATGAGCCTCCAAAGACAACCGAGGGGGGGGGGGGGGGGGGGGTTAAATACTCAGGGAGAACACAGGTGGAACTCATAACCACGGGAGCAGAGGGAGAAGATCACTGGTTAATAGGAAACGTGAGGTGAGACACACGAGGACAGACAGAGACCTGACACTCAGACAAAAGAATTCTAATATTTTCAGTTGACAAAATAACAATTACACAATTAAATCAGAATACAATAGTTATATTTTTCTTTATATTTCAAAAAAATATGCAACGCCAAATATTTTCTTCTTTTTAAACAGAAAAAGATTTATATATATATTAGCAATATGATATGTATTATATACAGTTATTAATCACGTCATGTCTGAGATTGAGGTTTATTATTCATACTATATAAGTATTACCATAGTATTGGATGCTGTGAGGAAACTGAGAACATAAACCAAATGATCCTTAAAATGACCCAATTATTTTTCAAGGTTTTTAGGTTGATTAAAACTGTCATTCATTCATTCAACGTCATGTTTTCCTACTGGAAGGGCTCATTGCTCCATCCGATCACACCACGGGGACTTTCCTCATGTAAACACGGTCTGAAGAACATAAGAACCCTCATGTGGTGTCGTTCACGGTGTTATTTCAGTCACTGACCATCAAAACAAAGAAATCTGATGCAGCTTGTTGAGTATGATTTATACAGAGTCCCGGTAAATCAATGTTCACTGTGTCACGATGGAGGGTGAAGTTTGAGAGCAGGGGTGGGAGAACTCTGGCCCAGATCGAATCATCATAATAATGACCGCATTCAAAACTATTTTCTCACTTTCAGCTAAAGATATTCCATCCAGGTGCTTTTGGTTTGGAGAAAAACCATCTTGAAGATTTTTCTAACCCACGTGATTTAATCTGAATGACTTCCAGATGTTTACTTCATCCTCCTTTCAGGAGTAAAATCAGTGGAACGGAGAGAACCGGAGATTTCAACAGAATGATCTGAACAGACAGCAAATCCAACACAGAGGAACCTGTGGAGCGTCACGAGATGCAGAACCGTCAACATAGAAGACGAGGTCGAGGGTCAGGGGTCGGTCCAGGAGGTCCGGTCACTGAGGACAGAGTGTTGACAACAGGGACACAGTATATACATACAGCATATATACTGGGTTATTTGATTCACCTGTACATGCTTTAAAAACCTAACCGGGAAGATATTGGGAGTTAAACCAAACCGGATCAATTCATCATTCATTCGCCCGTCGATAAGTTTAAACAGTTTATTTAAAAGATGTTTGCTGAAGGATATCAGAGCATCCAGATTATAGAGCATCTTCCTCCTCTAACATCAGATTATAGAGCATCTTCCTCCTCTAACTGACGTAACTTCAGTTGAATCACACTGATCCCCAGAGGTGCCTCAGCATCGTGACTGTTAGAACTCAATATTCGAGCGTGTTAACTGAATGTAAGGAGGTACTTTTATTACTTTGAATTGGAGCAACAAGTAAAGTAACCAAATAGGTGAATAATAACAAAAATCACTGTTTGAACTCACTGCAGTACCGAACGTCACCTAAAAGGTATAGATTTTCTGTCGCCCTAAACAAAGCAAAATTTTTTTATTTAGCTTGTTGAGATTCTGTGAAATGCCATAAAGCAGTTCAACAAACACAACCTGGGATTAAATCTTGATGAGTGAGCCTAAAATATGCATCACAGTCTGAATACACCGACTTCCTGGAGTTACCAGATGAAAACCAAAAGATGACAAAAACTGATGTCATGGAAAGGTTTTATGGAGGTTTTGTTTTGTTGTAAATTATTGAGAGCCACTGCTCCAACCCATGAATATGCAAGACATCACAAAGCAGGATGCACTTCTTATTATTTATAATGCTGGTTTTCTAAGAAAAAAACGCTGCGCTTGAACATATGGAACAAACAAGTCTGTGTCTGTGACTCACTGATCGAGTCACAAATCCTCCTGAAGACAAAGACGACGAGGAGGTAAATAAACCGGAGCGCTCCGGCTCAGCGGCAGATGCATAATTACTCTTTTGTCGGGACCCAAAAAAAAGAGCCTGGATAATTATTTAATCCCATCCGAGCTGCCTTCCTTCATACCCCTACCTTCCCGGGCCGGGCCCTGCAGCGGCAGATGGGAGATGAAAGAGGGGGGGTGGGAACAGGTGGGGGTGAAAACTGAAGAAAAGGAAAAGGGCACGGGGGGTCAGCCGGGGCAGTAGAAAGGGGGAGGGAACCTCCATATAGACCCACACTGGGGCAGATCGATGGATAGATTTTCTCCACTTTGCATTGTGCCGCTCAGAATTTCACCCTTTTCCTCCAGATGTCAACCAACTTCACAAAAACATGGAAAAACTCTCAGATATGGAAAACCGGGGCAAATATCATGATGGTGCATTTTTGGTTTGTTTTTTTCAAACAACTGTCTTCAGTATAAATGTGATGCTCTTGTGTTGAAGTGAGAGTCTGTTCCTGGTGACGTTTTATCGTCTGTTGACCTGCAGCATCAGATTCAGTCACATAAACCCGGAAAACAGAGAAATGCAGCCTATGAAGGCATTTATGAGGTGAACAGAATCAGCTGCAGATTTAGTGTGAATATTCACCCTCTGAGTAACACGGACAAAGTGGTGTGTCCCTCTGAAGAGAGCCGAGGCAGCGGGGGGGGGGGGGGGGGGGGGGGGGGCTCCAGGCAGCAGAATACAGTTTTATGGGCACTCAGAGTGAATAATAGCTTTTCAGAGAGGATTAAGTCTCAGGTTTAAGGGCCCCTGGAAAGAAGCGAAGGTAAAAGACCCCCACACAATGTGAATACAGCTGCTTATTCAGGGACCCTGCAGCCCCCCCCCCCACCTCAGCCAGACACAATGATGCTGCCCCCTGCCTTCAGCAACGGAGGAAACCCTAGCAGATTGTTGAGCTCCCGCTGGATCCCCCCTCTGTCCTCGCCCCGGCCCCCCCCCCCCGCCTGCTGCAGCACGCCGGCCCGGCCCTGGCAGCTGTTTAACCAGCCCTGAGCGTGTGTGTGTGTGTGTGTGTGTGTGTTGGGGGCGTCGCATAGGAACAATGCAGTTTGACTTAACGATCCCTCTTTCTGTGTGTGTGTGTGTGTGTGTGTGTGTGTGTGTGTGTGTGTGTGTGTGTGTGTGTGTGTGTAACTATTTCTGTCTGATTGTAATTAAGAGTGACCGCCCCCCCCCCTTCCCTCCACACCACCACCACCACCACCACCACAGTAGCATCCAGCACTACTCAGCTTTATATTCAAGGAGGAAGATGGCGTCTTCTTCAGTCTCCAAATCAGATATAATGGCAGTTGTTGTTGTTTTTAACTTGTGGAAGTGAAGAGAAGAGAAGAGAAGAGAAGAGAAGAGAAGAGAAGAGAAGCGTTGGACAGGTGAGCTGATGTCCTGCAGGTGAGGCAGGTGGGACAGACAGGTGAGCTGATGTCCTGCAGGTGAGGCAGGTGGGACAGACAGGTGAGCTGATAAGCAGCAGGTGTGCAGGGAACAGACGACCCTGCTGGAAACACAAACACAGACACAGACAGGTAAACACAGGAGGCAGGCGACCTTCAGTCTTTATTCTACCAGCTCGCCACTTCATTTCTAAGAAGAAATCCTCATTTAAAAAATGAGAAACTACTTTAGTAAAAACAGACAAAACGGCTGCGGTGCAGCGTCGTAGGTGTGACAGTTCTGTTGACTCTCACTAACCAGCTGGTTCAGTTCTGGAGGTTTTAACCAGCTGTAACTAGAGGTAAGTCAAGTTACAGTTGGTTTAACTTGAAATAATCCCAAAAGAGGGATTATTTGAGAAATCTCTTCAGACACAATCTGAACAAATTCAAAAGAGAGATGATTTCCAACATGATGATCGTTTCTTTCTCACGTCCACAGAAAGAAAAGTCTTCACGAATCAGCATTTAACTAAAAACCATCAAAGGAGAACATAACCAGAAAATAACACAACGTCAGAAGAGTCTTTAATGCGAAGCTGGCACTCTAGTGTTTAATATAAAAGCATGGATGTGGAATAAATATATGCAGATTATACTTACATATAAGAAAAAGTTATTTTAAACGAATTTCTTCAGATTTATCTATTTATACTTTTTTTTTTTCATTTTTGAGAAAGAACTATGATATGAAAGTGCTTCTGAACCGGTTAACACCCCCACACAGGCGTTACTGCCCCCCCTCAGCGCTCTGTTGTCCCTCCAACTGTGCAGCAGCGCCCCCTGCTGCAGCTTCAGAGGCCCTGCAACGCACCAACATCCCGAATGTCCTGAGTCGGTTGAATACCTAAGATGTAGAAAATGTTAAACATCACAAAGTTTATTCTCACCGTCATACAAACGCAGGAGCCTTTAAAATCACAGCAGTGTGTAGTTTTTCCCCGTTTTTGCTCGAGATTCTAGAAAGTGTCTTTACACTTGTAGTTTCAAATAAAATGTGATGATGAACTTTTGCATTTTGAGGCCTTTAGGTCTGTACTGTCGCTGTTCTAAAGCAGTTTATAAAGAAACGAGTAACTTCGGCTTTCATTGAAGAGACATGACACCCGTCTTAATTACATGAGGAATTTATTTGGAAGAACTCACTGGAACTTTTCCATTCAAGTGTTTTTGCACTGTAAAAAAAAAAAAAAAAAAAAAAACAGTCAGACAACCACAAAATTTTCACTCACAACCAAACACACAGGTGTTTCTCTCTGACATAAGAACCATATAATGGTCAGGTGCAGACGTCCACTCCCGTTACAGTGCATGTGATCATCTCAGGAACTGAAAGAGACCCGGAGCAGGACATGAAGAACACACAGCGCGTCGTTAAAACCGTTTGAAAAAAGAAGTTTGCATGAGTAAAAGGTTGGAAAAGCTTAAAATGTGGTGTTTTGTTAATAAAAAAAAAAATTTAAGTGTATGAGTCTCACTTCCAGTAGCAAAAGAAAAACAAAAGTTCATCCAGGCCTTTTTCATGGCTAACATTGGGTATTTTACTAATCCCAGTCCATGTAGCTGCACAGACAGCAACACCAGCTCTAACATGTTCCTACAGACAGCTTCAAAATAAAAGCACAGAAAATCTGTTGAGCACTATCAAAGAGTCCAGAGGAATGGACATTCCCGCGTTCCTGCGCCTGAAGGACGTGTACGGAGTCAGTGTTGCAACTTGAGGAGACGTGGGACGTCACGCCGTTATAACGCCGGCCGGCCGTTCAGTTTGTCGTGCATGAGCGCGATGGCGCCGCCCGTGAAGTCTCTGAGAACCTGCACCGTCTCCCGCTGGAGCTGCAGCGACTCGCGCACGAACTCCTGCTGCGTCTCGGCCAGCTGCTGCACCGACTCGGACAGCAGCTCCAGCGAGCGCGACACGGTCTCCAGCAGGACGTTGGTGGCGTGCTGCTCCTGCAGGCTGAGCGAGGCGTTCTGCAGCATGCTGTCCCTGGAGCTCTGCGGCGACGGGCCGCCCGCGGGGAGCGCTTCCGACGGCGCCGGCGGCCGGGACGGCATCCGGGGAGGGGGAGGTGGAGGGGGAGGGGCCTCTTTCTGGACGCCGTTGTTGACTTGGTGATCCTCTGGTGGTTTAGTCGTCTGAGTTGAAGGAAGCAGGTCGTCCCTCTGGTCCTCGTCCGAGTCTGGAAATATGGGCTCCATTTCTGAGGACCAAAGGAAAACAGGACATCAGTGTTTTCTGTCTCTTCTATAGGAACTCTGATGTATATAGATTAAACTTCACTCCTAAATTATAAGAAGAACACAAATATGTTAATAATCCAGGAGTGTGTGATGTATTTTCCATTACTTCCATTACACATTCTGAGTGAAGCAGGTTGCTTCACTCAACAATCAGTCCATCATCCAACCGTCCACGTTCTCGCCACACACTTCCTATCTCATATCTCTAAAAAGCTGTAAACAATTCAAGATCTTATCTGATTAGGAGCTTCCTTCACTTCATAATGCTTTCATCCACTTCCGAACTCTTTCCTATTCCCTGTAAGGTGACGTTGGATGACCTGAATTAATCAATCAAACTTTATTGTCATTGTACAAGTACAATGAACTTTCATGTGAAGCTTAGAGCAAAGAGAGACAAGAGGTGAGAAAAGGAGGAAAAGAAGTCAGATTTCAGACTGAGCTCTACGGGAGTACAGTTTGTAATTAGGAAAATAAAACACCTCATTTAAAGCATCAACACAGATTCCAACATTTCTTCAAGACAAGCACATGTGGTCATATTAGAGGGAGTGTTGCCTTTTAGTTAAATTTTTTTTATCTTTTTATTAGTGTTTTCACTTCTTTTTTTTTTTTTACAACAGTGCCAGAGCAGAGCTGCCTAATTGTGGGAGGAGTCAAAGGGAGGGCCTACCTTGATTGGGATTGGCTAAACCCCCGATGACACTATATAGGGTTTGATTTCTGATTGGCTGGTTGGAGCAACACACTTTTTAAAACCTGAAACAAGCCAGGGACAGAGAGGACAGACTGTCTTCACTTCTGGGACGTCAGTCCAGGTACGGGGACGATTATTAATTTTAGAAAAACTTTTAGAAAGGGAATTTTGCATAGTATGACCTCTTTATTTCAATAGGATCGGACAAATACTGTTCGTTAAAGAAGAAAAAAGTCCTGGTTTCAAGACTGCTCACCGTCTGTTGGAGGTGCTTCTTCTTGTCCGTCCAAATCAGTCTGTGACGCGTCTCCTGAAACATTCAGAACCGTTACACTCTTAAAACAAAAACAAACATTACTAAGTTAAAAGCTCCAAACAGATTCCAAGGAAGGTGGCAAGTAGTTGTGGTACTGTAAAATGAAGCGGTGCAGTTCTGGTCATAATTACTGGCAACCCTGATTACTAAGAAAAAAACTTTAGTATATTTTCATAGTTACTTGCAAAAAACAACTTTGTAGAGTCAGAAATGTTCAAAGTGACTAAATCAATGAGTGAACGCCAAAAATGCATGAATATATTAAAATCAAAATCACAGACAGTGTGACAAATTCACGTTGTTTTTTGGTTTTTTTTTTAAACGACAGAAGAAATCAATACTTGTACATGAAAACCTTTTGGTGATAAAATGAGCTGAATTATTGACAACTTTTACTTTGACAAGGCAGACAGATACAGACAACTCTCCAGACGCATTGACAAACGATTTTACCATAATAATGCCCCCATAGTATTTTCTTATTTATCCTGCAAAAAGACATGTGGTGGTGCAGTGGTTAGCGCTCGTTCTTCACAGCAACTAGGTCCTGGTTCAAATCCCAGTCGGAATGGCAGTGTCAGGAATGTTTTGTGTATTTGCGAGAATGTGAGAAAAAGATTAATTTGCCCTTTTCTGCAAAAACACTCTTAATTCTAGAAATAAAAATGCAGGATGTGTGATCCTGACCGGCAGTGTCTGATCTTCTGCCCTACCCGTCTGTGTGTTTCCACTCATGGTGGACGAAGACGGTAGAGGCGTGGACCCCGTTTCTGAGCCGCCGTTTGGTGGTGAGCTCTGCATCTTCATCAAATCGTCGTCATCCATCTCTTCCTCGTCGTCTGGAACGTCGTCATCATCCCCCAGCGGACCGAAGTCGCCGGTGCTCTCGTCCACCGCGCCCATCTCCAGGATCTGGAGCACGATCTTCTCCGTGGGATTGAGGTCTCGAGACAAACGCGAGTTGATGCCCCTGTTGGGCACCGTCCCCGCCTGCATGGCCGCCACCTTCCGCTTGGTGTCGCACTTCAGGTCCGACCACTTCTTGACGACCTCCATGACCTCGCGCTGGCACTCCCCGATCTCGTTGACGCGCGCCGTGATCTCCGCCCAGGTTTGCTTTTTCATGTCCGTTGGCACGCCGCGGTTGAATTTGCCTGTGGGGGGAAAGAGTGTGTTGACATTCAACGGCCATATTCCAATTTCTATCATCCTGTACGTTTATACCTTCCCGCTGAAGTTGAATCCCCTGATCACTTCCTGACACCATAAAACCTTAAAGTACAAACTCCTCCCACATGGACGAGCACATACATACCAACAACGACCATCCGGTGCTTCCTCACTTCATCCAACAGAATGTGGACTTCACTGAAGGAGAAACGGGCCTTTCTCTTCTTGAAGCGGATCACACTGTCTTGGCTGTAGTAGATCGGTGAAGACATTGTCAACACACAGAGTCGGCAGGTAGTCCTCTACTCCGTAGCGTCTGCTGCTCGTCAGACTTCTCCAGCTGTTCATGAGAGGATCAACAGAAAGGAAACGACAAAGTTAAACTTGAATGCAAGTGAGGAAGGTACAGTGGAGACCGTTTTTAAAAGTGCGGTTGGTTTACCAGTCAGATAAAGACAATTCCAACAAGAAAACTTAGAAAAAGCACATTGTAAAAACAAGTAAGGATTTGTATTTGATTAAGTGAAGTAAGTAATGGACACCCCTCTAGAGTGATACACAATCTATCATCAATACATACTCTGAAAGAACAGAAACAGTTCTGGGAATTTGCACAGCTTGTTTTCCACATGACATTGTTGAGATTGGTCAAAACGTTTAGGCAGGAAGTGGTGGCCTACAAGTTAGAGCGGTGGAATTGGGATCAGACGTTCTCAGGTTCGGTCACCACTCTGAGTACCTGAGCGAGACCCCTGACCCTGACCGGCTCCTCGGAGCGCCGTAATGTGGCTGGCCACTAATGGGTCAAAGCAGAAAAAGGAATTTCCCCACATGGGATTAATTTAGATTAACATAGAAAAGCCAACAGGCCTCTCATTCAGATTTCTGCTGAAAACTTTTAGTCAGAAGTGACTTTGTCGTTGTTCTTTCTACCGTGACAAAACAAAGTCTCTCTGTTCTTGTTGAGTATTTATCCACCTTTAATTCTCTGCCTTTATGGCAGCTCTACCCCGTGCGCTTGTTTCCCCATCTCAGATAAAGGATAAGCAATAGTGATGATGTTGTTGATCGTGGCCTAACGTTTGTGGTCTTCTACTGGAAAGTGAAACTGGTTCATGGATGACTGACGTCTCGGTTACGTGTTCACAGACCGACAGAGATTTTTTTTTTTTGACAGCGTCAGAAATCTTTGGCTGCTAACCACCAATAGAAATGCAGTAAAACGCGATGTCATGGTCAAGCAAACAACAGTTCTTAGATTCCTGAGGAGGTTAACTATTCGAAATTCAAATTCAAATGAAAGCATTTGGGAGGGAGGCACAGATGACGTACAGGATAACATTATTCTTATATACTGAACTACACTGTCACTGTAGTAACCTTTGACTTGGTGAAGAGCTCCATGTTCAGTAAAACTCAAGCGTCCTGCGCTAATGAAATCTACCTCGTACAGTGTACAACTTATAATGGAACTATATTCCTAATCTCAGCTTGTTATCTTCATATATATATATATATTTAAAAAATGAAGAGGGAAGTAGCTTGTTATTGATCTGAAGGCACCACAGTCATTAAGAGGAACACTGGAAACACAACATGTTATAATGGACTGAAGTTCTGCTGCTCATCAGAGGTTCCTCATGAAGTTTACCACAAAACATCTGGATGACCGAGGGGATGAGAGACGACGTGCTGGTCCGATCAACCAAGGATTGAGTTTTTCAACCTGACTTGCAGTGTTTGCAGGAGGAATACTGACTTGATGGATGCTTTATACTTTGTGTTTTTCTACGAAGGGGACAGAACAACGTCAACAACTCAGATGGGAGATGGACTGGATCATGTAATGTGAAATGATAATAAGAACCTCCTTCTCGCTGGTTCCTGTATGGTTATTTCACAGTATTTCCACAGAGTGCTGCTGTACTAATCCAGGCCCATAACCGGAGCAGGGTATCTGAATTATCTGCAACGATGATGAATTAACCTGGTAGATGTTTTCATTGGAGTTTACTTCACCTGTACAGTAGGAAAGCACCAATCTCCAACATCTGTATCAAATATCGGCCCGATATCATCAAAATAGATGGATGAGATGAAAATCTTTTGCGACTTGAGCTACGTCTTATGTCATGGAGCAAAGAACAAAATCTGCTGTGTGGACGTTATTTTCTACACTGACCACTCCAACCAGTCTGACCGCTGTTCCTAACGTCTGAAAAGTGAATGTTGTGA
Source organism: Lipophrys pholis (assembly GCF_963383615.2). Lineage (NCBI taxonomy): Eukaryota > Metazoa > Chordata > Actinopteri > Blenniiformes > Blenniidae > Lipophrys > Lipophrys pholis. Next base: position 2,199,313 of record NC_137634.1, on the reverse strand, counting down.
GGGTTGATGGTGGCTGTACTCATTTTCTTTTCTACATGGAAAGGTATATAGCATTTTAGGTCAACCACGGTATCGGATCGGTATCAGCCGATACTCAAAGCCAGAGCGTCGGGATCGAAATTGAAAAAGCTGAATCGGTGCATCTCTACTGTACAGGTACCACAGATTGGAGGACAGTTTACCTGTATAGTTACCATAGATTAGAGCAGGGGTGTCCAAAATCGGTCCTGGAGGGCCTGTGTCCTGCATGGTTTAACGCTCTCCCAGGTGCAGCACACCTGACTGCAATGAGGGTCTCGTTATTGGGCTTTTTCACAACCACGGTGATGACATCATCATTAGATTCAGGTATGCTGAAGCAGAGGAACTAAAACATGCAGGACACCGGAGCTGGACACCCCTGGATTAGAGGGTAGTTTACCTGAACAATACCACAGATTGGAGGGTAGTTTACCTGTACAATACCACAGGTTTTTAGGGTAGTTTCCTGTATAGGTACCACAGATTGGAGGGTAGTTTCCTGTACAGATACCACAGATTAGAAGGTAGTTTACCTGTACAGGTCCCACATATTAGAGGGCAGTTTACCTGTACAGGTACCACAGATTAGATTGTAGTTTACCTGTACAGGTCCCACATATTAGAGGGTAGTTTACCTGTACAATACCACAGATTTTAGGGTAGTTTCCTGTACAGGTACCACAGATTAGATGGTAGTTTACCTGTACAGGTACCACATATTAGAAGGTAGTTTACCTGTACAGGTCCCACAGATTAGATGGTAGTTTACCTGAACAGGTACCACAGATTAGAAGGTAGTTTACCTGTACAGGTCCCACAGATTAGATGGTAGTTTACCTGAACAGGTACCACAGATTAGATTGTAGTTTACCTGTACAGGTACCACAGATTAGATGGTAGTTTACCTGTGTAACCTGTAGCGCCAGCAGCAGCAGCTGGATCGTTACCATAACACTGACAGACTCACAAACAGCCACTGAATGAACAATGGGCGATGTTCGCTTTACTCATAGTTAGCTTCATGCCATGCCGAATCCGCTCTCTGTTCGCCTCGGAGATGACTACAACTACACCACCCACTTCATTTTATTAAAGTTATATGTCACTAAGCTGCCTCGCGCGTTCTGTTTAGCTTTATTGTCACGTTACACAACAGAAGCTCGGTTTGTTAGCTCTCACCGCTAGCTAACGCTACAAATGGCTATAGAAGCACCGAGCGCTCTCCGACATTCCTCCAACTGGTTCAGCATCACGGCAGAAATGTTTACGGAGGCGGCGAACGTACCCGAAAGTCAAATGAGTTCTGCTCCGGTCCAGAAACGAGATGATAAACTTCCTTAGCGTCCAGATAGCAACCATCAAGCTAGCCACTGTGACAACAGCATCAGGAAAATTACTTCCGGTTCGCTGTGAAGCGATTAGAAAATAAAACTATAGAGGGTAAAAGTTAAGGAGTAATACGATGATAGATGCAAATATCCTGTTCTCCTGCGGGTTGGTTTAAATTACAATTTATGACCATATCAATGGATGCTTGGTCAACATGGTAAAGCACGTTTTACTTACTTAGGTTGTACATTAAAATTAAAGTAGATTTTACTGTGAAGGAGCACGTTGAGCGCTGGTATGGTGCGCTAACTTGACTCTGATAGTGAAACCACACACACACACACACACTCACACACACACAGTATAAGTAGTCTTTGACAGTGAAGTTTATGAATTTAAAGACTGTGTATAAATGAAAGGTTTATCAACAAGGGTGTAAAATATATTTTAAGTGGAGCAATGATCATAACTAATATTTCAACCCCTAAAAAATATGTTTGCATATTAGTTTAGATATTACTAATTATTAATACATCACTAAGATCCATGTCATCAAATTAGTTTAATTTTTTTTCAAAGAATTGTTAAATCTGTTTCTATTCCATACCGGTCATGTTACTGGTGACCTGTCAAGTGTAGATATATACTCTGCCATCAACAATAGGCAACTGTGATTGGCTCTAGCACAGCACAGCGACCTTCACTTGGATCAAGTGTTGAAAACTAAACTAATTATATTTTATTAATCTCCGTGGGTAAATTCCTTTTCCGCATTGACCAATCCCACTTCTAGAGTGCAGCGGTGTGGCTCCATTATGGCGCTCCATGGGGCTGATGGGAGTCAAGGGTCTTGTTCTATGGAGCTGCCGTTGTGATGATAGTGCAGATTTGTGTTTATGAAAAGAGGATACTTTATCACCAGTAACACAGAACTGAACACCTCTTCTAAACAGAAAAAGCAGTAACTAAACCATCTACATTCACAAAGCGATTAGAAATCAAAGTTTACGTTTATTCATGTTCCATTTATCTGTGGCACCGTGGAGGAAAGTTATTGTCAGCTGAAGCTTGCTGCTTCATCAGGGAGCAAGACAGAGAGACAACAGCTCTGCAACTGCTTCATCTTCATCTTACTCACAATATTGTTCATCACATAAGTCAGTCCTCCATGAAAATCTACAACTCCTGTGTTGATTCGTTTCCTTCAATACAGGAAGTTACTGAAACGTGCACCATGGACATGGATCAAGACTTAACCTGATACGCCACCAAGCATGTTCCTCATCCTGCTTAAGTAACTCTGAGATGCTAAATTAGTTGATCCAAGTGACAAATCACAGAGTTAAATTCCCCAAAGTGAATCGACGGCAAACACAGCAACACATAGAAGAGAACGTTTGTATTCCAAATATGGCACACGTATTTATTTCACCAAGCACTTTCAGTAACAGTTCAACAATCGCTACACGGTTTACACAATCTTTAATAATAATGGCATCTTCACTACTGGCTGCGTGCATCATAGTGGCATGTGTGTGTATATACTGAACATAGGGTCACACGTTGGTCTGCAGGTTCTGATGAAGAGCACTGAGACAAAGGAGGGTGCATCAAAACTAAATGGCACAGTTTTATCCTGCTCATGTGGAACAGACTCTTTGGTTGTTAATGTGCAATAGAAGGTTAGATATGCTGAATACAGATATATTAAACTACCTATAGTATTAGATCACTTTAAAGAAAGTTCAGGATTTAAGTAACTGTACATGTTTTTAGCCCCTTGGTGGCTGTTGGAAACATTCCTGATAGTAATGCATTAACAGTGCAACGTTGGTGGAGAACGATGAAGACAATTAATCATTAACACATCCTGTGCTGTGTTCTCAGTGTACCATCATTACTATTACATTTCCCTTTAATTAGGAACAAATATCGATGACTCGCAGGGGGTTCGGGGCTGTTTTCACACAGATATGCAAAATAACCAGACTGGTTCACACAGATTGTTTTATCCTGTTTCTGCAGCTGATCAGACTCTTTTCTCGGCTACGTGTTTGTGTAGAGACGTGACGGGTAGCGCAGCGCTTTGCATCCCAACGGGCGAAAGCGACAGACAGCAGAGGCCTGAAGCTCAGCCAGCCAGTCAATACACACCCACATAGTTCAGAGGAGGATCCACCCATGTGGAACAGGTGGAGGCGACTGTGCGGGTGGCCGGTCGTTCTTCAAAATATAGCCGACCAAGCTGCCGGTTCACACTGTTGACCTCTTCCTGTCCCAGCTGGAGGATCATGAGTCCATCAGAAAACGTGAATGAGTGGATTTAAAGATAAGGGGGGGAAAAACGATTCCCGTTTTAGAAATGAAGAGTGTGACCAGCCACAGAAGCAAAGCTGCTTTCACATTTGGGTTTTCAGTAAATGCACAGTGCCGAGCGTCTCACATGTCCTGCCTTCGCTCGTGCTATTTTCAATTCCATGCAGACTGAAGGCAGAAGATAAATGAGATGCCGACACCTTCTTCTATCATCGTTACGCGCCTGAATCATGCGTACTTATCCAGGTCGTGTCCTCGAGGTTCAGGTCTCGGCTGCCGGTGCCGTTCTGCGTGCAGGTTTGTGCTTCTCTCCTTTAGATTCCCTCTCGCTGACATTGAAATGGAAAGATTCCTACAACACCGTGTAAAATTTCAGAGTAAATCTGCACGCAGAAGAGCTGAGCTGAGTTCTGTGGGAAGCTGCTGGGATGACGAGGGAAAATGTTTTGCGGTGTGGAGATTGAATGAAGTGGTTCCATAAAACAAGCAGGAGGAAGTTGATGTGGACTCAGGAGTACATGGTGAGCTGAAGCCACTGGAAGAGAGAGAGAGAGAGAGAGAGAGAGAGAGAGAGAGAGAGAGAGAGAGAGAGAGAGAGAGAGCTCAGCACCTCAAATGACTGGATCAATACGTTCAGGTGAAACTTCAACCACGAGTGACGTCACCGTACCTCCTGCACATTGATTTTGATGGTCCCATTGTTGCCCTTGTCCAGGGTTTTGAAGGCACCTGAAACAGAGCAACACGTTCGGTGTAACCACACAGAAAACACTGAATGGATTTAAAAACAAATAAAAATACAAACAATAATAAATTCATTACAGGAAGCAGCTGTCACACTTACGGCACATGGCGTCCAGTCTCACCAGGCAGCCGATGTAGTTGTCGAAATCCATGTTTCCGCTTTCATCGCTGTATCTGCGAATGATCATCTGGAAGAGCTCGTCATTGAGAGGGAAGCCTGCAGGAAGAGACGCACACAGAAAGCCACCGTCGTTCACTGCTGAACTTATCCTCACATCTGACCTGATGGCGTCGTTCATAAGGTTTTTACGCCACAGAAAGAAAGAAAAAAGTGTCTTTAAACACAAAGCGAGCACAGATCAAAACGAGCAGGAAATAAATAAAATTCTGTCTTAAATGTGCTTTTCTCTCAGATAGCAGGAGCGCCTGCCTGCACTGAAGACGCCGAGAGCACAACCTGAAAATTAAAAGGTTGCGTCCTAAATGTCAACAACCAGCAGCTGAATATTATCCAACTACGTTCACGCCTCTAATCACAACCTACACTCACAAACTTGCAGTAATTTGTGGGTCAGCAGAGCTGCTGACATCAGAGAATACATGAATTCACATGTCCTCTCTTTAGCAGTTTATTCAGAAACAAACCTCCAATTCTGATGGACAGACTTTTATTTATCTGCATGACGCAGGAATAAAAACTCATTTTATTTCTGGAGCAGGGATTTTCTACTTCTCTGTATTATTTGGCCATTAAATGTGCGTCAAACCAATCATATGTTAGTAATTCCTCTAACTGTGGACGTGTAAAGAAAGCCTTTGAAATGACTCAGTGAACTCTTCCAGCTTCGTGTCGCTCAACAATTCTTCATCGAAGGTCGTAACAGAGCTCGTTAACAACTTAAAGTGTTTTTAGAGTTTAGAGGGACTCCTGGTTCATTAGTGGTTCGGCTGAAAAGTAACTTCTTGTTTCTTCTTGCATTGCAACGCGCATGTTTTAATAGTCACGTAAACCTGATTAACCCACAAAATAAAACACAAATAAAACCATGTGAGTAGCTGGCATCTCATTAATTTCATAATCTGAATTTCTGGCTTCTAAAACTTCCACACAGATATCATCTGTGTTAAAAACCTGCACAAACATGCAACCGCAGACAGTCGATCAAAGACTTTTCCCATCACAGCTTGAAGTCTCTTTACCTCGGGCTGTTTCTACAAACTTGTACCAGCGTCTTCTAAATTGTTACGCAAACACTGAAAACAAGATGCGGACAATTAAAAGATCCTCACCAGCAGCTCTGAAAGCGGCGGGCAGCTCGTCTGCTCCGATGACTCCAGAACCGTCTGCGTCGTACGACTTGTAAATTCCCTGAACGTTGCGAAAAGAAAAAGAAGTTATCCTGCTCCAGTTTTCATCTACACGAGGAAATCATTCCAAGTTAACGTTATGGATGCATTTGCATCTATGTAAAAACACAAGTCAGTTTAAATCTCCAAACGCTGGAAGAACAAGTTCTGCTGAGTTCATTCTGCTGCAGATAAGTCACACAAACACTACATGACTGTAAAACACACACAGACACACACTCGCCTGCCATTTCTTGACGTTGTTCCACAGATATTTGAATTCGTGGAAGCCGAGTTTCCCGGTGCTGTCACTCTGAAACAGAGTTAAGGACGAGGCTTCACCTTCACCAAACAACAGCGGAGGATCAGCGGTGTTTGTCGAAGGCGGATTTTCACAAGAATGGAACTGAGAGAGGGACCACACAGTATTTCCCCCCATTTTAAGTCAATATTTAAATTGATCCGTGGATTTCTGTGCAGAAAGGATACGTCCATGACCGCCACCATGCTCCTGCAGGACTCGATGCTGAAACCGTCCGTCTTCAGGTCCCCGTCTAAAACACGAGAATCGCGGACAGTTACAAACTCATTCAGGTCCTGCAGTTATCAGATTATTCAGGAATCAGCATGAAGTGACACGTTTTATCAGATAACAGCAGCTGGTATGAGAAGTCGGCTTTGACCATGAAATCCAATTCAATGTGAGATTTTTCAAAACTTTAGCGAAACAAAAACAAAAACAAAAAACACAAAAAGTCCACAAAAAGTGGAAAAGAGAGGAGTTTCAAGATGATTAAAAGAAAGTTTCTGTTAGCTCCCACATTAGTGTCTTTATGTTCAGAACAAGATCAGAGGGGTTGAATATAACAGGTCTCCACATTATAACTGACGCAAACATGTGAACTGACTCTTCAATCATTAAGTGTCTCAAGTGAATATAAAAGTGTTCGATCTGATTATTGCGACTCTCATAAATGTCAGTTATGAGATCATTACGGTACGTAAACGGCTCAAACACAGTCAGAATAGAAATAATATCAATAGAGAAGGAAACGTGAGTCAGAAGTAGAAGTGAGGAAAACAAAGTGATTGGTATATTTATCGTGAGATTATCGATGATGATGATGATGATGTACTGATACTTTCTAATTCCCATTTAGAAAACTGCCCACGTTGATGAATGAGCTCTATTAGGTAGACGAGGTCGATATTATTTCCCACAGTGGTTATTTATTCCACTTTCACTTGAATTGCAGCCAATATGATATGGTCGCCTTTTTCTTGTTTTGATGGTTCCTAATTAGACGTTTCTCCCTCTTTATTAAACAAGTTCACCGACGCGCCTGCCGATTCATGTAAAGACTTAGTTTAGAGTGTTGAGAACTAAAACATGTTATACTCGTTGTAATGTTAATATTCATGACTTTAAGGTTTCCTTTCCCAGGCTTGATTCAGTCATTAGTTTCATGTTTCAGGTTGGACTGAAAATAAATAAAAACTCTCTTCTGACTGCATTAAAATTTGCATTTTGTTTATGGCTGGGATATTTAGGAAGAAGATATATAATTGTGATTTGACTGACAGATATTACAATTTGACTTACAATTCAATAATGTTTTGGGGGGGGTGGGGGGTGGCTGTGTGTGTAGGCCTGTAGGCCTTTCTAAATTGTGTCTTGCTGCTAAGATCCACTCACTGTAATGCTTATACACAATTCTCAAATATGTAATTAATAAATAAGTTAATTAATTTAAACTAGTCCTGTCAAATGATCAACAAAAATTTTAGCTGATTAATTACGGTTGCTGTGGATTAAATCTGATTAATCACGATTAAATATCATTCATTTTTAATCCATACTAATCACGTTTAATTTTGCATGGACAAACAGACCGAAGAAAGAAGGAAATAAATCTAGACTTAACGTGTTTATTAAACAACTTTACCAGTTCATGTCTCGATGTCACACTCTGACTTTGTATATGAAGAATCGGCCAGAAATAATGTGTTGTTGTTGTTTTGTTTAATTTAACAACCTAAAACTGGTCAAGTCTTAAACTATATTGGCAGATTCTTGCCAAAGCAGTAGGAAATAACGGTGGAAACTAACAAAAAGAAACTGGTCTTACGTTTTGATATAATTCTGTTGAGGATGTTCATCAGCTCGTTGGGGCTCACCTCCATGTCCTGGGAGACAAACGTTCAATGTGACGGACGCAACACAACAATGGCGGAAACCGTATCGACTGAGAAACGTGAGCGCGTGTGTTGAAGGTACTCACGTCTCCAGCCAGCTGCTGGAAGACTCTGCGGAACTGTTTCTCCTCGTCGCTCTCGTGCTGCTCGGCGTACACGGCGGGCCTGCGAGGTGGAGGCTGCGGCACAGAGGAGACACAAACCTTGAAAATAATGATCATGTAGAAGAGGCACGACACTCAACGGGCCGTACTTACAGGTTCAGCTGGCATGAACATGGCCGGATCGATGTTGCTACGAAGACAAAAGAGCAGAGACGCCGTTAAAACACACGTGAGTTCAGCTTCGACAGAAACTTGGTGCAGATTCTCACCTGACAACATTGATGAGGCCACCGAGGAGCTTCTTAGTCAGAAACATCTTCGGTCCTGTGGAAGGAGGTGCAACACAAACGTATAAAAATTCATTCTCTTCTGAGTGTATGAGGAAATAGCAGTTATCACACCACATGCCGAAAACCTGAGGGCATCAGAACTCGGGGAATCTGAGATGGTTTGAGTTTTGCTTAGAACAACAGCTGGATGCAATGTGACATATGGATATAACCCTTTAATGTTGTTTTTACTAAACTTAGAAGTTTCTCTAACGTTTCCATGACTCATACATACAGATCATTTCCAGCTGTATTGTTCTTGAGAACTAAAAGTTCTGTTATACTGTTATTTAAACTCAGGAAGAGCAGATCCAACAGCCTCACCATCGAAGCATTAAATCAGTCTTCTGATATAAATAACACAAAGCTACGACTCAATTTGTCACTGAAGAAGTCACGTTATCTTGATTTAAGAAATCTTTGCATTGAGGCAACTGGAAACCGAATAAAAACTGGACTGCTTCTGAACTCTGCAGTCGTTTTTTATGAAAACTGCTAACTTTTATATGACATGGCTGTTTTTCCAGTGGATTAAAGGTGTTTTCCTTCTCTTCCTCGGATTGAAGCGTTATTTATGCACTCTTAATTCACGTGCACTATTACACAGTTATAACAGCTACCTGCAAATGCAACAATATCTTGTGGTTGTTCGAGCAAACTTTGGGTTAATTTTCAGGATTGCGCTGTCCTAAACAAACCCGTCCATGACACTACTGCTTCATGTATTTGGGAGCTTTATAGATCTCAGCTTGATGACAGCACAGAAAACAGGGGAGCAGAAAATAACGAGTGTAATGGATCCTATAGTGCATTTAAACATTTAACAGGAACATCTGTGCTCAATCTGATGATCATGAATGCGGGGTTTGCTTTCCACTGAATGGCTGTTTAGTTATCAGTAATAAACACACAATTAAATCAGTTCGTGCCACTTGTCAGCTGTATCTCAATAATCTCAATGAAACCAGACCATTTGAAGAAGACCCTCTATGTACTCAGGAGGTGCTGTCATGTTAAAGTGGTGTGAAGCCGCTCTGCTGTCTCCATCAGCCGTCATGTAATAGCAAGTCTATGTTTACCCACCCTGACTTCCACTTTTTAATCAGTGACACACCCAGAGCCTAACCATGCTTCCTGTTATGGAAAAGACATGCACAGCCGCACCCATGTCGCGAAAAATAGATGCAACTACGTGAAGTATTTATTAGCACGGCGTACAACAAATCCAGGGACTTTAAGACGAGCATGTTAAACGGAGCTAAAGGGAGCTAACGTGCGCTAAAGACCAGCTGAAGTGTGTTAGCATCTGGTTAGCTGCAGCTGCTCGGTGCCGTTAGGACCGCAAAACCGATAAAAGCCCGTAAATCGGGGGCGGAAACTGCATTAAAGACGGAATGACATGTTTACAAAACCTGCTAATTTACCTTAGCATTACAAGCTAACGTGGCTACACGGGGGAAACATGTTATCTGTAATATGCAGGCAACTCGATATATTTTTTTTAGCACGCTGCGCTACTGCAAGGCTTTCTAACATAAAATGAATCATGTAAAAGTCGTTAAAACACGTATTTACCGTGAAGGGACAGCCGTAGGTAAAGTTGAAGGAGTGTTGCAGCTGGCAGGAGGATCTCTCAAACAACAACGCCCAGAATGAGGCTTCCAGGGGGGAGGACAGGGGAGGACACGGCGCCTCCGCCGCGCCACTTCCGGCAACAGAAAAACACACGTTTATCACTATTCATTACTATACGACTGGCTGCAAAGCATTCACAGCAGCTCCTCACATCACCACTTCTACCCCCATGTACATGAAGACTAAAAGATATAAGTAGAAACGTGGAGTTTCATAAACTGACGCCTCAGCATGGCCGCCATATTGGATGAGGACCCTCTTCCCCAGTACTTTCACTTCAATTGAAATATGTATTACTAGGTTATTATGACTACTGTACAATTAAATTTTGCTTGACAGGTTTCCTTGTTTCAGCAACATATTGTTAAAAAAAATCACAAAACAACAGCACGCATTGAGAACATGCAAACTCCACAAAGAACGGTCCAGCCAGTATTTGATCCTGTCACCTTCTCACCTTGAGGCCAGTGAGAAGCTCAATATTATTGAAATAATAGCAGTACTGTTTTTGTTCAACATTCTTATGCATCACTGTATTTCACACCGCAAGCCCTGAAAATATCAGGGGTTCAGGGGAACATTTATTAAAAATATTGTGGAAGAATCTATAATAAAAAAAAAAAGTACTAACCTGAGAAGCTTAGAGAAGAGACAAGGGGTTAGAGAAGCAGACTTGGGGTTTGAGGTTCACAGGTTTAAATCCCACTACACAACAGGTTACTGCTGGTGGTCACTGAGCATGACCCTTGACCCAAACCAGTTCCCTGCGTGCCACTCAACTGGCTATTTTGTGTAGTTAAGAATGGAATGGGATGGGCTCAATGCAGGGAAGTAATTTCCCTGAAGGGATTAATAAACTATGATTTCTTCTTCCTCTTTTGTAACTGAATTTGATGTATTTATAACAGAGACAAAGCAAAATGGATCAAATAGCCTTGATGTAAACAATAGCTTCTGTAGGCTCAGTAAGGAAGGAAATCTGCCAGATTTCAAATTTTTTATGTAAAGTAAGTTGTATTTATTACAACACAGCCATCTCAAGGCAAACTGTCTATGAATAATACTGGAAACGTACCGCATTTATCTGTTATTTTCAATATGTTACACTTTCAATGCTTCAGATGACTAAAGGGCGACTCCTGAAAGCGACTGGCCTCCATCCTCTACACCACCAACCTCAGTTCTGGTGTTCACCTCCATTTGAGTGCGTTCACGGATCCGTCATCAAAATAACTCAGCTTTGTTTTTCTGTTTGTATCACGCAGAGCAAACCATTTTCCATCAGGACAGTAACCATGATCTCTGATCAGCCTGAGTTCCCTCTTTGACCCGGTCTGGTTCCTGAACCACAGCTGGAGAACGACACTGGAGCATCAGCAGGGGGCCACAGAGCGGTTTCCTAGCCTTAAATCGGCCCATTTTACGTTGCTCCATCTATAAATAAGCGATGTCTTTGGAGGGGAGAAGTTTCATGGCAGCCCCACAGAGGAGCCGGATCCCTGTTGAAAAGCTCAAACAGTCCCTCTGAAGATTTGCCAATGGACTTCGGGCATGTTTCAAAATGATAGCGCACACATTGAATAATTAAACACAGCTTAATGAGAAGAGGGAGAAAATTGTGTTTTCATTTATTTTGACTAAATCCTATTCTCTGATAATTGGATCATATAAGCAGTGATTAGTCTCTACTTGTGACGGATAGAGCCACGATTTTTTTTTTTTGGGTTGAATAATCAGGACTGTGCAGAATGAATCAAGTAAAATTACTCTTTGATTTACAGGAATTCACTTCACCTCATCAGACATGGCACATTCAGGGCCTTAGTGGTGCTGAATGGGAACGCCTGTGTCTCAGCTTCACAGAGTCCTCTCGTTGCATGAAAAAAAGAAAATACCATTCATTCATAGGGCGATAAATACGGGTCAGTTTGTCATCTTTACAGTGGGACAGACAAACCAGACCGAACCTGCTGCGCTCTGGGGGTCAGCTCTGCTCAGCAAATAACAAGTAAAAGGGCTGAATATTAATAAACTTCATAGATGAAGCCTTCTTTCATCGTTTGCCTTTTGCTGACATGTCTACTCAGTCCTGGATCATTCCTGAAACCCCCCCTCAAGTCTGACTGGCTCAACATGCGATGTGAGTCCTTCTGTTTGTTCTCTGTTGTCTGTATCGACTCCAAAGTGACTCTTCAGCCCATTTTATACCCAAACACTCAACGTATATACATAGAGCTGTGCAAGTTTAACTCTAGTTACAGTTTGTAATAAACATAGTTGTTTTGAGTTCTTGCAACGTCTCCCTTCCCCCATTTTTCTGTTGATTGAATCCCTGCTTTTTGAATCAATTTAAATATTTTCCTCATTTTACAAAACTTGCATTGAAAAACTGTAATTGGGATTAACACTGTGAGTGCTCATTCTTAATCGGTGCAATGTGATCTGGGTGACGGTGCTCAAACTGCCACCCCCGTGACCCGGAAACAGATAAGCGGGAGAAGATGGATGGATGGATGGATGTGAGTGCCTGAGTTACTTTAGCATTTATTTTAATCTCAGTTTGGTTTTGAGGGTTTCGGTTGTCAGTTGTAGTAGTGGTTAGTAAGTACAAAAAAAAAAAGATAAATAAATAAATAAATATATATATGTATATATATAGGGTCACGTGACTCCAGCTCTCTGGGATTTGTCCCGGTGTGTCAGCAGGACCGTACACCACTGGCCACGTCGTATTTCCAATAATTATTTGTTTTGAAGGTGTTTATGCCAGGTAACGAATGAAAAGCTTGTTGCTGTTGTAAAATCGACTTTGTTTTGCCTGATGCCAGGTCACAGATGTGCGATACAAATAACTGAATCAAAAAAAGTTAATCTGAATGGAGAGAAGTGTAACTCAGAAACTGAGAATGAATTAGGGAGCTGAATTTTTCCTCTGAATGAAACACAGTTTGAATTTTATACATAGTGGATGAATCTCAGGTAATTAACAGCATCCTCCAGTCAGATGGACCCACATCAGGGAGGAGGATGAAGTCTGGATGGGCCTTCCTGGCCTTTCACAGTAAAACACCCATTATTAACACACTGAGGGGGGATGAGGCCATACAGTCTACAGGCTGTACCAAATATCCATCACGACGTCTGAGAGTCAGGCCACGTTTATACATCGCTGGGTTTTTACAAAAACGGACATTTCCCCCTCTTCATTTACAGGGACCGCATATACACCTGGTTCAGAGCTGCTATGAGCATGCCAAAGCTGTAGGGGGCAGTGTATCAACAAGCATGAAGCAATGATAGCCAATCAGACTCCTGGAAAAAGACACCACCACGTCACGAGGTAACACCGCCATCTTGGATTTCCGCACTAGTGTCTCTTGTCTTTAGATGCAACCGGAGACATGGATTTTCATGGTGGACGTCGGATTTTATCTTTTCCGTTTTCAGGAATCATCGTTTGTGGTGAGTCGTAGCTGGTTTATGTGTAAATGCGCGGCCCAAACGCAGAGAAATATCAAAATTTTTTCAAATACTCGGGTACGTAATACACGTGGCCTCAAACTAAGACAATTTCAAGTCATTTATCAACTTAATTTTCCTGTTTGTGGTACCATCCTGCAGCACAGTGGTGAAGTGTTTCACACTCTGGAGCCTCTCTGTGAGGAGTTTCCATGTTCTCCCTGTGCGTGTTTCCACACACAGTCCATAAACATGCGTATGAAGTTAATCCGTGACTCTAAATGTGTTAATGTGTTTGGTTCTTTGTCTGTCTGTGTTGGTCCTGTAATGGATTGGTTACCTGTCCAAGGTGTCTCCTTCCTACAAAAGATGGATGGATGGTGCTCTGCTAGGTTTTATTGTGTGTGTGTGTGTGTGTGTGTGTGTGTGGGTGTGTTTTATGGGTCTGTTCCGCATTGAGCCAGTAGGTGGAGTCAGAGAACACTAGACTGAAAACACATTACTGTACCCTCTCTCTGCATTCCCTATTCAAACAAGCCAGATTCAACCATTTGCATAAATGTGGACGTGCCTCCACTTATCTAAATATAACTACTCATTTTTTACTGGCTGATGTTAACCTCCCTGTCTGCACGGCCACGTTTCACTCACAGGATTTAAAGTCTGCAGGTTCGACTGATGAATTTCTTTTTAATTGGTTTTAAACCTGACTAGATTTCTGAGGAAAGCTCCCAGTTTTTGTACGAGTGAAATCAAGAAAATAAGAATACACCCTGTGTCTCTCTCCTTCAAAATGCGCCTTCATCCACTCAGTGAGACGTTGTTTATCCAATGCATCCATGCAGTTGCCATGTGTGTATCCAGATAAGTGCTTTGACTCTCCCACACGTTGACAAGCCGAAGCTCTCGTGTCTCGACTTCAACAAACTGACTGAGTTTCGCAGATTTTTTTTTTTTTGTTGTTGTTATCATAGCCACATCTCCTCTTTAAATCCCCCATGGCCAACAGTACCATCATGGTTGCCTTGACAGTGTCGACACCTCGCCTGCTCTCTCTGCAGCCGATAAGCCTCCACTGTCCTCCATCCCTTTTGCAGGCAGGAATCCTCAACAGAAAGACAGTGTCGGCCAGCCGCAGTTATACACAATTCATAAGGTATTCGTCTAATTCGATAGATTGAAGGTGTCGCAAATAGGTGACGTGATGCAGTCACAATCACAGCTGCATAACTACTGGGTTTGTACACGCCATGGCTAATAATCCTCATTCTGACATTCAGATCCTGTTTACTGCAGGAGAAGCACCTTATCAATCAGAAACTAACTCAGTCCTCCTGATAAAAAGATGGAAAAATTCACATAACTTTGAATGATCAGTCGCTGTGATGTATAGTAGAAAAAAATAAATGCTCTATGTCTGCATGTTGGTGGTTTATCTCACCTGGTTAGTTGGAGATGTGATAACGTCCAGATCATAGAGCATCATCCTCCCTCTAACTCGAGGTGCATAATGGTTGAATCAGTCGTTAGACTGACCCACACACTTCAAACTATGTCATAATGTCATTAATAGGGATTTATATTAAAAGAAACATGAGATACAATTCAATTTGATGTCCAGCTGAGCTTATTTGTAATTTAGGACCAACTTGTATCTGCAATCACAAACTAGTCATTTCCACAATTCTACTTGAAGGCATTAAAAATCTATGATAGAATTCTGTGCAGGACGATCAGACGTTGCATCACTGATGTCAGTCTGGACTCTCTGATGCACTTTTGTTGCTGCAAACCAAACATCCAATGAATAAGTGAATCACTGCACAGTGCATCCTACTCAGAAAGGTTTTGTTTCTCATCACACCTCACACTGACCTGGGGCATGTCAGAAAACATGCCACGGGACTCTCTGTATGTTTCCAGCGTTCTCCTGATATTTAGGATGTGATAATATGTGATGTTGAGTGCAGGGACAGTGATATGTCTCTTTCAGATTCCCACTCCAGCTAAATTTACTCCATCCATGAAATAGAGGTATCCATGGTTACTCCAGGAGCCATGTTAAAGAGGTGCCTCGGTGTAGCTCCAGTGTCTGGCAGCTTCTACCTTTTCCCTCATTCATCATTTGAAAGGAATCGCCGTGCCTCCTCACGGTTTCCGACAGCCCTGATTTGGTTTTTGCAGATGAGATTTGCAGTGACTAATCGCAATAATACTGATGAAGATGGACTGGCTATTAAAGCTCTCTGAATTATGAATGCAAAGCAGATCACGTCTGCGGCTACCTGCTCGACTTTGAGGGAGTAGAACGCCGAGCCGGAGCAGTTCACCGCTGCCGAGGCTGCAGGGTGAAATATTGTATGGGAGCATCCTCACTACCACATATTTGCAGTCTTCAGAACAACCTGTTACCTTGACAACGCAATTTTATCATTCAAGCCCATTGCTACCTTCTCTCACAGCAGGAATCAAATGTGCCTTAAATGTATACTGCTGCAGGGTTTTACACCTCAATCCGAGGTAGAAATGAGACACTGGGTGTGTAAAAATGTGCAGAAAATTCAGGATTGTGATTTTTCTCTCAATCGCTGCACGGTGCAGGATCGAGCAGATTCTGTTGCCTTTATGGGAAAATGAAAAAACCTATCTGAGTGGAAGATGAAGGCAGATCTGAAAAGATGACACCGTTTGGACAGACTAGATTGTGGCTATTTTCGGAATTTGAGATATTTTGTGACATGAGGGCATTGTGAGGGATAAACTACAGGGGCTCACATGGAGGTCTTCACTGAGTCAGACTGACAACATGTAATTCCCCAAATGCCAGCGACCTCAGGACTGCTTCTATTTGGAAAGGGTTACTCATGCAGCTATATTCCTAATTGCCGGACCATATTTGCAAGTTTGATCGTCCCTCTGATGACTGTTACGCAAGCTTTCCACCAGGCTAGCCCATCTGCTGGATTACAGAAACGTCCAGGGAGGCTTTGGACGAGCCTCCAAAGGCAGAAAAGTCATGTAAGCAATTACCTTTCCTCACTTCGGATCTGGATGTTCAGTGAGAGCCTGGATGCATTTCTGAACCTCTTTGTTTAGCAAAGTTTAGATTCCCATTAATAATAATCAAATAATAACAATGCCGATTCAGTAAATGGGAACACTAATAAATGTCACCTTGTCCTTTCAACCTTCGTAATTTATTGGTTCATTCATTCATCTATCAAAAGCCTACAAGCTGTCTTGCTTTGCTTTAATACTGTAAGCTCTGGACATCCATCTCGCTTAGAATAAGAAAAACAAAAACAACCCTAATCAAACCAGTAATGATCCTCCTGCTCAGTTGAATCTATTCCAGCTCAGTCGTTCTGAAAACGTCTTTTAAAATAACTTGCAAACTTCACACATAAAAAAACCGAAGCGCCAGGTTTTCTTACGGCAGTGGTTTTCACAGAGTAATCCTGATGAAAGAAAATAAATCATTGAAGACGAAAAATATGAATAATTTTATTACGACTCACATTTTCATCACTGAATTTGTTTGTAATGCAGAATGATTGAAATCATAAAACAGTAGCAGACTGTATAGAAAGATTGAGCGTATATTTAAAATTTTAAACCTCTAAAAGGGAAAAGAAGAGTTTATTTATTATTATTATTATTATTATTATTATTATTATTATTATTATTATTATTATTATTATTATTCCTAATGCCGATGGATCATTTACCGTCACAGTTTTAACCTTCTCCAACGCAGACAAAAGTCAACTTGACATAATGTGTTCTATCTATAACTTACAGACATATGGATACCACAGTTAAAAATGCATTAAATCAGAATCAGCGATATATAAATGCACCTGATAACAGGTGAAACCTGTTTTATTCAAGCCTTTGACATTTCGTCGAGGCTCTTGTCCTCGCTATGAACGTGTGCGCAGTCATTATTCGGTCCAAAGAGACACTCACCACAAAGGTTAAGGGCGTCGTTAGGCCTGGTAAAGCATTTGAAAAGAAAAAAATCTCCAAATGGTTTGAAATATGTGAAACACATGGTTCTACAGTAAAGAAAATGATATGCTACTGGTTTGAATTTGTCAAGGACACAGAAAATCACCTGAAGAGTCGAGGATTTGATGGAAAGAACAACACTGGATCAGATGGTCATTATTTATCCATCCATCTTCTACTCTATGTCACTTATATATCATTTATTGTGTTTGGTGGGCTTGACCTGATCCCAGATGATTATCAGATGTATAGAGATTGGTAATCATTAAGAAAAAGCCTCATAAAAAAAATGTCATGGCATCAAAATTGCACATATTTTCCACTCATATTATGAGGCTGGTCCAAAGGTACTTGTTATTTTTATGTAAATTATTTGCACTAAAACGAAGGAAAAATATGGATATTTTGCATTTTGACACAATACTCCAGGGAAGTATTCACTAGACAATTTTATATATAAATAACTTGGCCTTGGCTGTGGGTGACAGATCAGTATTAAAAAGTTATCATATCATATCATATCATATCATATCATATCATATCATATCATATCATATCATATCATATCATATCATTTTGTAATATGATATGATACAACAATATAATATAGAAAAATATTTTGCAGTGTCAACATCATGCTACTCTTGTCCTCCTGATGCAAAAAATTATATTATATTTTATTATATTATATTATATTATATTATATTATATTATATTATATTATATTATATTATATTATATTATATTATATTATATTATATTATATTATATTATATTATATCCTCTTCCTATCATTGAGAAGCAGAATTCACCAGCGTTGGATTGTTCACCCACTAAGAGGGAACGTGAGCTGGGATTAGACCGTCGTGAGACAGGTTAGTTTTACCCGACTGATGATGAGCATAATTATATAAGCAGGATTACTATTGCAACAACACATCATTAGTAGGGTAAAACTAACCTGTCTCATGATGGTCTAATCCCAGCCCACGTTCCCTGTTAGTGGGTGAACAATCCAACGCTGGTGAATTCTGCTTATAGATATATATGAAGTAGAAAAAGGCCTGGGTGAGGCTGCGGGCAGGTGCTTCCATTATTTCTATTCTATTCTATTATTTTCTATTCTATTCTATTCTATTCTATTCTATTCTATTCTATTCTCAAGTTGTTTGACATTTTGGGAAATTTTCATAATGAACTTGTTCACACTGAATTCACCCTAAAACACGGGGAGGGCTTGGAGTTCTTGCTGTTGCTATATACTGAGTTTGTGGACGGATGGACGGACGGACGGACGGACAGATGGACTCATTCTGTTCTAAATGTAGAGATGTAAATCAGCACCGCGGTCGTCGTCACCGTCTCAGTAAATCTCCGGCCGTGTGCATGTGTGATCTCACCTCCCCTGGTCGTACACCCGAGCTCCGGAGATTAGGAATGTATTCGCTGGATAATGAACAAGGTTAAACAGCGTAGGAAGAGCGGCCGTGTGCTGCGCCGCTCATTACATAAAAGTCATGTTGCAGAACCTGGGCTCATCCTGTTGATTTCACTGCAGTGTGGCGGAGTCGTGATGTGAACGGAGCTCAGAGTACACACACGCTTTAACAATGTACTTGTATGCACCAGTACTTGAGTGCCAGCCAGGGTTACTACCCAGCATGAAGATATTAGCTGATCATCTCTATAGACACAGACTTTGAGACATGATGGCGGAATGTGTTGTTACTGTACCAGCAGTTGTGGAGGGTTATAAAAAACTACATATGATTCATTTGACTTGATTAAATAACAAAAGGTCCTGGAGTTTCTGTAATATAAGGAGCCTTTAACACGGGAAGCTTTTCATTACGCTGCAGGACGTCAATTGAGAGTTATGCGGTGGTGTAAATGCTCACTCTGTGATTACAAAAGAGGAAAAATGCAGGATTTCTTCTCTGTCGGATGTGGCTTTGGAGTGGTATAATGCCTGGATTAGCTGCCGGTAGGTTGTGAGTTACTCGCCGTGCGAAACCTGTTCCAGGGGAAACAGATGTTTCACCGTCTGAATTGCATAGAAATATGCTGATCAACCTTTAAGCTGACACAAACGGAACCTGGTTCGTGAGGCGGCGGAGGAAAACTGCAGTAGTTCGGTAGAAAACCCAACAGGTCCAGAGGTGAGAGCCAGCAGCAGCGCGATGCTCCAGACGGCCCGCCGCCATGTTTTCGCACCGTGAGACCTTTTGTTCTGTCGCTGGACCACGTTGGTCAACAGAGATGGTATCTGACACCAAGGTCCTTTAAGTCCTGTTGAGCCTCCATAGGAGCGGCGGCGTCGTTGACCCTGAACACTGGAGACTGGAAAACAGACCGAAGAGCTGCAGGCCTGAAGCTCTTCCTCAAACTTTTTGCTTTTAAGATTCTCAGTAGTTCCCTCCACTGTGAGGCGCTGTCCTGCATCGCTCACTTCACCGGTGTGGTCATAATGTTGTGGCCGATCAATGTTCAGTCAATGGCTGATAAAGAAAAAAACCAGTTTCACACATGGCGTGGCCGCTCCTCTGTGGAGCGACGAGGATCGTGTTCCTGAGTAAACTGTGTGGACAGCTGGTTGATGGGTCGGAATGAACCGTGATTGAGACGTTCATGTACCTGTCAGGATGCATCCTGATCACGTTACAGATCCTCTGACCACATCACAGTGTGCCCACTGCTTTGTTTGGGTTTTTCTCAAGTTGAAGGGCAAATATATGAAACATTGACAATATATAGATATAATATAAATATATATAATATGTACTGATTTTAATTTTCCACCTTATCAGCCTTTCACTCATGCTAAGAAAAAATAAGATGTTACTCGCTGTAGGAACATGAGAAATTAGTATCTTATCTGTGAGGTAGTTTGGTATTTGTCATCTCCATATTGGAAGGTTGCAGGTTTGATTCCCACCTCCATCAGTCCACATGTCAAATTGTCCTTGAGCAAGAAACTGAACCCTAAATTGCTTCCAATGGACAGACTGAACGCCTTGCATGGCGGCCGCCTCCATTGGTGCGTGAATGTGTGTGTGAATGGGTGAATGTGTGTGTGAACGGGTGAATGTGTGTGTGAAGGGGTGAAAGTGTGTGTGAACGGGTGAATGTGTGTGTGAATGGGTGAATGTGTGTGTGAACGGGTGAATGTGACTAAAAGCGCTTTGGGACTGCTCAAGGAGTTGAAAAGTGCTATATCAGCAAAAATCTATTTATCGTTTGTAACATTATTAGTGAAGCTCATTTCTTTTACTTTTATTTTTTTCTGCCCCAAAGCAGAAAGTTAATTGTTCTATTTGGTAGCCAAGGAGACGAAACCATGAAGAGCGTGATCATGAAGCATTAATGAAAGTCAGCTGTTTGGGTGAGGATAGATTAATCTGTCACGTGCTAATGATCCATTTTAAATAACTTCCTCCATATTTGTTTCATTCATCATGTCTCCATCTCTCTAGTCGCTTCTGCTCAGACTCTGATTGAAAGTAATGTCACCAGTTCAACTTCACTGCAGCCATATTTTATGAAAACACTGAAAGCCAATATGTAATTCTTGGCGTGAGGAAAGTGGCGCTCGGCTCTCAACTGTCAGAGCGAAATTGAAATTTATATTAGAGATTACATTGATTTGAAGTGTTTTATTTGTTCTGGTGGTAAAGTAGCTTTGATCAATGTGATATAAAAAAAATCTAACTTACCAAAAGCAACACATCAAGATGTGTGTGAATTGGATTTCTTGTGAAAGTGTTATTTTATACCGAATGCTTATGTAAAAACCGAATTACAGAAAACTATTTTTAGTTTGACTTTATTTTAACATCTCTAAAGTTTCCTGGGCTTTGGTTTAGTTTGCTAATGCTTGAAGATATTTTCTTATTAAACCACGTCTGTCTGCTTTTGATCGATTCTCATTGTAAATTATCAATTATTACATTGGTACTGATGAGTTTTTTGTTTTTTTTGTTTAATCAAAGGTTAAAGTTTTCACAACATTTAGCTCCGTCAGTTCATATAACTACTCCTTCCTCTTCCTCATGAAATCAGCGATCAGTTAACACGTCTGTAGAACTGCTGCACACATGCTTTATCTCAGGATCATTGATGTAGAATATTGGAATTAAAAAAACAGCTTTCTCTGATTTCTCCACCCTGTCCTTTTCTTCCTTTATTTTCCATTTTATTTCTATACTGCCAAATACAACGCAGTCATTTCGTCACTGTTTAATCCAAACAGATGAAGCAGAAAATATGTTTATTTCTGGTGAAAGAGACTTTTACCTTTCATCCGCATGTCACCCACGTTTTCTCATGTAGAACCACAGAACCTCCTCTGTGTTTTATTTTAATGTTGTGATTGGTGCTATATGAACCCGATGGTTCAGAGTGCAAACAGCACCTCGGGGGGCAATTTCATCCACTGCACATTTTTTCATAGTTATCATTAAAAAAAAAAAAAAAAAGCACACATGGTAATTTATTCAACAGACACCCTCAATGTACATTAAATAATCCACATTTCATCTCCAGTATTTCTCTGCGAACATCATCTGCAGGAACCTGAACGGCTCTGAAATTCATCTAAAGGACAAAGTTACAGACAACTGGAAGGTGCAGTCGTAGTTTTCCAATGAATCGGATCTTAAGCGTGAACTTTTTCTGTCTTTTTAATCATTCCAGTAACGATTGACGCAGCACTCTATTACACCACCGAATATATATTTCTTCCTTTTTAAATTCATACTGATCTTGACTATGGCTGTACGGTGGTGTGGCTGCCTCATTGGAAGGATGTTCAGGTGGGTTTATCTGTGGAGTTTGCATGTTGTCCCTGTGCATTCATGGACGTCCTCCCACAGAACAAATCCATGTATTTGAGGTTAATATATGACTCTTAATTGTCCAGTCGGTGTGTCACTGTGTGTGTGGTTCTACGTCCCTGTTAGACTTGTGCAGCTTTATCCAGTAATTTCTCACGGTCATTCCCACCATTGTCATTTAAAATATTACAAATATTGCCCATATTTTGATGCTCGTACAAAAACGTGCTTGCCACCTATAGTGAATCTAACGGTTAACGCACACTTTTCTGTTTTTACACCTTCCAAAGTCCCCCTGTAGAACCATGAGCCACGTTTGCTCCCCTGCATGAGGGGATACATACTCACTGTAGACCTAATGTAGAACTCATTTGTGTTTATTGAACTAATTCTTTAATCTTTCACCGTTGCATTTAACCGTCTGAGTACCTTATATTGATCTTTTATTATTACTATAATTGAATTTTGAATCTTTAGCAATTCTCTGTTATTTATTTTAATGGCTCGTTTTAGTAAACACCGTCATGCTGAATTATGTTGTCTTTGTTTTAAGCATTCATAGATAGATAGATAGATAGATAGATAGATAGATAGATAGATAGATAGATAGATAGATAGATAGAGAAATAAAAGTCTTTCCTGCCTTCATTTTAAATTTGATTCTTGTGTTTGTACTTAAAGGTTTTTTTGTTTTGTTGTGTAGAGCAGGAGAGATCTTTTTGCATGTTTGAATTCTTGAATTCTTAATTTTTTTATTAATTCTCTTGTCTTCTCTGCACATGCATTGAATTCAATACCAAAAATAATCATCTTTAAATTAAATTAAAAACCAACGATATTAATGTGTGTATGTGAAAGTGTGTGAATATGAGGCTGAAAAAGCAGTAAAATTAGTCTGCAGGTGAATTCCACTCGTCAAAATGACCAATCAGCCTGTAAAATGTAGAAGCCGCTGTTTGTACGGCGAGACGCGGGTTAACTAGTTGGCATCAGGCGGCTTCGCCTCGTCCTGTTCAGGATGTGGTCGCAAACATCCAAAGCTGTTAACTGAATAAAACCGAACGATTTTGTTTGGTGACCAGAGTCACTGCCACTACAAAGCAACAAAGACGGCGTTTGAATCTGAACGACATAATGAGGCACTTCACGTTGGATCCATTATCTAACATCCTGCCCTCCGTACACAAACCCAGCTATCAAATAAATCTGTGTAAATCAGGTGTGAAATTTATGCTGCTTTCCACCGCCCGATTGTTGTGCCTTCATCTGATCCCTCATTAAGTGAAAAGCCGCGTCCGAGGGAAGTCGCTCCTTGCTCACGTTCACGATTAACCCGAACACTCGACCTTTGACCCGGCGGCGGCGGAGAATAAAGGCAACAGAAGACAGGTGATGTTAAAATGAACATTTATAATGACTCTTTGTTGCCGTCGCAAAAATAATCTTTAAAAAACAATTCAATTATTAACACTGAAATGCTGACTTCACTGGTAGTCCACGAGTCATAAAACACAACTCACTGAATTTCTTTTACAAACACAGTACTACAGTTACATTAAATAGTCATTACCGATAAATCTATTAATGAATAATGTCCAAAGAAACCAAGAATTAAAAACAATGACACTTTGAAAATCCTCTCATTCCTTCACCGTAGTAGCTGTTGTCTTCTTTTTTTTTTTTCCTTTTTTTTTTTAATCAACAGTGTATCGTTTAGAAAATATACTGCTTCTGAGATGTTCCTCTGACAAAAGCAGAAAACAGACTGGCAGCATAACAACAATGGCGCATGAGCTCAAACGTCGAACAATTAAGGGTGATGTTTTTCGAGGGGAGTGGAAATGGGACGAAACCATTCCAGTGATCTAACATTTAGTCATGTAGGCTGGCTGCCTTTTGGCTCAGTATGGAATTATTTGGCACTCTCGCTGACAAATATTTGCCATAAAAAGCTTTCATACTTGTTTTTTATTTTTTATTTTTTTGTCTAACAATGGCACAAGAAGGCATTTTTTCCTTTCTGAATATATATCTATATATTCTTCTAACATTTTTTTTTTTTTTTTTTTAAAAGACATATAAATGCTGTCCTAGAAAGCCCTTTAAGGTTAGTTAACACTGTGGACTTTCACAAGATTTTCCTCGCTCGTCACAAATGAAAGACAGAACCGTCATTATCAAAGAGAAATAGATACCCAATCAACGAAACATCACTTTGCTTATAGGTTGGATTATTTGATTTTATGCTGTCAGTCCATTTTGTTAACCGAGATGGAAAGAACAAAGGTTAAACAACTGAGGAAAAGGGAAAAAAAAAAAAAACCGGAAGATTCTTAAGGAAATTGTTTGCAAGGTATCGGCATGCTCATTGTTTTTTCTTTGTTGTTTGTTTTTTTTTTTTTTTCAGCTAAGCAAAGCGTTCCACCCTGCAGAATTGTCCAGATAAAACAAACAGAACAGTCTTGCTTCAAATATCCAACACATGAGTTCAACATGGGAGGTTTCAGGCAAATTATACCCCCACAAAAATAAATAAATAGAACCGAAACCAAAGTGAAAACGGCCTCATGTCTGCTTGGCGAAGGTTCCTGTGTTTTCTCAGAGGAAAGGGGCTCGGATGGACCTTCTCCAGGTTTTAAAGGGCGGACACAGTAGCAGAAACACAAAAGGTGAGAGGCTGCGAGGGGAGAAGAGGTGTTAACACAGCAGCCTTAAAGGTGAGACAGGAGGGGAGGGGAGGGCGACGACTGTCCACTTCTGGAGTGAAAATCCCCCAAAAAACAGAACATGACAGCTTTATTTCTTTTCTCATTTATTTTGGAATGATACCACATGATACTCGTTTGGCATTTTGGGGGGGGGGGGATTTTCTTTTTTCTTTTTTTTGTCAACAAAGAGCAATGAGACAGAAAGACACCTCAGTCACAGCTTCCCTCGACGTGCTGAGGTGGCAGAGGCCATCTTCAATTTTGCTGGTGCCGATCTGGAGCTCCCGAGCTTCCATCCTCCAGAAATCCCTCCCCTCCCAATCCCCCCCCACCCCCCCCCCCCCCACCCCCTGTACTCCCCGGATGAAACTGAATCTGGAATTTTGCACCAAAAGAGGGTGTGCAGTAAAGAAAGATCCGTCCTGGTTGTTGGAAAACGAAGCGCACAGGCGAGTGACGGACCGGCGCTGCAGGGAATGTGAAGGAGAAGCCTTCCGAGTGAGGAAACAGGTGCTACTTTTTTTTTTTTTTTTTTTTTTTTGTGTGTCTGAGACTCCAGCCCTTTTCCATCATTCATGAGACCCGATCGGGGGAAAGAAATAAACAAGTCCCCCACCCCCAAAAAAACAAAACAATAAGTCACATCAGAGCAACAGCAAAGAATGGCAAATCACATGAAAGAAACTGTTGAAAGCCAACATGGTTCGCTTCGCTTCACACCCACTATGACCCACTGATCAGTAAAGTGCATTTATGCAACACCAAACAAACACGATAATGTTGACAGCGAATCGGAAGTTGTGTTAAAACATATCTGGTTCATGACTGTGGCCACGGGAGGCCTACCTGACTATAGCTGAAATCTGTTATTGACATAGATATTAACTCTACATGTATTTGACATTCCTGCCCTGAATTTACATTAAAGACCGAGAAACATTCGACAGAACTGAAACGGAAAGGAAAAAGAAGAGCAAATGGGTACATTCATAGATTAGATCTGGGCTTTTAAGCTGTGACGTAAAAAAGAATTGAAACATCATGGGACAGGTCACGTGAGGTTCGACCTGCTGGGTAAAGAAAGGCATGCCTGATATCCTAAGAAAGTAAACAAAAACAAAAAACACAAGGAGCCAATGCACTGAGTAACATTTTCACGTTTGCTTGTTTCACATTTTTAATACTCCTCACTGGACCTAGAAAATTGAAGTATGTCTTCTCTGGTGACGTCTAGAGAAAATGATCGATGGCAAATCGGATCTCTAAATGTGTGTGTGTTTTTTGTGTGTGTGCGTGTGTTTTGTGTGTGTTTTGTGTGTGTGGGGTTTTTTTTTTTGTTGTTTTTGTTTTTTCGGGCCAACATGACAATAATGAGCTCCCTCCCAACTCACAACGGAAAAAAAAACAAAACAAACAAAGAAAAGACAAAGACAAAAAAAACCCAAAAACAAGTCTTTTCCTTTAAACATGAGGCGAGTAAACTTAAGTGCTTTACATTTGACCGCATGCAGCGTTATGTCTTTGAATGTCGCGAGACAACCTCGCACAAAATTTTTGTACGGCTTTTTTTTGTTTGTTTTTTTTTCACCTTTTTTGTTTCCTCCATAATTTTCTTTTTTGATACCATGCAATAGAAGACGTGCAAAAAGATAACACCTAACTCCACAAACACAGTTTTGATTGTTAATGGCTATGTTATGAATGCTTATAACATGTTATGCTTAGTCCATGCTGGCCTATAGAGACATTTGTGAGAAAACAGCAGTACTTAAGCCACAGGTCAAACAAACACACAAGGGATGCATGGAGTGTAAAACAACTTGGATCCATAAAAATCACAATCTTTAACTCTTACTCTATGTACCTATGGGATAAAACAATGCACAAAAAAGTTCTTTGTCCTTTGTTTTCTTAAGTAATGTATTTGATTATCTTTTCTTAACTTAAAAGACAGTGTTTGATTGGCACTTGATCAGCACTTCTAAACAAGTTATTGATATCTAACATTTGATCGCACATCTACAATTTCAGAAGCTGCGGAGGTCTAGTTTGGCACAGGTTGTACTATGAAGTCTATTATTACTTTTACTATCTTACCAATACTGTATAGTACTCTATACACCTCGTTTTATGCTCCGGCCATGTCGGAGCATGTTTCTAATCAACAGACCAGACATCTTTTCAACTAAAATATTTTTGTATAGTTTACTTATCAAATAGCAGCATTTTCATAACTTACAAAAAGTACATGTAAACCTATTCATTCAAAATCTTAGTAATTTCAAAGGTTCATACAACAGACATAAAACACAAAACAGGACAACATGCTACTATATTGCTTCCAATATTCTTTACATTTTCTTACTGTCAAACTAAATCATCAATGACAGGAATATGGACACCACCGGCCGATGATGAGTCATCGTAATGCACAAACAAATTTTGCGAAGCTAATCTTAATCAGGCTTTAGTCGGCACTCTCATCATCCACACAAATATAACATAGTTTTCACATTGTATCGACAACGCTGGACTGCATTTGGACTACAAACTAGAATAGCTACAGTAAAGTACATATAGATCATATGACATGACATATTGGATTCCACAGAAATGAACTCTAGTCATTTTTCAGATAACAGGATATGCATAAAGGATGTCATTGTTTCGGCTTGAGGTCACAAACAAGTTCCCACCTTTAACTCTCGCTCTCCTATGCATTCTGTCCTTTGCTATGCTTTTTGATTGGCGGCCGACGCTTGTGCTCAGCCAGCGTTTGAAAAATTTCTTTCTTCTGGAAATGAAAAAAAAAAAAAACTAAACGTTTTTCCCTTTCCCTTAAAAGGCCTTCGCTCGCTGCCCAAACCCGGCTTCTTGTTCTTCTTATAGAGGGAATCTGATACTCGGAGCTAACGTTGCTGGTTGGTCTCGGTGGGTGTCACAGTTTTTGGGAAGGCAGGTGTCGCCTGTGCATTTTAGCCCCGTGAACTCGGCGGCCTGGCAAAACATTTTCACGACCCCTCGCGACCTACAAGTGCTTAACTCCCCAGCGGCAGCAGCACACCCGACACACCACCCATGAGAAGACAAAGACGGGGGGGAAAGGAGAAAGAGGGGGAGAACACAGTGTGAGGAAGAGAAGCACAGACGTGGAGAAGAGGGGAGGGGGGGGGATAAAATGCTGAGAGAACGAGGAAAGATAATGAGAGGAAGGGGTGGTGGCTGAGAGAAACTAGCGTTTGGCACGATGTATTGATCGGAGAGCTTTGAAGGGAAGCTCTCCTCAAGTCAAGCGGTCCAGTTGCATTGATAAAACCTCCTCTTGTTTTGTGCTTGTATCTTATTATAATGCTAAACCTCGGGCAGTAAAAGGCTCTCGGACGGTGCGATTTCACATGTTGGGGATGACAACGGGAGCCTTCGAACACATAGTGAAAGGAAAAAAAATCCCCGCGAAAGACAAAAGGAGCGGCTCTCCGATACTGAAAGGAAACGGCTAGACGTCGAAATCTTCGCACTTTCTGGAACGCGCCGACGCTCGCCGCTGCGTTTACCCGGGAAGCTGGTCAGAGACACGGGCTGATGGGGGGGAGGAGGTGTGGAGGAAGTCCGGTGGGAGGTGGAACATACAGGACTGGAGGTTACGGTGCAGCAGGAGAAATGTGACGCAAATAATTTAAATTTAATTAGTCGGCGAATTGAGGTGCAGTGCAACGGTAAACAGGAACTATCACATGATGCCGGTGTGGAAATGCTCTTGCGGAAATATCTCCCACCTGCCAGTATCGGTAGGTCTTTGTATTATGTGACATAGATGTGCACATTAAAATTGTATATATAAATATATATATATATATATATATGTAAATATATATATATATATACATATATATGCTCTCATCCCCAGCGAAACGACAAGACATGCCGTACATGTTGTGTTCTTTAATGTCTCACAGTGCAGTCTTCATTCAGAGACTCAGTGTACTTCAGGGTGAACACTATGGATAGCAGCGCAGAAGGAAGCCAAGGTAAATCTTTAAGCTGGGGAAGATGCTCGACGCGATTAGCCTGCTGGCGCTTCACAAACAACCGCCGAGAAAAGACGACAGTGTGTTATTACGGTGCTCCACGCGAGGCTCGTGAGCTTTTAACTCGATTCAGAACGGACAGGACGCTGTCTGGATGGACTGCAGGATATTCTTCTTTTTTTGTGATTCTCTTTCTTTGTCTGTGTGTGTGCGTGTGTGTGTGCATCTGTGTGTGTGTGTGTGTGTGTGTGTGTGTGTGTGTGTGTGTGTGTGTGTGTGTTGATGCAAATCGAGAAGGACGGCTCACAGACAAAGTGAGCCCGAACTTTCTTTTCAAGTGTCACTCTAGTTTCCCTTTCGTTTCGCATGTGTCTCTTGACTATTTGGTACCCTTAATGTAAAGGCAATAGTTTCTTTGTTCACAGATATTGGTTCATGCAGCTTTTGCTTATCAAAATGCTTTTGTAGTGCTTTGTTCCCTTTACGAACTGAACTGGTTTGACACTGCTTCAAGGTAGCTTTGCGTTATTTCTCGAGAGATACAAACGTCCGACTAAGGAAAAAACAAAACCAAAACACGACGACTTCAGGTAAGATCTGTTGGAGGACGGCCAATTTTTCATAGAAAAAACGAAAGGAGGAGAGAAAGGCCTGCATCGGGCATGAGAATGGACTTGAGATAGATAGTAAGACTGGATTGCTCTTCATCAGGAAATGCTGAAATCAATCATTAGTCATTCGGTGAGAGGCTGGGTCAGATCCAATGGGCTACTGATGGCTGGCGTCGGCTCATAGAAATCAAGCAAAGAGATCCATTGCCGGAGAGCTTCTGATTTCATGGTAAAGGATAGAAACCTAATCCTATAGCACCAAGAAAGGGTTCAACGACAACCTGTTTCTGTGTGTCGGTAGCTGTGACGGAAATATGCAAATATGCTGGAGTGTTTGTGCGTTTGTGGGAGCGTTGTCTACGTGTGTTCATGTAAAATATATTTATACATTCCTGTGTGTCTCCTCTATCCTCTCACATTGATTATTTAACCCCTGAACTAGGCTTGCAAGACAGCAACAGTGAAGTTCAGACTGGGTTTGAGTTATACATTTCTTTCACTGCAACACAATGTTTGATCCCTGTAAATAAAAAATAGCAATAGGCTAATATTGTTTTTACATTCAGATCAACCTGCATTCACAGGTTTAAATAATCTAGTTGTGTTTGAATGAGACCATGTCAATAAATAAAGGATGAAAATAGAAAATACCCAAATTTTGAAACGTCAATTAAGACATGAGCCAGAATTCAACATATGTCAACGGAGATGTGATTTCGCTTGAAGAAATTATACTCAGATTGCTTACCCACAGACTGAGATGACCTCAGGTGCTTGTCATAAAACCTCCCCCCTGTCAACAATGCCAGTATCTGCATTGCACAAAAAGAGCAAGAGGTTTGTAAAACAGCTCTTATTAAGCTGGCTGGAACTTCATCTGACACGCTCAGCTCACCGGGAGCCGACGTATACGCAACTCAAGTTAAAACCAACAAAAAAACCGAAACCAAAACAAGAAAAATTAAGAAGAAGAAAAATAAAATAATAACAGGAGCTATGAGGTTTTGGAGGAGGGTGAACGCCAGTGGCCTCACCCTTAAATCTGCAGCTTGGCAGTGGACCAGTTCAGCTTTACTCTGATCACCTTCATCAAAAGGACTCGACACAAACTTTTAAAAAACATCAGGACTTCAGTCCCTAAAAACACATTCACATATCACACACACTTATCTTGGTTGTCTCCCCCACCTCCTCCTTTGTGATTCTCTCATTTGATACTGAAATATTTAACAGATATTTGGACGTTTCTTTTCTTTTTTCTTTTTTTTTTCTATTCATCCCGACTCTCGGTTCCCATCTATCTCTGTCTTCATCCTTTCCTTCTTTCCTCTTCTTTTTTCCCCGATTAGCCCACCTTTTGTGGGTTGGTAGCTCGCACGCCCTGCTCGTAGGTGATCCGCTGGCTGATCAGATACTGTGCTGCTTGCGTAGCGGCCGGCGACCCTGTTATGGTAACTTTACGGTTCCGAGTACCAGGAATGAACTCTCCTTTTTTGGAGATCTGGATGCGGGCTCCTGTCAGCTCCTGGTACTCTACCAGCGTTTTCCCTCCTTTCCCCAAGATGGCGCCCACTAGATTCTCGGGAACAGCGATCTCAACCACGTCCTTGGCCCCATCTGCCAGCTTCTCGGTCGCCAATAGGGATGAGGCCATCAGTGGGGATGAAGCATTTAGGTAACCGTTGGAAGCGCCGGTGGCGGCTGCTAGAGACCCCAGGGAGAAGCCGCCGAGGCCCGCCGCGGGGTGACCGGCACTGCCGGAGGCGTCACTTGCGTAGGAGGCTAGCAGGTTAGCCGCAGCAGCAGCGGCGGGGTTAGCGCTGGCTGCAACGGCGGCGAGGACCCCCGAAGCGGCCGCGGGGTTCAGGCCCAGGCCCAGGGTATTTGTGTTGTAGCCGTAGCTGGCCAGCGTGTTGAGGGCTGAGGTGATGGCCAGCAGGTCATTGCCGGAGAAACTAGACATGGCGGCGGGGAAGGCACCCATCCCCGTCAATCCGGCCTGACCCAGAAGGCTGGAGGCCGTGGCGGCGGCGGCGGCCGCGTTGGGCAACACCTCAGCCGTGTTGGCGTAGGGGGAGCCGGTGGGGTTGGAGTTGGCCACTGGGCCAGAGACGTTGGAGTAGCTTATATTGAGGCAGCTGCTGCTCTGAGGATCCTCCTGGATCTTCTGCACTATGATTTCCACGGCCTTACGATTCTGCTCGGGCTCCCCGCTAATGGTCACCACTCGCTCCTGCAGGTTGATTCCCTCGGGCTTCTGGGAGAGCTGCACCCAAGCGCCTGACTGCTCCATCACCGCTTTGACTGTGGCTCCACCTTTCCCAATGATCAGCCCTGCTGTGCTATTGGGCACGATCAGTTTGGCCTGCGTGGAAAAAAGAAGAACCGTGGTAGCAAAGAAAGCAGCAATAAGTAAAACTTAACAGTATAAATAGTGAACAGAAAGAAGGCTATGTCTCACTGAGTCACAGTACTGTATACCAGCCCCTGCTTTACTCAGCGATTTGTTAATCCCCAGGGTTTAGGCTGCAGCTGCCGCACTGCTCTGTCTCACTATGAAAGACTGGAGGTAAAAATAACCATATACCCTCACATTTTCCTGACCCGACCAGACTGGGTCATGCCCCACAGAACAAGTGAGAATGGCAACTGATAAACAAGGTGTCCTGGAAGTCAACTGCTCCCACCAGACACCCTCGCGACCCCGCAGACGCTCACCTGTTTGACGCGGTCGGGGTTAACTGTGGTCTGCGGCTGCAGTATGCTGACTGGCTCAGGTTTCTGGGCGCTCTGGGGCATCTCGCGGACTTTCTCCGCAATGAAGTTGTGGACGCCATTGAGCGCTTCGACCGTACCCTGTATCAGACAGACCCGCTCTGTCGTTCCTGCCGTGGGAGAGAAGGAAGAGGACAAACACAGGAAGACGGGTTACTCCTTGACGGGCCCAGAGTGGGGAATTGGCAAGCAGATTTGAGGGATTTACGAGAGGGCCCGCACTAAAACCTAACATTTATATTACGACGTCTTGGCAATGAGGGATGGTCCTTGACATATCACAAAGGAGACCCAATTACTAAGCCATTCCTCGCTTCCTCCATTTACACAATCAACAGAGAAACAGCTGAAAGAGTGAACCGTGCTCAGCAAGCGAGCCATGTGGAGGGAGGGGGGAGGATTCCTCTTCAATGATGTAACACTTTCAGAGCTGTGATACTGAGCCTGTCCTCGCCTTGCAGCTCTAATAGACTAAACACACATTCGTTCTTCCTTTAGGCTTGTTTCTTCGCCCACATCCACGACCCAACCGGCATTCCGTTGCCATGGCAAAAGGGCCGAACCGTGGAAACAGGTGATGCAACAGCGAGTCCTTTATACTCCCTTGCACCATTTTTTTCTTCTTCTGCAAAACACTCTGTCTTTTGTACCAGCCTTCCTGCCTCCCTCTCTTGCAGCGTTAGGCTGCTCTTTGGTCGGGTTTGAAACGTCTCTTGGTCTTCTTAGCCGACACGCGGCTTTGAGCGGTTTCAACAGGCGACGTCACATCGCTCACAATCCTGCCCTCCCTCCACTGGCGCCCGGATCACCGTTAAAGCTAAAGGGGCTAAAGGGCTTGGCTCCGTCCGGTGGGGCAGAATCGTTGACCCAACATGAGCCCGATGCAGCTTTACCCGCTCAGGTCGATTTTCATCATCATCTATGGACTGACCGACCGCAGCTGATATAGTACTTTCTTTACACACTCCAACATAATTTATATAAATATGATCAGTTTTTATAAGGAATCATTTCTATATTTTATATCCTATTTGTACACATGAATTCATTTTAAGGATAGGAAGCTAGTGTGTGTCTCTCTTACACACACACACACACACACACACACACACACACACACACACACACACACACACACACACACACACACACACACACACACACACACACACGCAAATATTAATTATAGTAGTTCTCTGCCATAATTATATCTATATGCCTGCCTTAAACATATAAAAATACATACGTATATTCAAAAAGGAGTGAGTTGAATAACTTCCCTGGCCTTTTGCTATTTCATGAGTAATTAACTGAGAATAGACTTATTTTATATTTATTTTTAGACTTTAACATAGACTTGTAGAGTTTGTAAACAATGTTTATTGATGA
This sequence comes from Lipophrys pholis, assembly GCF_963383615.2. Lineage (NCBI taxonomy): Eukaryota > Metazoa > Chordata > Actinopteri > Blenniiformes > Blenniidae > Lipophrys > Lipophrys pholis. Next base: position 2,165,479 of record NC_137634.1, on the reverse strand, counting down.
GCCATCTACAATAATAACAATATAAAATAAATGATCAGAAAATACATAAATAATACAATTATTCAAATATTAGGCACGGTTTTAATCTTATTTATATTTAGTCTTTAGTCATAATTACAGGAAAGAAAAAAATAAATGTCATTTGAATCAGTGTCTTTTCTTTAGCAACTACTTCCTCAAACTGGAAAGAAATCTTTTACCTTCAGTTACCTACATTGCATTTGAAAATCAGGCTGCACGAAATTAGTTCAACTTGCAATATGCAAAAATGCGTCACTGTCACATGACTTGCGATAAATAAAAACACAGATAACGAATAATGAATAACTATGAGTTTTCCACCCGATTTAGAGCAGTAGAGCTCGACATGCACAGCGTACTAAAGCATTCAGAATTGTATTCTGTATATTGCAAATGTTATCGCAATACCGATAAAATTGCAATGTATCATGTGGCTTTCTTAGAAAGTGCCTGTTTTATCCCAATAACTGAGTGTACCTCAATGTTGGCACTTCTACCGTCACTTAATGTAATACTCAGATTACACCAGTGTGACACACACATCTGCATCTGTCCTCCAGGTCTTGCCAGCCCTCTAGGACGTAATACAATAAATTCTGCAAAAAGCAATCAGAGCCGGACCTGATTGGCTTTGTGCCACAGATATGTTGAATAAGAGATTCACAGAGTCAATAGGTCAGTGTCAACACATCAGGAAAAGCAGTTAAAAAAAAACACTCTAATTAGGTGAAAGATCACCTGAAATGCACTGAACCTTATTCCTACAGATTCCTTGTCCAGTTTAACTGACAAGCACATTATTGCTTCACAACTAGCACATCTGTTCAGAAATACTGTCAGAAATTAAACCAATCCCACAGAAGGATGTCGTCGGTTTCCCGGCGCTCGGGACAGAAGCACATTTGGCGTCTCTGTGTTGTTGTTTCACTGCACCTGCCCGTCACTCTTGAAGTGACAAAGCGACAGACTGAAGCCTGCGAGTACAAACACTTAACCTGCTGCAGATTTCTGTGTCAGCACATTGATTCATCGCAGAGCCCTGCTGCCAACATTTACCCATGATAACACATACACTTTGTTACGTACACAGAGGGAGGAAATTGCTTAAGTAGGAGACGAGACACTTGTGAACCATTGTGAAGTAGAAGTGCTGATTTAGCTTCAGCGCTCAAACAGAGTCTGAAAAATACCAAAGTTGCCTCTTTGAAGGACATTTCTAGCTCGTGCTCTTGTTCTCTGACGTTTCTCTTAAATAAGATTATAGATGTTTGAATGTGTGGCGATGGTTCTGATCCGTCCTCTATAGTTTATATTTCACTTCCAGCCATGTTGCCGCTGTCTCTTCTGCAAGGTCAAGCCTTTATTTATTCTTATTTTCATTACTCATTTGCAAAAAGGACTTCCACTAAGATTTTCTGTCCCATTAATTAGAGATTTAACACAATGAAAATGTCAGGCTACAGTTTTGCTGATCAACACAATGAGTTTACTTATTTATACATCTGCCCTTTCACTGTATTAGCTGGCTAAGAGTTTTATATTCTATTTATGTACATGGCTTGAAATTCCATCCCCTGTGGATCTGCTCCAGCAGATTACAGTTTTTAAACGGTGGGAAATAACCAAAGTTCAAGAAAATCACATTCAGGTTGTATCAGAAATACACCGGCATATAATCACTTCACTTGAGTGACGTGTTTTGGTGTAAAAAGTATATATTATTATTGTTTTTTAAATGGTAGCCTTAATTGAAGAGAACTGTTTCCACAGTTTCACATGTGTATTGATTGGAAAAAAAAATTAAGAATCTCAAACAAAAACAAAAACGAAAGAATGTCACACAAAAAAAGAAAAGCAAATTTATGTTAAACTTTACTCAACTCAACTTTATTTGTATAGTACTTTAAAACAACTACAGAAACCAAAGTGACGTAGATGGTAAAAGTGAAAAACTCACAATGTAGTAATATTCAATTAAAGCACATTTACGTGAAAATGGTACGTAGGTGAAGAATATCAGAACATTTGGATTTTGTTACCAAGAGATAACTAAATTATACAGAGGAGGCTCTCCAGATGTTACGGCGGTATAGTTCTAAACATTTGTTGATCAAATGAAAGATAGTGGCTACGATTTCAAATACCATAAAACATTGCCATACTATGAGAGAAGTGATTTGTGCAAATGAAAGAAAATCGAAATAAATGCCCTGTTTCACCTCGTGGTGGCAGTGTTGTCACTTTTCCGCATTAATTTCCTCCAGAGAACAAGTCACTAATACAGGAAATGGAGCGAGGCCAGTTGCCAATCAAGCAATATCTTAATCACACAAAAAATCCACACGACAGTGTTTTGGAGAATGGATAAACAATTCCCAAAAGTATATCAATAATTTTTACCTCTACTATTATTGCATGTTGGCTGGGGCAGGAAGTTAAATAAAATGGCAAATCCAGAGATTGAAAATAGAAAAAGATAAACAGTGGCTGTTATTTCCCTATTAATTCCAATCAATGTTGTTTAATGTGGATTACACCGGAGGAAATTGCAAAAGGAGATTAATCCTTGTGCATGATTTGCTCTTGCATATGCAGCCTGGATCCAAGCGCAGACACATAAACATAAAATATGAGCCCAGACCCTTAATGTGTGTGCAGCCTAATTACACTGCAGCAGGATGAAAAAAAATAAAAAATCTGCGACTTTCAGTAATTTCACCTTCGTCTGACTTGTTGTAATTTTCTTAGACCGAGCAGCCTGTTTCTTTGCTCCACTCTGATGCAAAAACATCTAAACTAGGCCATCTTAAGTGATGCAACACATCCTTAGGAGACGTTTTGTTCTGAGTCGTCGCGCTCGTTGCTTTATCTTCACTTTGCCAACATTAACTGCTGAGTGAGGAGGTCCCTGCGCTCTGCTTGCTACAGTAATCTCCAGTTTAACATCTCTGCATCTACAAAGGCTTTCAAAGACCGACAGTGCCTCTATCGCAGGTCAGTAGGGCAGTTTGAGCTCAGGCAGAGACCGTGATGTGTGTCTGATGAGACACCATAAAGAGGATATGAAACTCCAAATTCCCCCCCCTCCCCCCTCCCTTATCACCTCCCAAACTGCTTGCATCAGCTACTGCCTTTCCTCTCCCTTTGAGGATGACGGATTTCGTAATAAAAGCTGGGCGCTTTGAGTCACAGTCGGGGTTTAGCTCGTCCGCCTGTTGGCATCTGGGTATAGAAATATGTCAGCGCCCCAGAGAGCGCACAGCTCAGCCTTCAGGTTCCCCCGCCAGCCCGCCGACTCTCAGGTCCTCTGTCTTGATCCTGCAGGAGGAACGTTTCCTGTTCACTGGACAGGCTGCCTGTCTGCGGGGCGTTGATCAGGGAGCAGCGGCCAGACGAGGCAGAGCCTCACCTACTATCACAAAACTACCAAATCATTACAAATATTACTATATACCAGCCTGAGCTCCAGGCCAGGTTTCCATGTACTCGGGTATTTACAAAACAGTGATATTTCTCAGCTATTCTTGCATTTACACATAAACCAGCTACGAGTCGCCGCAAACGATGATTCCTGAAAACTCCAGCCACAGTGAAGATTCAGAAAAACTCTGTGTCTCCGTTTGCATCTAAAGAGGATTCTGATTGGCTATCGTGGCTTCACGTGTCTTGTTACACTGCCCCCTACAGGTCTGGCATGCTCATAGCAGCTCTGAACCCGGTGTATATGCAGGTCCTGGTCAATGAAGATTTTTTGTAAGTGTAGAGGGGGAAATATCAGTTTTTGTAAAAACCTGGGTACCTGTAATCGTGGCCTCAGAATCCAATCATTTTCAAACTAATTTAACAATGACACTGAATCAACCAATCAACTCAAGTTTACCACAGGTGGACTCCAATGAAGCTGCAGAAATATCTCAAGGATGAACCTCAGCTCTATTTTATGCTTCATATATATATATATATATATATACACACACATACATAGCAGCTTTCATAAACAAAAATAGCAAACAAAACAATCAAGAACCAGAAAAAACAAAAGATGATCAGGTCTATCGGATTGGGATGGGGCAAAAGGGGCACCTATAACAGGGTTATGGGATTGATCGTAGGTATAATTAAAAAAAATATAACTATGTCGGTAAATTTAAAATACAAGAAGAGACATTACGAATGTCCACAGTGGAATTGTAAAGGCAATTAAAAGTGTGCAAAGCCACGTCTGTTTCTCCGAGCCGCCACAAATTGAACTTTGTTCTTTGGTCAAATATGTACCTTACTGAGAACTCTGACATGAGATAGGAATTACAATCAGTCAAGCGGGCAGCTGGGTTCATATATATGTAAATCTGACTGTGGGAAAAAAAAATCAGCTTTCGCCTCAATTGTCATGAAACGCACCGAAAGTCACTGGATTTCATGACTCACAAATGTTGGGGGGTGCAAAACTCCCTGATAATGAAATTTCACCGGAGACAGTTCCTGCAACATTTCAGCCAAAATGTCACAACTACTGTTCTGCATCTAAAGCAGGTAGAATTTGCACATTTTAGCCGGATACAGAATGCTGCCAGCCAAGAAGTGAGAGGAACATATGAATGGACAAGTCGATTTTTATTTTTCAATTTTCTTTACTGGCACTGCCAGCAAATGCAGTGAGGTTACTATATAATTGATCCACATGGGAAGACCAGACTGCTGAATATTCTCTATAATCCATCTTTAATCTTTCATCCAACATAGCATCAACGAGGGAGGGGGTCCAGTGGGCTATTGGTGAAGGCGGGGACAAACCCTGGACAGACCGGCAGAGAGACATCCAAGAGTCACATGGATCTGATTAAATACCAACAAAATTGTGTCATTTACTTCTATAAGATTAGACTGGACCTTCCTGATTCGGATGGCTCAGAGGAGCTGCTGTAACTCTGTTAATGATCAGACACTGTTCATATAAACGTCACCGTGCGGTGATTCACCAACTGATGGATGACTGAGACACAAGTGAAAACATCTGATTGACATGTTTAACCTAATCCAAGAGAAGATAGCAGATTGTGGACTGAACAAATCCATCTTCAATACTGCTCCTACTACAATAATGCATGTTGCAAGCGGCCGACGTCCCACCGTTATGGGATCAATCCACTGAAAGGGTCCGGTGAGGTTCTTGGTGCAAATAAACCTGCACGTCAATCTGATCACGTTGATCGTTGCTCATGTAAACGATCGGATCGGCTCTGAGAGAATCCAGTCAGATAGAAAAATGAAGTGACCACGCAAATGCATAAATTTGCACATACTAGAGTCAAAATTGGAGTTCCTGGAAGAAACCTACGCACGGGGAGAACATGCAAACTCCACACAGAGATTTTAAGCTCCAGAGACAATTAGAAACGATGGATGGTAGTTAGACGCTTTGAATTCAATATCAAGCATGATTTAGATTTTAATGAAATATACAACACAACTTTAATCCTTTTTTATACCAATTCTGGTCTTGAAGTTGCAAATAAGGCTAAAATAAAACCCAGTTGAATCCCTCTAATATTGGGGGTCCTGCCTCTGTCAGCCTCTGCATGAGCTCGTCCAAATCCTTCATCTGATTCATCCACGCTGCGAACAAGTCACACATGAAGCATCACCCGTAATTACTATCATCACATCAGCAGATTTTTTTAAGTAATTATTCACACTACAAATTGAGCTGAAAGGTTTTTTTTTTTTTTTTCCCTTCTTTTTGTTAGAAATCTCAGTGGTAATTATTTCCATGGTGTCACGTTGTTGCCATATGGCTTCTCCAGCAACGTAAACACCGAGTTGAAGTGCACCGATCATTAGAAGTGTTTTATGTACGCGCACTAAACCAGAAAACACAACTCCTGGAAAGCGTTCGCATTACATCACACTGAGCAAAATATCCTGTCAGGCCTTGTGGTGAGAAAATAAAATAAAATAAAAAAACACACCACTCATATCAGAGGCTTTTTGGGCTTTTTGTCCAGAGAAACGAGTCATTAAATTACCGCCTGATTTGTTTTATGTACCTGGTGCTAACAAGCTGTAAGACAAGGAAAGCCTCTTACTGGAGAACTGTAACTGTGGGCACAAATGGGATTCTGTTGGACCTTCTGGAGTAACAGATAGTGAAATTTAGGCCTGCAGTAATGGAGGCCCTCCTGTCTGTGTAGCATTAAAAAATAAAAAAATGTTTTTTTTTACTGTTACAGTAAGACAGTAAAGTCTCTTTGAGCTAACTTCACAGACTGCAGTTGTCAGAAGTGAAACACAATCTTTGGTCAAACAGTATAATTTTAAGGCTTTAACAGGATCAGCTTATCTATAAGAAGTGACAGGCTACTTTAAATCAGGCAGCATGTTATCTTGAAGCCACGAGGAAAGCTTTCCGAGGATACTGGGACCCGTTTGCCCGTCTGTAGAAATGCTGAATGACATCTGTTAATGCTGCGGTACAACCCAAATAAAAACAATCCTGTAATAATAAAGCAAACTATCCTGTATTATAATGTATTATCCTCCAACATATCAGATCTTATCAATCATATCGTATAACATTGTTATGATGGAAGGTATTATATCGATCTTCCTAAATCATGTCTGATGGTCAATTATGTGATTGTTAAAACAGTAAAAGGCCAAAACTAATGCAGTCAAAGTTTCTGACCTCTGTCACCTTGGTGGCTTTATACATCTTATAAAACACCTAAATACATATCATATCATATCATATAATATATGATTTGTTGATAAATTTCAATAAAACATCCAAAAATAAATGCGCAGTACTTTCTGACTCTTGCTCTTCAAGACTTTCATCAGACTTTTACAAACCATTAACCAATAAGTGGTTGATTACCAACGTCTGCAAAATAAATAATGGGATTTGTAAAAGCATGCAAATTAGTGTCAACACAAATATATCACATCGTATCACACTACATAATACTACACCACATTGTATATAGTATATAATTTCATATCGTACAATATCATATACTGTAAAATATATCATACCATATTGTACCGTGTTAGATGTCATATTGTATAGGATAATATCGCATTATGTCATATCATATTATCTTGTATTTATCATATCAATGTCCTGTACTGTGTCATGTCATGTCAGTTTCACACACAAAAAAATCACAACATGTCTCATCGAACTGCATCATATCACATAATATATCATTCTATATTAATAATTTATCATATCAAACTATATGGCATCACATTGCATGACTTGATTGAATCACATCACCTGCATTAATATAAAAAATTCACACGCTGCATTACTGCTCATGTCATGTTGCATTAGACGTTTCTGACTTTATTGAAGAAAATACTAAAATGTGTTAATGATCTTCTACTTGGTAACAAGCCCTATTAATACAGTTACAGATCCTCAGATTCACAGAATGTCACTGTCGTAATGTTCCTTAAAGAACTTTCATTGGAACTATTTTCAGAGGCGGATCAATAAAAATCCTCGTCCCTGCATGAATTACAGCCGCTGGTGCACGTCAGATTCAGTCTGCGTGTGATTTGGGATAATTGGGAGATGTGTGGGGTTCGGAGATCATTCTTTAGGAGGAATCGTGATAATAAGCGAATAAGTGGTGTTTAAACTGAGACTGTGACGGACTGCGCTGGTAAAGAACGATCGATACGACGCTACGTGAGAAAGCTACGCCAAACCAAGAAAATGTACGTAACGTATTCAGGGCGGCTCCAAGGACATTTTGTGACAGAAGCAAAAAAAGAAGATGGAGTTAAGAAGAAAAAAAAATGCCTGTACTGCAATTTAAGTCACAGTTATTGATCCCCATTGGTGCATGTCATGTATAATTTCCCGTTACTCCTAAAGTGGTGGCGCAGAACATTCATTTCTGCTTAATCTCGCTAAAAAGTGCACTGTCAACATCAGAGACAGCTTGTACCTGACTGGCAGTTATAATATCACAACCAAGCTCGCACTAATTAGAAGCCAATCAAGCATCTTTTTTTTTTTTTTTTTTTCCAGCAGAAATGCTTTGAATTGCAATGCTAACTATACTAAAACTGACTTAAGAGGAGAAAGATTACAAGTAAAAATGTTGTGGCGCTGAAAGCCGCTCAAGCGCACGAAGGCGAGAAAATCAGCCAGCGACACGTCGCCGGCGCCGGACTTCTAGGATTTCCTGCTGCAAACCGAATGCTAAATGAAGAAGCCGTGACCACGGGGAATTACATGACTGAGTTATCAAATGGCCAACGACCTGCAGGGTTGTGAGCCCTTAAAGTGACAAGCGTGGCTGATAATGTGACCGCTGGCTATTGAAGGGTCGAGGTTACGCTCACATTTGCGTTGCCGTTCCCTGGCTGTGAGCAAAGTTTGCAACTTTGGAACGTTTTCCTCGTAATCCACGACGGCAACAGGCTCCGAGTAGGAACTTGAGCCCCTGGTGAGCTTCCATTCGAGGTGCATCAGGCCCACTTCTTAAGAGTAATACATTTCCTGTTCTCATTTCATTTTGGAAGTAAATAATAAAATAGATCATAGGTCCATATAATTAATACCACCTGTGTGGATTCCTCATATATATAATTATTCAGCATTATGGAAAGGAAATTCCTCTTCTCTGCTTCAGCATTTGAACGCACCAGGATGACTCACAGAGTTACGAACCAATCAGAGGCCGCCTTTCAAAACGTATAAACCACATGGTATCAATTGACCAATCACGTTGCTCGTTACTGGGCGTAATACTAAACAGGAAGTCAGTTGCGAGTTGTGTACACGACACGAAACTTCGATATATTTCAGTGAAAAAAGATGATTTCAGACAAAATCAGACGGTGACATGTAGTGATGGTCATTATAAACATATTTTTGAAGCTTTGAGCAAAACGTCCACTATTATCTCGTCCGTCTTTTCCGAAAATTGAGCGTCCAAATGACGGCTGGACGGCTCGCTGCCTGAAACTATGTCCGTCGGACAAATCAGTAGTAATCCTGACGATTTGCTCGTCTCTAGTTTGAGCTGCTTTGAGACTTTGGAAGAGGACTGAGACACATTACTGGCCCATAGGGATGGGCAAAACATTTATTTAATCTATTTAGCAAATTTGTAGCTAAAACTATTTTTAATTTGCAAATTCAAGTTCCCCCCCCCACCCCCACCCCCCACAGTTTTTGTGGCATTTTTCGTGTTCCGTTCTACCGTTCATTCCTTGTGGGTTTCCATAGCTGCTGTTGCACTTTGGCTTAAACCTGGTTAAAGCTTGAATTTGTTGAATGACTGAGCCTCGTTTACTTTTTATGTTGGGATTGTTCATATGCATTTTAACGCTGAGGACAATCACAGCAATAAAGTTGCACTTTTGACAATATATTTGTTGTCTGTTTTTTGAGTGCATTGAGAAAAATGTTTTTTTTTTCAAATTTAATCGAAACTCAAGTTTTTCTTTAAAAAAATCATCGATTTTTTTTCAGGCCATATTGCCCACCCCCAGTGGTCCACTCAGTCCTCCACAACTCTAAGTGTCAACTACTGAATAATGAATTTAATTGTATCACAGAACTAAAGCATACAGTATACTAAAGATTTAAATGACTGGTATGGGTCAGTTGTAATGATGTGCATTAACTTTAATCGGGGTGTACTTTGAAAGAGGGTTTCTAAAAATGCTCCGTTAACCTACAAAACACGTAATATCAATGGGAACGTTAAATGTAAATGACGTGTAACCATAGAGACGAGACCATGACGATGTGCCGATGCTCAGGAGTCCAGTTCAACGTAAAACCTGCTGCTGGACAACTAGAAGACGGATAAATATCCAGTATTGTTGCCTGAGCTGGTGCTGGAACCACCTGTTAGATGTCAGGTACTTCAGAGTATTGAAGAACTGTGAACACTGTGAAAAATTATCTGAAAGGATGCACTCATTACCCTTTGACCCCCAGACTCTACCCTGGCTGAAACACTGCCCCCTCTGGTGAAAAGCACGAACTACATCCTGCTAATACAGTAACTCCGATCATGCATAAATCTAAATATCCAACGACACAATCTTCCATTATAGTTTCAACAGCTGATGAAGATGTGATCATTTGCAGCTCTCTTGACTAACTGTGATCACTGACATCAGTTTATATTAGTTTTTATGCAGTTGCTCCTATTGTGAGATTAGCATTTGTCTCATCCCATCTCGTAGCTCACCCGACACACACACACACACACACACACACACACACACACACACACACACACACACACACACACACACACACACACACACACACACACACACACACAGGATTTTTTCGCTTTTTCACTCAGACGGTCAGACCTGAGTAAACATTTATTGCTTTATCCTGTTGGATCAGCAGAAAAGTTTGCTTCCAGCTGATATTGATATTAATTTCAAATAAAATAGAAGAGCACAGCCAACAAACACAGTTTCCCCCCGAGCTAGTTTCCCATCATTTCAGGCAGTTTCTCGACCACAATAACTGGATCTTGAAGCAGAAACGAGGCGGTTGACAGTCGCTCTGAGTGAAGCAGTCACTGGTGATCGGTGCACCAGCAGGACGTCAGTGACTGCTGATCACTGCTGCGCAGCTTTTAGCTGCAACCGACATCAGCCTGCAGATCTCATCACTTACTAACAGTGAGAGTACTTAGAGGAGACGGGTCGGCCATTCTTCTCTGCAGCTTTACAAGTTAGTAATGCATGATTTCTCCTATCTAAACCAAAGCCAAACTCCTTGTGATGGCAATGTGATGGTAATTTCATATTATTATTATTGACAATCCCTGAGGAAAGCTGTTGGAATGGACTTTAAATCAGGTGATGTGTGCCCGTCTCATTAAATACGGCAGTTTCTCTATTGCTGTGTGTTGCGGCGATACGTTGCACGCTGCAGTTCCAATCACAAGCATGAAAAATGAATGTAAAACATGTCTTTTGTTCAGCTACACCCGTGTAACATTTTCTTATATAGCAAGCAGGACAATATTCTCCTTCCAGCCGCCATCGTTTTATATACTTACACTTACATATAATAACTTGGTACTTTATGGATTTAGTAGTTAGGATACAGAAGAATGATCCAGATCAAAATGTAATCTCTTCTGCCTTGGTACAAAGCCAATCAGACTATTAAATAAATTTTTTTTAATGATTATCATTATTTTAAATAAAGTAATAATTTTCAGATGTAATCAACAGTCTGACATTTCTTCTGGATCCAAAATATGATCCAGATGTCACCTGAAATTAAATCACTTCTTCCTTCGTGTATCATCTGTTTCCTCGAACTCATTCAATAAGCTATAACATTAACAAACCGGCCAATCGCAGTGCTGGCGGAGGCAAATGATGATCTTTTTATTCTATTCTTTTCACCTGCACACGACACACATCCCTACAGCCATCTTTCACCATTTAACCTTAAATACAAGCTGCAACAAGAGGAGAAATCTGACGAAGTCTGGAATGAAACAGGGAATCCTTAATTCACAGCAGCAACGACTGAGCGGAACAGTGTGTAGCAGCTCTTCATGACGAGAGCCGGCCTGTTACACACATGAATGTGGGAAAGTTTGAAGCCCCCGAGCCTGACGTCATCGAGTGAAGCTGCAGTGCAGCTCCAAAACACCCAGACGGTTTTATTTCACCGTCTTCCTGAGGGCAGCGCCTCCCTTCGCACTCCGAGGAGCAGAGGTGTTTTCCAGCGCGGCGTCACTGATTGATGCTTCACATGATGGAAAACATGACATCACAACGGCCTCGCGGTGCAAAGTAACAGGATACGCCTGGCTGGAAGCCAGCGTGCACGACGCGAAGGCTTTGTGAAGTCCGACTTCGAATGCTGAACTCCCACGGCTGCTGAAATATGCGGATGCGTGTAAGTGGGTGTGTATGTAGGCGTGCATGTGCGAGTGGATGAAGCAGCAGCGCAAAACCAGATAATGAAGAGGAGAAGGGGAAAAAAAACAAAAACAAAAAACAACAACAAAAAAAACATCAGTGCCCGAATGTGAGGAAGCAGGCACGCAAACAAAATGTTGATAGGAGTGTGATGTCATCTTATCCGGCTCCAACTCTCACAACTACCCGAGAAAAGGGCGAGAGGAGGAGGACGACGCAGGAAACTTGGCGTGAGCGGAGCAGCCCGAGTGCAGCGGGGAGAAGGGTCACGTCCACAGAGAGAGATTGAAACAGGCTATTTCTGGGCCTCCCCAACCCCCCCCCCCCCCCACACACACACACACACACTCTCATACAATCATGTATCATCCACACCCTTCACTATCTCCGCTCATCCATCTCAGTCTGTACACACAGCAGGGCCCGGCTGCAGAGCCCCCCCCCCCCCCCCCCCCCCCCCCCCCCCCCCCCCCCCCCACACACACACACACACAAGACCTCCCAATCTACAGCCTCACGTCTGCCGCTGACGGACAGCCGATGTTTCGGACTGCGGAAGAAAATGGCTGCGTCGCTTTCTGTTTTCAATTGTTTGTGCTCCACTGCAAAAAGAAAAAAAGCCGAGAGTGAGATGCAACACCTTAAATCTAACCGCGCTGTGCGTGTATTTCCTCCGACAGGCTGTTTTCGTGTCAGAGCATTCCACTTATTCCCAGTGTTTTGGTTCTTAATGATCCTAATTAGGTATTAAAAGCAATTACAGGGATTTTATTACTAGTCTTGAGGTTGTTAATGCTTGTGACTAGCTCTGCTGCAGTAATATCAACACTGACTGCTGCTTTTATGGCGTAAGGATGTTTTAAATTCCGTTTCTTCCCTGTGACACACAGTCGGGTCCCAACCCTTTAAGAGAGAAGGTTCTTATAAAAGAAGAAACACAAGCGGAAGGAATCTAACTTTTTGCTTTAACCTTGACAATCAATGACCTTCAGGATTTGGTTTGTCTCAGTAAAAGCCTCGGGATGTTCCTTTAAGCACTTACATCACATTTCTACTTCGACTTAAACATTTATTTTAATGAGCATGACTCATTTGAAAGGAAAATGAAGTCAAAAGTTTACAAATTACTGTTAAAAAAAAAAGTTAAATATCATAGGTTGATAAAGTATGTTTTCTAATCGAGCTAAATTGCTCGTTAGAAAGGTGAGGTCAGAGTGCAGGGTGACACAAAATATAACTGTACTGTAATCTATACTCAAAACTAAATATTTACAAATACAGATTTGTTTATTTATTTAATATTAAGACAAGAATATCGCAAATTAGTTTTGAGTGTAGATTCAAGGTTTTATTGATCGTGTGTGTGTGTGTGTGTGTGTGTGTGTGTGTGTGTGTGTGTGTGTGTGTGTGTGTGTGTGTGTGTGTTTAATATTTAGCTGACCCCGGGGGTCAGAGCGATGCCTTTTCCCAGCATATCTTTTTTTTTTTTGTGATTTTTGATCAGGAATTATGATTTAAAAAAGGGGGAATATAAAAAAAAGAATTTTTGCTTTTCAAAATACACACAAATATGTGAAGTGTAGAGAAATATTCAGTTCTTTTTAAAATCAAGAAATAACTTTTAGTGGAAGGATTAAGTTGTAACGGCCAGACTGTATAAAAACTCATGCTTAGGAATCCTGTTACGAACGATTTATAGTGAAAAACATTAAAAAGTCTGACATCCGGCCAAAAATTCCGACTTGATATTAGACAAGTTTGCGTTGGCGACTAGTGGGACGGAATTCATTCCACCTTCATCCCAATTTATTTTTTGTTTTTTAAACCTAATATGATGGAGGTCAGGAAACAAACCCATAAATTTGCCAAATTCGAAATATGTCAGGAATTTAAAAGGGATGTAGCTGATAAATTTAACGTACCAAACTTAGAAGTTCACCTCTAAACTTGTGAATGTTTTCCAGTCTTCATCAAGTTGCCCACGCTCAGGAGCAGCGGGCTTTTAGCCTCGACTAAGAGGAAACATCACTCCGCCATTGTGCGGCGTGTACAGTAGCAGCCGCCTCACTTTACTGGTGTGGTTCCAGAGCAACCGCCCAATCAGACGGCTGCCAGCAACCCTCTCCCTGAACTCCTCTTCTCACTCATCATGGTAACGAGCAGGGGGATGGGCAGAGCAGGTGGTGGCCTATGGACACATCCACGGCGCGAAGCAGAAAATAAGGACAAGTATCTGCGCAGGTTATTTGTTCCCGTGCCAATAAAGTAGCTGCAATTCATTTCCCAGAGACGCAGCCGTTTTCAAGCTGTGCCCTGTGAACACGCATCCTTTCATCACAGTGAACGGAAACATGGTGGGAGGAAAAAGAAATGTTTTGCTCACACATCCCCCCCCCTTCCAGGCTGCGTAATTCATCCCCTGCCTCAGTCAGGCCAATATATCACATGTAACTCCTATAGGAAGAAGCCCAGTCGTGGTTCTTCCTATAGGAGGAATGGCGTGGCCGTTTGAAGTCGACACTACAGACGACCCGACTCAGAGCCGCCGTGGCGCTGGAGAATTGTATTGTGAATCCTGTCGTCTTCTCTCACGGTGGTTGGAGTTGCTGCCGCGGGCAATCAGAAAACTGTCTGCGGAGTCGAGAACCCGACAGCGTCTGGACTCTTTCCCGCATCCCGTGCTACAAACCACTGCTACCTACTTCCCACCCGAAAGCATCATTTCATGCTCTGAGCACACGCGTGTGAAAACTATACCGCTACGCCGGCATCATTTGCTCTCGTCGCTTGAACAACATCTGGCGCTAATAAGCAGCTCAGCGCCTGTTATTTCTCCTCTGAGGCATGAAGGACGAACGCCGTGGTCCGCTTCCTCCGACGCTTCACTTTTGGGAGGACGAGGCGGGTCGGCGCTGACCTCTGTATGATAGGGGTCGCCGTACCGCACGAGCATCTTGGCCCCTGCGTTGCCAGGTTTGGGGCGACGCCTCAGGAAGCGATTCAACGTTGAAAGGAGGAGATTGAAAGTGAAAATGGCGGCACCGTGTCGCCGGCACAATCTCAGGTCAACATGTGATCTTCCTGCCGAGCGTTGCAATGATAATATGCTTTACGATGAATACAAGCACCTAATTACATGACGGGAATGTCTTTGTGCTTCGTCCTCTCCAGTAATACCAGTGCTCTTTCTCTTGCCCTTCATTGACACAATGCATGTCTTTGATTGACTCGACATGTTGACACACAGAGCATGAATACGCACTGCGTGGAAATATCATGTATTGGAGTTTAGTCATGCACATTCAGATATGGATTTTCCTATTCCGGTGACGTAAATGTACAATATACTGTGCAGCCTTCATCCTTTTCTTTTTCAGACTGAGATGAGTGCAATCTGTAAATTAAATTACAATAATTGTAATAATTGTGCCGGTCATGGTCGTCAGTATCGTTGTGATGTATAAGAACAGACGTGTCAAATTTATAAAACAATTTTAAGAAAACTGCAGCATTTATCAGTCTACTTTCATATAAATTTCTTACTAAGTAATGACAAATAAATTCCTCATAGAAGGTACGCTGCCAAATATGTAAAACAATTATTATCATTACTGAAACTTGGTTAAAACCTAATAAATCGTTCAACGGTGTATTGAAAAGTTGTAAAACTTTCAGATTTTCAATTTAAGAATTGTGCTGATGTGATAAACACAGAAAAGCTTATGTGTCTAATTGGCATGAATATTATTCATCCTCAACTTATTACATTTAATAATGCAGATTTATCACAAATCACATGATGCAGACTTTTGGTAAAATAGAAATACGACCACAACTCAAACTTCAAGCACAAGTCGGACTTTTTTTGTTTCAGGAACGTCGTCAACTCCGACTGATGCTGGACTGAATTCATCATCGTTATCACGTCAAAACAATAGGAAATTATGAAGCCGTTAAATATCAAGCTGAGCCCTTTCACTTTATCTCACCACTTCTGTTGAACAGGAAAACTACTGCATAGAGCCAAACACGTCACCAAAGTAAAACTTTCTAAATCAGACGATTTCACAGTAATACATGAAAAATCATTTGTTCTTCCGAGTTGAAAGGCTGATTCAAAGTTCCGAAAAGAAAACTGCACAAACTGCATGGCGGGTCATCGAAGCTGTGAACTCTTTGTGGTCATAACATGATAGATAATGATAAATAATCAACTCATCCTGTTGCATTCTAGGTTTGATGTGCACAAGAGCAGACGTCTCATTGACGACAATATTTCAGCAGGAATAGAAATGATATCCGGTACTTTATATATATGATGTACTGAATAACAATAAATACTGAAATCTAATTTATGTAACCAGATGAAAATATTGCTCATACCACACATCCTAATTAAAAAAACACAAAAAGACAGCGGTCATCCATAACATTATGACCTAATATCGTATAGATCATCCTTCTGCTACATAAACACAATGAACTGAGCAGCACAGCCACAGTTTGATCCACAGTAACTCGTCTGTTAGATCTTCCCACACAGACCAGGCTTCACTCCTAATGTGTTTCGATGAGACTTGGCCATCAATGACCCGGTTATCAGGTCACTCTGACCACTCCCGATCCGAGGAAACTCTGACACCACAGACCAGGAACGCCACACACTCCCCGAGACGCTCCGGCCCAGTCACCCTTCTCAAGCTCACGCCTCCTATATCCCTTCCTCTACCAAGTATAAAGACCAAAAGAATAATCGTTTCTCTGCTTAATGGTTATATTGTTGTGGCTGATGATCTTTTGCACTTTCATATTTGAGTTCAGTTCGATGGTGCGGCAGTTCAGTTGTCCACCCACAATCCATCAAACTTGTAACATGTTTTAAAATCTCGAGAATGATTAACACATATTGAGTAATATATTTCAGAGGAGGATAGTTTAGCAAATTAAAGCCAGTGAAAATCCATAATCTGAGAGTTCTTTAACCAACCAAATCCAAGGACGTAAACCAAGAGGAACATGCGTTTTGTACCAGTGAGCATGCAGTTTACCTGACGCGTCACGTCATTATTAGGTGGTGGTTTACGTCACTACGTCATATTGTTATGGCTGCTCGGCGTACGAGTCAGTCCAAGTCTACATGCCGAACGATCTTCAGGGAAAACGTCACACAGAATCATCTACAGTCAACAGAAAAGATTTCTGTGGAGCCGTCAGATGTTTCCTCTCTGTATTTCTAAAGCCACACGGAGGTAATCTTACAAATAAGAACAGTCCAAGCTGGAAAGCAGCGCCTCAAAGCGCGCTCCATCCACATGCGTGTATAGTCCCTCAAGGACATAAAGATAATTAGGCTCAAAGTGTTTATGATTGCCGCGTGATTAAAATGGACCGCAATTATTCCCGGTGAACCAAATGAAGGGGAAAAATCGAACAACTGCCGCCCAGCGAAGTGCAGCTCCTTCAGGAGGCGATGAGCCCGTCAACGCCCCTCGTGGAGCGGCGAGAAGGTGGAGCCTGGAGCCGCCGGGTGGAATGAGCCACCCCCTCAGTCTACATGTTAAAGAAGTACAGTTCACATCAAAACCAGAACATCATGATCTGAGCTGCTCCGTGAGGCCGTTCGTCAAAATGGAGTTTTTTTTTTTTTTTAGGTGAATCAGTTTTTGGCCCCCAGATCTCTGAATAGCAGATCGACCGTACATCAAGACCCGAGTAACCACACTGTCTGACGTTCCACGAATAGTGAGAAACACTATTGACGTTACGTTAAGATATTTCTGTTTCTGAGGAATACCAAAAGCTTCAGGACATGAGTTAGTTACAATGCCTGGTTTCTCTTCAGACAAAAATAAATACATCACAATTGGTTTTGATGGAAAAAGAGAGAAAAAAGAGCCGATCCACACTGCGACTGGAAGCTTCTTATTTCTTGGTTCCTACTGTGTTTGTGTCGATAAGTAATGTACATGTTTGAATGAAGCCCATATTTTAAACTCTAGATCGGCCCACAGCCACATATTCTGCAAATAAATAACTGAATGACAGACTTTTTTGCACATTTGAACAAGTTACCAATTGAAATGACTTTAAATTACAGCCTTGCCAAGTTTAACTCAAGGTAAATCTATTAGATGTATGCATTTAGATTAAGAGCAGAGAGATACCATGAGTCCCGTTCATTGATTTAGCTGCAATTTTCCTCATAAATCCTCGGACTGAATGCGCTCGTTCACAACATGGCTGTCGGGGAATTGGAATGACATTTCTTCCACCCTCTCAGTGATCCGGGCTGCAGATGCTTTACTAAATATCTTGGATTTTGGGCTGTGCCATGTTCAGCCATGTTCACCAAACACCTACAAGACGATATTCTCAATGTCACAAATTCCATTCAGCATTTTTCTCAGTGATCGAATATATTCACCTAGCACGAAGCAATATCCAATACAACGCAGTACGCCGTAATACAATACATTAACAAGACACGTGGAGAACCTTCAACGGACAAAATGCAGGAACATTTTTCTGCAGTCCACTGATGGACGATTCATCGTCTGAGTGACATTCAGATCTTGTCACTGAGCCTGATCAGTTTCCACTCCCCTTCACATACGAAGCGTCCACACCTGCATTTCTCAGTAATTGTCCCAGAGGACCGTTAACAGAAAACACATTTTAACGTGAATGCTTGACGGTAGCTCTATTCACTGTCCCAGAGCTCATTTTACTCCATTCCAGGAAAAGGTGACGCCTTGATCACTGACTGTTGCTAAACCAAATTTCATGAGAGAACTACTTCAACTGTCCATGAGAACACGGCCACAAATGGAAGTGAAACTCGTTTCACTCAACAAGAGAATAATGCTCGTTTGTTTTAATTTCTAGGAGCTCGTGCTTACCTGGGTAGAAGTCTTTGGATTTGGACAGCTTGATAGTGGCACCCGTCTCTTTCTGTAGTTGTACGATGGTCTGGCCGCCCTTGCCAATTATAGAGCCGGCTGCATAGCTGGGGATCAGCACCTTCAGGAAGTACTCACCCTCCTCTGGTGGGGCAAACACACAAAGTGGGAAAGGGTCATAAGGCAGTTCTGCACGTCATCATACACACCAGACTAGCGCCCGACACCCAGAACAATGGGCAGCCCAAGTCACAATGGGAATGTTTAGTGTCGATGTACTGCTGGAAAAGCAATAATATCCGTTCAAATGTCTGTGTTTTTCTAGAGAAGGGGAGATAGTGTGAGTCCATAGCGTTCAGTGGATCCACATTTTCTCAGACACTGGTGACACGTTCTGTGTCCTGTCCCAGATTCTGGTAGAGTAAATGATGACCTCCTTTCCAGTTTGCAGAGGTCTAATTTTAACTGTTTTCAAGGAGTTTTAGCAACCTCAGACTAAATACAAAAGCTAAGCTCAGTGGTAATAAAAAGCGAAGCAGGAGTAAATTCTTCCACATGAATGTGATAAGAGAAAGTTTACACTCAGAGGACCAACACACAAACTCATTAGTCATGCTGTTCATGGATGCCAATGCAGAGAGAGCCTTAGTAATTACCAGACGTGTGGAGAACATATGGGAACCAATCCCACAGATTTGTTCGAAGGGTTCAAAGCCAAGACGGTCTAAATCTCCTCCATTTTGGAAGGGGCTTCGGTGGTTTACAGGGGCTTGTAGCTGTCGCTGATTGACAGCAGGTCAGTTTAGAAGAAATATGTTGCCGAGCACAATTCTCCCTTTAAGCTGGCAACTTCTTTTCCCTGCAATTCCAATTAGAATTTAATCAATGGTAAAGACCACATCGCAATCAAGTAAAAAGCAACCGGGCACATAGCAAGCATGGACCCAGATACAATTAAATAACCTGCCAAGACGGCATCACAAATACTATATTTATAGACACGTAGTGGTTCGGTTTACTCAACGTCCTCGGTCTACGGACAGAATCATGGCAAACACTCTGATACAGACGCATACTTAAAGCGCTGATACAAATAATCTCCTCTGCAAGCTCCGTCGGATGCAATGACGTCATGTTCGACTCTGTCCAGCTGCCTTGCAGGTGACGTCACTGGGGTGATAAGGTATGGGGATGCTGAGACGAGACTTCTACGTTTCTCGAACGTGACGTGATTCAGGTTTTGGTTTGATCAGAGCCGCAGGGTCTGGATGCATGTCACTACATCCTGTCGTGGAGGGTATCAGACTGGTGGAGGAGGCGGGGTGTAGCTCGGCGGAGGTGGATGAATAGACAGAGATGTGGACGGATGGGTTGATGGGTCGCTGGATGATGGTGGACCCCCCCCCTGCACCGAGACCCACCTGTTGCCTCCGTGATGCATTCATTAAAGGGAGACGTGAATGAACATGGCACTGTGACATCAAGGAATTTCACACCCTGAGTTTCTTCTCCTTATTGCATTAATATGCCCTCATGTTTCATTCAACCACAAGCGTGTTTTCATACATGCCCCCCCCCCCGACAGATATGCAGACAATGATTGTCGATGCAATATGTCTTTTGATTAGGATTAATTAGCCACGCACTCAGGTGGGGGGGATTGGAAAACTGCACACATGGACGTCATCAAAAAACTCGTAAAACTGAGCTGCCGGTCATTCTATCGTAAAACAAGAGAAACTGAGGGTAAATCTCTTCCCAGAACTCGCTCCTTTCCTCATCGTTTGGCGCTTGGATTTTTGTGCTACAAGGCAGTCGGCTTCCAGTTTCCTCACAACCAACAACAATAAATGACCTTGGTGGGAAAAGAAATAACGATCATTCACGACCGACTAAAGCTTTTGAGCCCTCGCTCTGTGATGGTGAGATATCTGACACGGTCAAGAATTCTCATTTACAGGCTCGCAGGATCTGAACATCCAAAAAGACCTGTTGTTGACAAGACAAGCCCAAACCCACTGCGTAACTTTCTGCTTATCTCCAGCCAGAGTAAAAAACCCAGCAGGAGGGGAGGCGGGGGTGGGGGGGGGGCAGGGGGGTGGGGGGGTTGGTGGCTTGAGGAAGCCACTAAGATCCCCTCCGTCGCCCTCGCAGCCACGTTTGCTGTCATTAGTCAATAATTAATTCCATCCTAGTGTCTGAGATCACAGTAACAGGTTTTAATGGCGTCATGTGGTAGAGTAAACATGGCAATCTGTTGCTGCAATCCGCCAGGGAAACGGGAGCAGTGGGGCACGCGGGGAAGCCGAGCCAGCAGGGTGTTAGTTCGAAACCCCTCCGGCTTCAGACGTTGGAAGGGAGGCTTGGAGGAGAGGACGCCGACTCTGAGCCACAATGTGTTCAGTTAAGTCACTGGAGGGGGGTGGGTCAGGAGGAACTGCCTTGTGACCGTCCTCCCCTCCTTCTCACTACCCCTCCAAGTACCCATTCTGCATTTCAATGGACTAACCTGCTCCTGGCAAGCGGCAAGGACAACGGAACAAAAAAAAAAAAAAAAAAAAAAAAAAAAAAAACCCCGACAAGCCGTAACGGACGAATTGAGCTGCCGGTGTGTGAAATGACATGTTAGTCCAGCATGATGGATCAACTCAACAAGTCAGACAAAAAAAAAAAAAGAAAAAAAAGAAAAGAGTTTGAGGTGCTTACCCATTCTGAGATCTGCTGCTTCTCAAGTCCTCTGTCAGATCGCCATCAATGCCGGGGCACAATCTCTAATGGGGATCCTAACATTAGCCTAGGCATAGGTGCAATGGGTAGCAGTGTTGAGGAATGCGGCCAAGTCGACCTTTTTCACCGAGGTCTAATTCATCAGCGGGTGCGAGGAGGAAAAAAAGAAGATTTTCACCGCAGCATCCGAGCCATGCCTGCAGCTGGCCAGAGCCTCAATTGTCTGAGAAAATGCTAATGCAGGGGCTCTCAGTGTTTTCAGTGAACGACGGCACGCATTGTTCAAGCCTGCATCGGTTTGAAGGGGGGGGTCTTCCCTGCCGCATCACCCTTTTCACTGCTCTCATCCATATTCATCGAGTGGCCTGTCCGTCTGCAGCACAGCGCGGGACTGGCACCTCCACCGGCCAATGGGCTGCCTCCTCCCTCCGCCGCGTCACGTCCCCACCTCCCCCGAAGCCGGTCCCAAAAAATTGAATTTTCTCCCCGTTACTCCGCCTCTTTTGACGCAGCACTATAAAGTATGGCAGTCCATTCACTCACTCACTTTTTTTTCCCCTCCTCTTTCTCTTTTTTAGCAGAAAGTGACAAAAGGTGAAGCGGCCGAGGTGGAGGGGCGCGGGGGGCCTCTTCGACGAGGAGAGGCGCACGGAGTGACCTTCAACGGCGGTTGGAGAGGTGTATGGATAACATAAGCAGTTGATGAAGGAGGTGGCGGAGGAGGAGGAGTGATCCGAGACAGCGTGCCTTACGCCACCCACCCTCCTTTCCTCCGTTTCCCCCACCCCCAATCCCTTAGACGGCCATGTTTGAGAGGGCGGAGGGGCTCATCAACCATTGCAAATGGCAGTGCCGCAGAATGGTGGAGGGGGGTGATGAAGCCAATCACTACGCCTATAAATCTTACACCGAGAGGTATCTTAAGTGACTGAATGTGTGTAAAGGAACTGCAATGTGTGCGTGGACACGGCCGTGTGTTAACGGGCGTCTGGTTTTATTTCAACAGTGGCTTCCAGAGAACCTTTTCTTCTCTTCTTCCCACTGCTGCTGATCATTCTCCTCCACAAATCAAACCTTTGGCCCTATTTTTTTTTCCTGAACGAGAACGCCTTATAGAAAATTCGAGCAGAGCCACAATCAGCGAGAGATGCTCTGTTGTAAAGACACAGCTTCCCTCTAGACTCCACTCCCCTCTCCACCAGCCTATCTCTCGCTCCTTTTCTCTCTCTCTCTCTCTCTCTCTCTCTCTGCTTTTTTTGCTCTGTCTTCATTTCTATCGCTCCCTCTCGTTCTCTCTTTCGCTGCCACCTGGCAAATTCACAGTCCGCTCACGTCACATCGCTCTGCAAGGGCACCTGTGTCCTTCCCACCAAAAATATATTAAAACAACCCACACAAATACGGCTCACATTCCTGTGCCAACCTTTCCATTAGCAACATTACGAGATCATACCTAATCCCTCAGCCACACAACCTTTTGGAAGCCACATGCTTGCCAGCAACATGGAGCTCAGACTATGGGTAATTAGAAAGAGGAATGAATGAAAGATGTTGGTTTTGAGCAGAGAAGGGCAGAGCTGATAAAAGGGGAGTAATTTCCCTCATTCAGTGTCCACAGCTCTTAAAGCACAATGAGGGGAAAGGGGGGGGGGGGGGGGGGTTGCTTGGCTTTTGAAAGAGCACGGGGCTTTCTTCTCTTTGTTGTAACTGCCAGTCATGTTAATGATCAGTTTGGTAGGAATAACGTGATCAATATCAGACGTAGTCAAGGGGCTGGTGATTACAGGGATGGCAGAGGATTATCAGGCTGTCAACCACCAACTGCCACGAAGGGCTGCGGGTTTTTTATATTGTTGCCTGTTCAACAATATGGAATGTACATGATCGCACAGATCGCAGAGCGTGTAGAGTAGATACCAAAACATTTCACGGAGAGCGCTGCGAGGAAAGACAAATATGCTACATCTGGTTTGTGTGGTGGAAGTTAAAATGGTCCAAATGTGCATTTTAACCTGTCAGACAGGATAGATTCACCTTCAAACGGCGACATATTTCACCGTTCATCACAAGGACACATAGCTTGGCTGCTCGTCTTTCGCCTGTAGAAGTTTAAGAGAACTGAAACTTTTGAGGTTGTCCTAAACTAAACTGACACTCGTCGATCATCTTCTGTCGCCACGTTAAGATCGTGACGGAGCTGGACCTCATCCCAGCAAACAGTACAGCCTGTATAGGCTTCAGTCCATCACAGGACAGACACAAACTCACTGAGAGGTGCAGGTTAGTTCCACAAGCAAAGGCTGGGTGGTTTGACCTAAAATAAATAAATAAATAAAATCTCTGATTTTTTAAAGAAAAATTTGAGTTTCGATAAAATTTTCAATTTTTTTCTCTCAATGCGCTAAAAAAAGAGTGCAGACATCGGATATATTGTCAAAAGTGCAACTTTATTTCTGTGATTGTCCTCACAGTTAATATACATATAAACAATCCCAAAATAAAAAGCGAATGAGGCTCCGTCATTCAACAAATTCAAGCTTTAACTAGGTTTAAGTTAAAGTGCAACAGCAACTATGGAAATCCACAAGCAATGGTAGAACGGAACGCCAAAAATGCCATTAAACTGGGGGGGGGGGGGGGGGACTTTAATTTGCTAAAAGAAAAACTTTTTAAAGGTTTATTAAAGGTCAAGTACAAGTACGAGTACTAACCTGTAGTTACTTGCAGATAACGAGTACCGGTGTCAGTACTTAATAAACGCCATACATGTTGACGTATACTCCTCATGAAAACGATATACGAAAGTTGAAATGTGCTGGTTGAAATGTGGTTTTACTGGTGTGCAAACTAGCTTTCGTCTCCTCTTGAGATTTAGGCAGAATATAATTTACTGTCATTTTCATTAATATGACAGAATCTCCAAACCGCTGCTCTCTTGCGTACGATATTGCTGATACATGATGTCACGTAGTACCGGCCTTTTTTCAAAACACTTTAACTTTGTATTTCCACTGCCAGAAAAGTTATAAACCACATTAATACGTGAGAATCGATTAGGTTTTGCCGCTGCATCGATGCAGAATTGTCCATGTCCGCGTCCCGATTCATCAAAGAAACGATTGAATTCCTCGCCGCTGACCGCCATTGAGGTCAAGTGTCGAGGAGTTTAGAGTTAGTCTAGCCTGAGTTAGCTTTTCTTGAACTAGTGTTTAAATGTTATTTTCTGCTGAAGGAAATGTGTAAAACCAAAGTCACATCTCTTCTGCAACAATCTAAAAAACAGAAAAATCTGGTTCGCTGTTCTTAGGAAGCTGCTAACCTATAAAAACAACCTATATAGAGTACACAGGTGTATCAATAAAGAGGTTGCTGGATACTGCTAAATGGTAAAACCTCCTAAATAGTTTCTACTTTAGGACTGCACTATATTAGAAATGAAATGCCACCAGTGACAAATGAGTAGAAGCTTTCACAGATATGGTTGAACTGAACAGGAGACTTGCAGTGAAAAATCCCATTTTTGAGCGTTTATTGACAATAACTCAGAACACAGAGGTATTCAGAGGTATTTAGAGGTAGAGGTATCCAAATAGTAAGTCAGAAACATGAGCAGAGTCTAAAAACATGAAGAATCCAGAACACCAATGAATACACGAGGGGTAATGCAGGATGTCTCGACACAAAGGAACGACGACAATCTGGCAACGGAAACATGAGATAAAGGGTTTCTATCTAGAGGGGAGGGGAAGACACAGGTGAAACACAATTAGACAGGGAGAATCGACAGGAAGGACAAGTGTGCAGCAACATGGGCCTTTCTTTTTCCTGAAATTCATAATAAAAAGAAATAACTACTATTGCCATAGTGACCATACAATGTCGAGCACTGCTAACCTGCCACTTGATTCAGTTTGCTATCCACTTCTACCTGGCTCAGTCTCAGAGAAAATGCTTATTTCTACATTTCTATTTGTAAGCATTAATTACATTCAGGGGAGACTACGTATATCCAACCGGCCGTGTTTCTGTTGTGAAGCGAATCCCTCTTATTTTCCCAGTTTGGCTTGAAAAGCTAAATCTGCTCTCAAAGTGACGTCTCCAGTTCTTTCATATCTGTACCCTCAACATATTTCTTCCTTTCAATCTTTCTTCTAGTGACCAATTTTTCTGTCACATATTCACAGTGAAAATTACATTTTAAATGCCGTCTGAAAAAGTCACAATTCCCCTCTTAAAAGACCCAACAAAGCTGGTAATCACGATTCTCCCTTTCAGACAGCTCAATTCCAAATGCATTGAGCTGAATGTGTAGCAGCAGCCTTTCAGTTTGCATGTTCCACTTGAGGTAATGGGGGGATTTCTTCAATAGTTACTAGAGCTGGCTAAAAGCAAACGCATGTCGGGCTCAGGACTTTAAATAGTTCAGAGGTGTTAACGTGGGTGCGTTTTAGGCCACTGATGAACTAGTAACCTGTTCAGGGTGTAACCTGAAGCTCCAGCTGAGCGCTCAGGCTGAATGAAGAGACTGTAAAAGCTGAATAAATGAAATCTTCACTGTCTGCATTATGTCTTTGCACTCATCCAGGTGGATCTGCTTGGAGTCCAGAGGACATTTCACCTTTTGATCTGGGGAGTTTTATTAGTTCTGCTGATAGGAATCCTGGAGTACTGGAGAGGTCGGGTTGTCCTACAGTAAATTAACGATGAGTAAACTGAAACACTTTAAAAACTCCATAAGTCCATACATCTATTTTCTATACTGCTACACAGGCTGGTTTTGAACTGTTATTATTGGCTATGATCAGACATTGACACTGATATTTATATGGAGGAATAAAGAAAATAACCAAGGAAAAATTTAAACCCCCTCTTCTATTGAAAATAATCCTGCAGAAGATGTGAGCATCCCCCCCCCTCCATACCCCCCCCCCCCCCCCCCCCCCCCCCCGAGAAGCTGAATATAATCCTGCATTGTGATCTGCAAGTGTCCATCAAACCACGAGCACCTCAGGGTTCAGATGGGAATAATTAAAAAGGTGACTTCCTCGTTGGTTGTTGTGATGATCAGGTATTCTGTCCAGACAGGCTCCTGTTTAAGGAGCCATCTGTCCTCACTCCAGCCTCTTCAGGGGGAAAAACCATCATCAGCACGTCGTTCATTGTGTAACTCCAGCCTGCGAAAGCATGATGGAGCTGATGCAGAAATGTCTTAAAAGAACAAGGAGTCATGCTGATAGAAGGGCGTGCAATGCCATTATGGGAATGACTGAATGAAGCTGCCTGTGTGAATTATGTTTTCAAGCACTTCTAAGATTTTCCAAATGTAATCTCACGCCGCCGGGCCATTCGTGCCACCTGAATATTGGATGTGAGGATTCGGCAGAGTGGTGAAAGCATTCCCGCCATGCGACGGCGCCGCTGTTGGTTTGGGTGCGCTGATGGGAGGACACACTGGAGGTTGAGTCTGTTCTGAAATACCGTCTGGCGGCACAACGGCTCCTACATGCCCCGCTTGAAATGACTTTTTCGGCGGCGCAGCGAGGTGCAGCCAAACCGCACTCGGGCTGTCAGAAATCTGATGTAACGCCGCCGCCATTCGGCGGTTGGCGCGGTGTCTGGGACACAAAGACAAGAAGAAAATCTCCGGAACATATGGTGGAGGAACGGCCTATTCTCTGCAGACAGCTAATTAACATTAAGTTCCTGGATAAGTGGTCCCTGTGAGCTGCGGAGCCGGGCTATCACAGCCCAAATAAGATGTACAGGAGCTGGAATCAGCCATCATCCTCACACCGGTGTCTTCCTTGACGAGTAACAAAGCGCACACGCCTCGTTTGTGCCACAAGAGAGGATAATGAAAGGAACTCGGCTCCTCTGGCTGAAATGATTTAAGTGTTTCCTCCACCACCTCACGCTCAACCCAGTCAGACGTCGTCTTTGACTTCAGATCTCACTCAGGATTTGCCTCATTTGACCAACCAGACAATTTCAGTGAGAATGACAAACATCGCGACAGGCCAATAAAAACACCAACCAGATCCTGGGATCCGGCTCACCCCCGCGCCTATAAATAACCCCGGTTTAATAGGAATCTCAGCTCCAAGTGGTGATGAGTGTGCACCCTGAAGGGGCTGCAGATTTATCACTTGTTGGTTTTCCTGCTGGGCTCACCTTAACGTTGGTACTTAGAGGCAGAAGCCCTGTTCGTTCGGATCAATGCCACAGCAGCAAATCTGCAATACACCAATAAAATCTCACTTAATCAAGCTTAATCTCAGAAAAGGAGAATCCACCATGAGCTATGAATGTATGAGTGCGCGTGTCTTCCATCCATTTTCCGGAGTCTGTCCCAGGGAGCTCTGGCCATTTGGGTTCAGTCACACCCACAGTGTCAGCGTGGCGCTTTTACTTTGAAGGTTTTCAGTTGCAGAATTAAAAAAAGAAAATTGATGATGAATCACAAGAGCAGAACAAGTAGAGAGTAATTAAAATGTATGTTTTTCCAGTAAGAAGTAATGTAAATGTAATGGAGACAAGCTTGAACCATAAACAAAAAGCATCAGTTCCACAGGTCCAAGCACTCTGACACTTACCTGATTAGTTTTTACACATCAAATAGTAGATTCAATTGTATCTGGATCAGAAAAAGGTGCGAGCAGCATATTTTTGAATAAGAGATAATATTTTTGAATCTTGGCTTTCAACTTAAATGACTGTAGCGCGGCGTTAAAGTCATATATCACTTCTAGACTTGTTTACTTGCCCCAATAAGTCAGTGATGACATGGAAACCATTTTTCACAGTTCAGTCTTTTATAGTATGATTATATTATGTTTATACCACAATATCCATTACATTTGTGATATACTGTGCAGCACTGGTCCAGTCAGTCTATTCTGATATGAAGCTGATGTTGCGATAACAAAACATTTAGCTGTGGTTGGAGTCGTGTTTGTGAAATGTGCCTTTTTTTTTTTGTATTAAACTTAGAAATCTTACTTGAATTTCACTTTAATAGCGAACTGCATTTGGTTACATTAAGCAAAATCTACTCGTTTGAGATAAATAAAGCTGCGGTGTTGTAACACCAGAACAGCAGCGCTCCACCCGTCAACCAATCTGTTTTCCGCCAGTCACCAGTGGTTACCAGGTTTGCTTTGCAGTTTAACTTTGAAAGGCGTTAAAGTCATATATCACTTCTAGACTTACAGCCAACGCTCACACCCATAACTGACAGCCCTTTGTCAGTAACCAGGCAACAAGGTTGTTTATAGATTATAGGCTGGGAAGAAAAAACAAGAAAGAACAGGGAGAAAATGCAAACTGCAGAGAAAAAACAGCGACAGTCCAGAACCAAACCTGAGGCAACAGAACCACGACACCTGTTACATCTGATAGTGGATATAAATCAAAACGTATTCCCCATTTATGTATTTATGTGATGATTTGTGTTTTAATGATGACTATGAACTAAAAATAAACATCAGTTATGGCTTATTCAAGTGTTTAATCAATGTTTTTATGGCTGTAGAGATGATTTATTTTGCCATTTAGTCGTGATTTTATGATTTTCCAAATGTCTTGGGTTTGCCTTGTGCTTTATCTGGTGTCTTCTCCTAATTGCAGGGAAAATAGTCAAACCGCAGTGGAATCCACGCGTTATGTCTGCAGTTATTGTGATCTGACAGCTGCACAATTACAAAGCTTCTTAATATGTAGAAAATGAAATGCAAGAGCCTCTTTAAACAGATTAATTTAGTCAATTAAATTTAGACAATTAATACATGTTGTCTGGCTTTCAAATAGCTGTGAACTGATAACCAATGTTTGGTTTTAAAGGTTCAGAATGTAGGTCTAAGTATTGTTATTTTTGAGTCTGAGTGCAGCTTTTATTGTTTCCACAGGTTGGTACCAACCTGGAGTTTGCGTTGTTGTGTCCATGTGTTGTTCTTGTTGACAATACAACTGCAGAGTGGCATCCATGTGTATCTGTGTGTATGTGTGCAACTGTATATGCACTGTGTATACAATTGTTGATAAGTAAGATCATATTTCTTATTGAAAAAGCAGGTCTGGAATAAAGGCCGGGGCTAATTGGACAGCGTCCCCTGCAGACATTTCTTTTTTTTTTATTCCAAATGCAAAAACTAAAATCATTATTCGCTGTATATTTGAAACGAGAATTGAGCTTTGAATCAATTTTCAGTCAGTTTTGCTCATGTGCCAATAATAGTTTGCATTCCTGATGTAACTCCTTGTTTCCTTTTATTTGCTTCACTTGTCTGCAGATGGAAATCAGCTGCTCCCCTAAACGGGTGGGGGGGAATGTGTTTAGCACATGGTCCCTGATATGACAGAATTCAGTTGCATTTCTTTCCATTCCTGGTCTGTGCTTGTCATTGAACACGCTGGATCAAGGTTTACCAGCGAGAAGCCCCCAGATCGTGAGACCCAGAACCTGAAGCCGCTGCTGGGGGAGATTATAGACTCTAGTGACATTTCTGTGATGTATTCGCTGTTTTTACTCTTGTTACCTGTCAACAAAGGCCTTCTGTCATGACTCTGCTCACAACAACATGCAAATGAAAGTGTGTGAAAGGGGGGTGGGGGGGGTTGCTGGAGACTTGGACTGATGCACGGATTATGTGACCACTTCAGATAATTTCTTCAGGATACCTCCAGATGTGGAGCATGGGAGAGGTGACAGGGTTCAGATTCAAATCTGACCTGAGCTGAAGAGGCCTCCCTCTCTTTCTCTCTCCCTGTTTCTCTCTCTCTCCCTCTCCCTCTCTCTCTCAGAAGTAACTGGCATATGAACACAGCCCAGTGTTCCCCGGTGCCAGGCGCACAGGTGCTGCATGTTACAACCAGCACGCACGCGGCTCTGCCTCCAGCCAGTCTGCGGTTCGAGCGCCCGACCAGCGGGTCAGGTCCTCCAGTCTGCGCCCCGGCGGCTCTCCCGCCCTCCCACCAGTGCAATGCAACACAGCCGCAGCTTCGTGTGGAGGAGACACCGCGGAGCAGCTGGAGCCGGAGCCGGAGCCGGAGCCGGTGGGCTTTCTGTCTTACCTCCGGTGTTGGTGCGCTTGGTACAGCCGGCCTCCTCGCTCGGAGTTTCCAGCGGGCGTTTGCGGGAGTCCGGGCTGTCCGCCTCCATGAGGGGCTGCTGGGGCTGCTGCTGCAGGCTGAGGAGGCTCGGGTTGGAGTATATCCCGTTAAGATCCACGGCTGCTGCTCCTCCACCACCACCACCACCGGCCATCATCATCTTCTTTTCCCCGGGAGCTGAAGAGAAATGCGCGCTATCCCCTCTCTGCCTCACACTGCGCCCCTCACCACCTCCACATAGCGCACCCAGATATTAACTAGTTTTTTTGTTTTTTTCTGAAGGGGGGGTGGGGGGGGTATCGAAGCGGCCTCGAAGGGATCAAAATGTCAGGCTACACGGGGATCGGGGTCTCCTCTTTCCGCCTGCTCACAGGGCTAAATATAAAAATCCCATTGAGTGAGACGCGCTGGTTCGGTGCGCTCCGGCAGCAGCGTGCTCCTTATTGTTGACGCGCAAAACAACCCGCGCCTGAAAAAACACCAGCAGCAGATCCGCCGTGAGAACAAGTGCAACAGCCGCCTGCGCAGGAGAAGAAGGAAAATAAAGGCTTCCTCAACTTATCCGCACGCCATATTTCACGGCGGAGTCCGGAGCGATGCGCGCAGCTGTTGTTATTGTTGCCTTTGTGGAGCGAGAGGAGGAAGAGAGTTTGAGGACTACAGTGCCACTGACCGGCCGAAAGACGGGGCCAGACTCGGCTCTCATCCATCCTCACACTGCAAACACACCGGACACTCCAACACTCACACAGGAGTCTTTTAACTTCCTTTGAAAAATTCCTCTGAGGATTTTCGCACAGATTTTCTTCCCATTTTACGCACGTTTTGTTCCGAACTTTAAAAAAAAAACGAAAAACATTAGATATAAAATGATGGCCAAATCTTTTTCTTTCACCTCTCTGATAAACTCGTTTCCAACATTTACACCTAGTTAGGTTGTGTGTTATGTTAGACATAATTTACATTAAACGATCTCTCTCTTTAATAGGAAAAATTACACATTGAGTTATTTTTACTTTTTTCAACACACCTCAATTTTTGAAATAGCAGCAAATATTCACACCCGTTTGTTTTTTATAAGATTAAAATGACATTTACACCGTTCCTTTATGTAGATATAATTGTCACCTTTGTAGTTGGGGGGAATTAAAAAGACAAATAAACTACATATTCAATTCTCGGTATGATGAATCCCTGCTCACAGTCAGATGAACTGGATGAAAAGGTGCTGCCAGTTGATGCGAGTCACAAGCTGTGATCTTCACTGAATCTGGATTCAGTTCAATTCAAATAACTTTATTCATCCCTTATAGAGGTAATTCAAAGGTACACTGAGTAGATCGTGTAAAAGCATCGAATCACCATAAACCACATCATGAATACTTTACTAGATTTCCTCACATAAGGTGCATTTGTGGGAAAGTCCGGTGATTAGAAGGTGGTGTCTGGATTCAGACTGGACTGACATGAATCTTGGGACACAAGAAGGTGGAAGAATAAAGACCCGGTTCAGTTCCTGTGTCTCCGCTGGGTTCAGGTTTAGATCATCCCCCCTTGTGTTCACTGAAGATTAAAGGTGATCGTCAGAAACTAAGCTGAGACAATTCAACCGGGGGAACTAATAAACTAATAATTACCAGCTTTTTCCATGAACAACTCCTCAGGCAGCCTCGATTAAAAGCTTTTCGCTCTGGACTGGTAATGTGCTCCAGATCTGGTAGAGTTTGGGCTGTGGGGGATTCAAACCTGCTGTGGTTCTCAAACCAGAGAAATTCTCTCCAGCGTGGGACACGAGGTGCAGGAGGCAGAACGTGGAGGACGTCAGGAACTTCAGTTGCTGGGGGAGGTTCGTCCATCTGCCCAGCTGGATCTGATCCATTATGGATCCAAACCTTTGAAACCATCTCGGTGGCCTTGCGCTCAGTCCCAGGATCAAGTCATGATAAAAGTATTAGAGCTGGAACAACTGGACGATTTACACGCCGAGCAAGTAGACAGAGAATAATTGCCAGCCGTTTCCATGATGGAACTGCCGGGGTGGACCAGAAGGGAACCGGCGCCTCGCGGGTCCCAGTTTGGTTGAATTCTGTTTGGACTTAATGTGATGATGTTCTTTCTTTCTTTTTTCCAACCTGTTATTTGCTCAGAGGACAGCGTGTAACTTTCTGCCTCCAGGTTCGATCTTAACCTCATCTAACAGGAGCACATGTGGGGCAGATCTCTTTAATAGCCCTCCGCAGCTCCACTTTCCAATGATGAGACATGGAAACTTTACATTCAGGGTAAAAAATAACTCACCAAATACACAACTGCCTCAGTTTAATGTCATAAGAGACACAAGCTGCTTTAGAGGAAAACATATTTTCCGTTTAGTCTGTGGGAAAATCTGTTTATGAAGAGAGAAAAATACAAAAATGATCCTGATTCGCTGCTTTTGACTGCTGGAATAAAGACGAAGGGAAAGTGAAGATCATAAATATTTGAACCTGAAAGTAAACCTTCAATTCTAAATGTCCAATAGAAATCAAGTCAGCAACAGCCTCCGCTTTGCTTTAATAGATTTACTTTGCGCATATATTCATTCCCAAAGCTTCTATGTGTTTTTAGTTCTATTCATTTTACCAGTTTGATCCAAATATTTTATGTTTTATTGAGTTTTCTGTCACACTAACAATGCGAGATATATAGAAAGACCATTTAGAATCAAGAGTTACTACTTAAATGGACGGACCGGTGGCCTTCAAGCTGAAAATCAGAAGATAAAGACAGAGAAGCAGCTCAGAACAGATTGTGTCATTTCTTCTTTGTACACGAGCGTCAGGAAAACAAACCCCTGAGAAAATCCTCCACTCTGCACTTTTAATTAAGACAAACACTTCAGTCTGAGCCGCTGGGACTCGCAGGTAAAAACAAAATGTCTTGTTAATCCGAAGACGTCTGGGCTGCGCTCTCGTCTGGCGGAGCCTCGCTCTCCGTCTTCTGTCGAGGTTTGTGTGAGTCCGGCTCCGAGGCGACGGCGAGCGCCGACAACCTCCGAGTCAGTCGCTGGACCAGCAGGTCAGCGGTGCTGGTCAGGCTGTGCTGTGGACACAGAGCAGGAAGTCAACCAGAGCAGGAAGTCCACCAGAGCAGGAAGTCCACCAGAGCAGGAAGTCAACCAGAGCAGGAAGTCCACCAGAGCAGGAAGTCAACCAGAGCAGGAAGTCAACCAGAGCAGGAAGTCCACCAGAGCAGGAAGTCAACAAGAGCAGGAAGTCAACCGGAGCAGGAAGTCAACCGGAGCAGGAAGTCAACAAGAGCAGGAAGTCAACCAGAGCAGGAAGTCCACCAGAGCAGGAAGTCAACCGGAGCAGGAAGTCAACAAGAGCAGGAAGTCAACCGGAGCAGGAAGTCCACCAGAGCAGGAAGTCCACCAGAGCAGGAAGTCAACCAGAGCAGGAAGTCAACAAGAGCAGGAAGTCAACCAGAGCAGGAAGTCAACCAGAGCAGGAAGTCCACCAGAGCAGGAAGTCAACAAGAGCAGGAAGTCCACCAGAGCAGGAAGTCAACCAGAGCAGGAAGTCAACAAGAGCAGGAAGTCCACCAGAGCAGGAAGTCAACAAGAGCAGGAAGTCCACCAGAGCAGGAAGTCAACAAGAGCAGGAAGTCAACAAGAACAGGAAGTCCACCAGAGCAGGAAGTCCACCAGAGCAGGAAGTTCACCAGAGCAGGAAGTCCACCAGAGCAGCACAAGCAGGGGTTTTAAATAGATCACGGTCGCTATGTTTCTGTGGGACGTTTGCTTGGTGAGGAAAATGTTTTGCTCAGAGGATTTTTGATGACACTTTATTTTCTGTAAGAATAAAATAAAGTACACCAGTGTGTCGCATTTCAATTTAATTCAAAGTGATGAGTTTTCTTTTTTTCTTTACATTGAACCTGCAACTCAAACTTGTCTGGAGTCGCACAAAGTGTTTGATGGAGTTCAGCTCCACCCTCTGCTTCTCCTGTGTGGAGTTCAGGTTAACT
Organism: Lipophrys pholis; assembly: GCF_963383615.2. NCBI lineage: Eukaryota > Metazoa > Chordata > Actinopteri > Blenniiformes > Blenniidae > Lipophrys > Lipophrys pholis. The sequence goes on along the minus strand of NC_137634.1, from coordinate 2,130,779 downwards.
ATGATATTAACAAATACAGAGGAGAGATTCCCCAAAGGGGATCATTAAAGAATTACATTAAAAGATTTATTGGAAAAAGAAGAATTTATATTAACTAAAGACCTGCTGATTTCCTCACTATACGTAAAAAAAAAAATCAATATATATATATATATACACACACATATATAACTATTTTACATTGTCTGAAATAATGACTTTAGACTTTTTCTGAACCGCACAAATTATTTAAAAAAAAAATTCCCTCCGAAAAAAAAAAATCTCGACTTTGATTTTCGACTTTTTCTGAAGTGAGTGAAGCTTCTTTTTTTTTTTTTCAGCCTCCGAATTTTATTTTTCCTTCAATTCCCCTAATACTCCTCCGTACTCCAGAACACAATGATCAGGATGTTTTAAACTTCTGGATTAAAAGTGCTCGTAAAGCTTCCTCTGTTTCAGGTGCAGTTCCCAAAGGCGGCCAGCAGGGGTCAGCCTCATTTCATCATTCTCTCCAGTTTTAAAGCTCATCTTTTCTCAGGTGGTACCTGTAAGATGTGCAGCCCCTTCAGCGTGAGCACGGCCAGCTCTCTCACTCCGTCTCCCGTCAGGTCCAGGTAGATGACGGACAGCACCGGGCTCTTGAAGCTCCGCCTCCACTGCAGCTGGAAGTGTCCGCCCGAGCCGCCGCCGCCACCTGCTGCCTGCAACTTGTAACAGAGAAGCTCCTGCGTGACAGGAAGGTGGAAAACACACTTATTATTATTCAGTCACAGCACTGACAGTGAACCTATAGATTCATGGAAAATATACTTGCTGTCCTTGAAATGCTTTAAACATGCTGCCATTTTTATTTCAGTCATTTTCTAAACTAACCAGTGTGACAGAAAACCACCAGGAACTGTTGGTCCAATGGCAGCGGAGCGCCTCTGACCCACCTGGCCGTACGTTCCCAGCAGCACCTCCTTCTGACCGTCGAAGTCCAGATCCAGGACCAGAGCGCTCAGCACGCCGTCCCACTGGTCGCTCTCCGAGAGGCAGGTGAACAGCGACAAACCGCGGTCCTGCACGTCTCTGGAACACACACACACACACACACACACACACACACACACACACACACACACACACACACACACACACACACACACACACACACACACACACACACACACACACACACACACACACACACACACACACACACACACACGATGATTTCTTCAAAATCACAGTGTTTTCACGATCATTTGGTGGGAGAGCGTTGCAGCAGTAAGAGTAACTATTATAAAGTACTCCAGGTATTATATAAAAAAAAACATCTTCTTTTATAAAACATTGAGGCTCAAGTGTATTTTCTTTCCATTATTTTATGTATAATGATATTGGATGCATATTTCATTTTATTTTAAATAAAATCCTCGATACAGGAAGTAAAGTCAAACCCTGACCTCTCGACCAATCAGGAGCTGAATCTGGTGACGAGGCTTCGGCAAAAAACATTCACTCACATGTCATGAAGTGTTCAGGGATGATTTGTCTTTATCCAGGGACGGTCCCATTAAATATCGAGAGCGGTTGGGTCAAAGGTCAAGGTCGCCAAAAGGTCCAAAACATATTTCTGTCATAATGCCGTCAGTTTTAATCCAGTTGATGTCAAACAAACGGCAAAATGTTCCGTTTCAATTCCCTATCTACATGACGCAGTGACATCATCACCCTGGTCAGAGGTCAGAGGTCAGAGGTCAGGGGTCAGAGGTCAGGGGTCAGAGGTCAGGGGTCAGAGGTCAGGGGGGCGGTGTGTACATCAGTGTCAAACAGTGGTAACATGAAGAAATTCAAACGACCATGACAGATGATGGAAGGAGTGGCAGATCAAATAACCTGTAATCCACTGGTTTCCATGGCGACAAGCATAGCGATGGTGAAGGCCCGCGCTCTACCGAGTGTAGGTCTAGTTAAATATTATTACCGAACGTGATATCACGATGTTTCCTCCCAACACCTCATAGAGGAAATAATGAAGTTGTGGAGCTTCTGAAGCTTCGGTCCAAAAACTTCCACAAGATCTTAAAAGTGTCAGAGAAACAGAAGAGCCGGCTCGAGGAGGAACTCCTGCAGGAGTCTGACCTGAAGATAACGGCCATCTCGATGGTGCTGGTCACCAGGAGGTTGTAGCTTCCCATCTCCACGTCTGCAACATAACAACACACAGCCTCTAAGATGCACTGCTGATCCTGAAATGAGGAGAACCGAGGAACCTCCATCAGAACTGCTTACTCCTCGTGGCGCCGGGCTCGGTGGGCTCGGTGGGCTCGGTGGGGCAGCTTAGCGGGAACAGAAGCACGGTGGAGATCGGACTGTCGAACTGGACCCGCCAGCTCTGCACCACCTCTGATCAACACAACAACAGAAGAGTAACACACTGAGTACTCTGAGTACTCTGAGTAATCCTGAGTGAGCAGAGGAGGCTGCCGGCTGTGGTCACACTACAAACTACAGACAGTGAAAACCAGAGGCACAGAACGACCTGGAAAGGTTCAGCAGAGACACGAAATGAGTGTGAAAGTGAGACGTCTTCATTCAGTTTCCTTCACCAGGAAACCTGCTGAGTCGTGTTTTCACTGTTCACCACTAGATTTGTCATTAACGTTCATTGGAGTCACACATTTCTCGGCAGCAAACGTCAAGAAGTTTCATAACATTTCAATAGAAAGTTCAGCCTCCATGAGGATCCATGTTGATTCTACTCACCTGGTCCAGTCTGGTCCACCAGCGCCAGACCCACAACGCCGTTCTGACAGCCAAACACCGAGAGGCGCCGCCCAGCAGGTATACTCAACACATCCAGCCAGAGCACGCTGGGGGAGGGGGGGGGGGGGGGGGGGGGGGGGGGGATCAGGCACAGAGGGTCAGGGCTTATTAGTACCAAGAATATTCACCTGGAACTTTCAGCTGAAAGGAACGCCGTGTCAAACTGAAGTCATTCCTCTGTTGGACAGGAGGTGGCAGTGTTGAGGCACTTTAAGAGCAACACGGACGAACAGGGGAGGAAGTTTTGGCTCTAATAGGAGGTGGAGGAAGTTTAGGAGGAAGCTTAGGAGGAAGTTTAGGCTCCAATAGGAGGTGGAGGAAGTTTAGGAGGAAGTTTAGGAGGAAGTTTAGGCTCCAATAGGAGGTGGAGGAAGTTTAGGAGGAAGTTCAGGAGGAAGTTTAGGAGGAAGTTCAGGAGGAAGTTTAGGAGGAAGTTCAGGAGGAAGTTCAGGAGGAAGTTCAGGAGGAAGTTTTAGACGGAGTCCTAAAAAACAGCAATGTGAGTCCTTCACTTCCTCAGACTTTATTTTCTTCACCGTCCTAAAGTAAATACTTTCATTATTTTTACTTCAAATATATTCGCAGTGCTGCTGTTAATGCTGAAGACGTCCTCTCCAGGTTTGGGTGATTTGAGACACAAGATAAATCAGATTTTATATTTAAAAAGATCCTGGATGTTGATTCACTGGCTTTAATATGGAGTCAAACTAAAATGTTAATTTATTAAATGTAATTGTCTTGTCATATAAACACATTATTGTGGAATCAAGAACACGACAATTATGACCTCGAATACAATTTAATTTCTTTAAGTCCTGCACGTTTATTTCATCTTATTATTACCACTTTTCAGTAAAACTATCAACGAGTCACTTTTCTCACCAAACGGTCGTGGAACAAACATCAAGCAGCTTCAGTCTCTTTTTCAGAATAAAACAAGTTCAGGCGTGTGTTTTCAGCCTTACTCTCTGAGTTTGCGTAGTGGAACATGAAGAGGCGATTCTACCGAACATGCAGAAGCAAAGAGAGACGCTCAAAGTTTTCATGTTTGCTTGTCCACAGTGACACAACCCGAGACGTGAGAGGTGGAGGACTGACTTGCTGGGCAGCTGCTGGAGTTCAGGGAAGAGTTTCTCCACCGGCTGCTCCTCAAACTGGTGCAGCGACGCGTTCTGGAGGAGAAGTTTAAGTTTTATCGTCACCAAATAAATTCTGAATATTACAGAAAATCACACAAACACTGATATGTACTTGTTGTTGTTTTTTTTCTGATTATAAAAAGCAGAAATATTCTTTAACAGCGCCTGAGTTTGGATTAAGTGACTGCGGTCGGAGGAATTAAGGATTTGTCCTCACACGGCTGCACACGGTGAGGCTGGTGTCAAATTACCAGCCCTACACATTCGCTGACCAATCAGAGCAAAGACAGAAGCTTAAGGAAAACAGAGGGACGGTGTGCCGCCGCAGTGAATGAACACAGAGTCGATCTGCTGCGGAGCCGAAATGAAGCTTCACAGTCTGTTTGGTTTGTTTGTTTCGTCCTCTTCAGGTCAGATAAACGTCCACAAATGTTCAAATAGAAAGAAAAGCTAGTTCTTTTTCTATTACACGAGCTTATGTGGTGAAACAAACGAGTTTATTACAAAGTTCTAATTATATCTCTCAACAAGACACTGGAGCAAAATCAGCTGAGTTCATCACATAGAACAGTGCTCTTTCTCTTTCTCTTTCTCTTTCTCTACTTTCCACCAGCAGTGACTGGATCCGGTTCATTTCTTTGATATTTCTGCTTTTTCAAACATGCAAGTATCAATGTTTTTACAATTTCCTTGTTTTTTAAAACTGCTCTGACCTCCTTGTACAGGTGGATCCTCTGGTCGTGACCGCTGAGCAGGAAAACCGTCTCACTGCCTCCGTCTGCACACTTCACCCTGTCTCACACACAGGAGGTCACACGCACGCACACGCACGCACGCACACACACGTAGAGAATAAATCACAGTCCAAGCAGCTCCTGAGCTCTGCAGGAGAAGCCGAGCCGATCAGACACTCAGAAACGACAATAGAAACCACAGTAGAAGCAGAATGTTGGAAACAAGAGACATTGAACTGAACAGAACTCGGAGCTGCTGGGAAGATTTAACTTTAAATTAGGATGAAAAATCACAAAAACACCTTTAAATTTTGCGTGAAGCAACAACAAACATAAACAAAAATTTTATTAAATTAAATTAAACGAAATTTAATTTAATTTAATAAAATTTAATTTAATAAAATTTAATAAAATTAAATTAAATAAAATTAAACTAAACTAAACTAAATTAAATTAAATTAAATTAAATTAAATTAAATTAAATTAAATTAAATTAAATTAAATAAGAATCAAGGTGAGGTTTATTGATGAGCAGCAGAGGTGAGAAGCAGGTAATATCTCCCTTATTAAAAGAAGAAATCAATTAAACACACAAACATTAAGATTATAAAATAAATCATATTGCCCAAAGTGTTTACAACGTGCGAAATACAGTGTATTGATCATCATCATTTTAGATTTTCCATGTATTTTGTTTATTCTGCTGGTGAATGAGCCGTGATCATCTACCTTCAGTATAATAATCCACAAAGACAATCTGTGTTAAACCACTTTGCACAGTTTAGAGCAGATTTTAAGATAATTTAACATTAAATAAAGACACCAGAAGCACACTGCTCCCCAGAATACAGGAGACATGATGAGGATGAAATCCTGCAGCACTTATTTACAGATCAACGCTCAAAACCAGATAATAGAGTTTTTAGTATAAAGATAATCTGTTCAATGTTCACCAAGAAATCAACACAATATTTCCTTCTTTGTTTTCATTTAATGCAGGTATGATTTCTAGCTCAGCCTCTGTTTTCAGTGCAACTCTCATATTTAGATTTTACCTGATTTTTCAGGATGTGCTTTTTTTTTTCTTTTTTTTTTTCTTTTTCTTTGTTTACACAGAATCTGGAGCAAAACCTGCAGCTCCTGTTACCATGGCAACTGAACATCCACGTATCTCTGGTGGCGCAAACTTACTCGGTGTGGTAGAGCTGGAAGGGCGTGAACTGCAGCTCCAGATTCAGACAGCTCTCTGCTCGGAGAGACGCACAAACATTAACCAGAACCAGAACCAGAACCACACACACACACACACACACACACACACACACACACACACACACACACACACACACACACACACACACACACACACACACACGCACACGCACACGCATACACACTCACGTGCGATGGAGTCCAGGTTGAACTCTGATCCGGGCTCGTAGTCGCAGTAGATGTTGAGGAACGGCGTGGCTTTGTCTCCGGAGTCCTGCAGCAGATCAGGACGAAGCTTTCATTGCTCGCCGTCGCGTTTCTGCGCGACGACTCGAGACGTTTGAACGGAAATACCTTGATGAAGGTGATGCCCACCACCAGGCCTCGATTGGGCGGAGACTTGTTGAAGGCGTCGATCGATACGATCTCTGCATCAACTACACAAAGGAGAAAGGCTGAATTCCGCAGATGAAATATGCTGCAACTTATTTGAGCTCATTTATTCTTGTGTTTGTTTTAATCCAGGTTCTGTTTTCTGAACTCATAACGCTGTGAGGACCTTCCCAAAATGACCATTAAGACTCAATCTGATTTGATCTGCTCTAATCCACATGCAGGAAGAGTGTCAACATTACTAACTCCGTCAGGATATATTCTTAGGACAAAGTAATACTGCAACTATGTTTACCCTCATTTTTAGTTTTTCGTGTTCAAATGATGATAATAATCCATTTCAAAAAGTCAATGAGAGTTTTATTGTAAAGACGCAATCATCTAAATAATTAATTGATTATTTCAACTTCTATCTTTTCTTTTAACTGATATAGTGTTTAAGAGAAAGTCACATAGAAACACAGTTTTTGTACTTTGTGAGAATAAACTGCCAACAGAACCAAGCTATTTCACTTCTAATAATAATCACACGCTATGCTTTACGCCAAGGAGAGAAAAAACCTTGGTGCGTTATTATTATTATTATTATTATTATTATTAATAACTCAGAAATCTGTTTTAATAGAATAAAAAGTCACACGCATTAGTTTGGTATTTCAGAGTCGATACGATAACGAGAAAGGATGGAATTAGTACTGTGTGTATCTCTGCAGAGTAACTCTAGTATGAAATGTTCATTTGTCTGACTGGAGGTGAAGCTGAACTCTGAATTCACAATTTGATGTAAATCAACTAATCTTCAGGGATTTCTCCTTTTAGTGAGACTGACTCCACATCAGGCGCTTCTTGTGATAAATAAAAACCTTTCAATGATTCTACTTCAGGTATACTAACGCCTAACTTCAGTTTTCCAATAGCCCTGATGACAAAACACATGATATACCAGTTATTTGTGTGGTTGAGCTCGATGTGTTTGTCTCGTTGGGACACTGATAAAGATCACATCACATTTTTGGCAGGAAACTAGTTATTTGAAGTTGTACGTCCTCGTCGGATAAACACAGACGATGGTCAAATAATTGAATATTATTCTACAATTTTGTTGAACGTTTCATAACAAGAAATCCTAGCTGTTTGAAAAGTGACAGATGTTATAGTGATTCGTTAATCTGGACCTGTTTCTGTTACACTCGAATGAATATTCACAATGGCATGTCTTTAAACGTGATAGAACCATCAACTAAATGTTGAGTAACATGCAGGTCATCCAAAAAAAATAAATAAAAAAAACCCCTCAACTAATCTCAAAGTACTTTATACCTTAACCAGTGGTGTGGAACATCAGGCCTCGAGCCAAAGGATGACTTTGTAAATTGAAAAAACTACTAAGAAAATATTAACTGTAATTTACTATTAAATTTTCCATTCTTGCTCATTTATGAAGATTAAATGTATTTGAGTAAAATGTGCAAAAACATGCATGAAGGCTGCAAAACGCTGCAGACAGATGATGATTTAGACATTTCACTGGATTTAGTTAAAATTGCATAATACTGAAAATTACTGTGCAAAATAAGAAAAGAAATGTAGGTGTTTCTCCAGGACTTTCGGGGTGTGATGGTCCGGTGTTGGGTGCAGGTGGAGGAGCTTTTACCTGGGATGTAGGTGAACTGCACCTCCTTGGCCACCGGCCGCACTTTGTGCTGCAGCTCCTGGTACCGGAAACAAACCACCTTCCCCTTCAGGGTGGCCGCCAACAGCTGCTGGCTCCCGGCCTGGCACAGCCCGTAGATGTTGCTCTGCGACGGGAAGCGGCTGAAGCTGTCCTCCACGAAGGAGTCCCGGGTGGAGGAGTCCCGGGTGGAGGAGTCCCGGGTGGAGGAGTCCCGGAGCATCTTGAACACAATTCAGCGACAGGAAATTATCATAAAAACTTCCTCAGGTCATCTGTTCATTTGGTGCTCCATCTTCATATCGACACACGATAGTATTTTTTTGTCTTTAAGACATAAATTGTCAGATTACAGCTTCACCAAACACATGACTGGATCGTTCAGAAACAAAACATCCGGGTTTGTCTCGTGTTGCGTTCATGTGTATCGGGAATGTTGTGATAGTTTTATTGTAAAGACGTTTCATTTGACTTTTAAAAACAGCTAACTATCTAATTGTCCATAGAAGTGAGTGTTTACTTAGTTACCATAACAGCGACACAAATAATGAAATACAATATCAAAAAAATACAACGCTAGACGTGTTGTGTAGATACATATAATTATATAGATATCTTCGCATACAAAGTGTGGAAATACACATACATACTTACATGTACATAGTTATTGAATTTTTAAATAAATATCTTTATTTGTAAATGTACTGTAAACATATTTACAAAGTTAGAAAGGTATCTAAAGTTTGATAACGTCTTGATTTCCCACTACATTGAAGGCAACAAACTAATTTTCTCCTTCGTCGTATATGTTGTTGGCGGATTATACCGGCTCTAATGTGAAATGCTGCCACCTGGCGGCAAAACACGTTACAGCTTGCAATTAGAATCAGAATACTTTTATTGTCATCACTTCTCATCTTTAAATAAAACAAATATACGCAAAAAAATTACCAGGAAAAACATATTGTAATTAAAATATGTACAGTAATAATTATTTTAAAAATAGAACATAAAAAGAATAAAATAGGTTGCGTGTCAGTAGTAGGTAGACAGTTTTTACTCATTTAAAAAGTGACTGTGTTTTCACATGTATGTTTCTAACTTGACATATAACAAGGAAACACAATCCAAATGAATAAGAAAAACAGTTCAAACGTGACACACTGAAGAGACTGAGCACGGATCCAATCGGTGGCTGCTGTCGGTCCAGCAGAGGTCAGAAGAAACTCGCTCATCACTGCGAGGTGAGAGCAGAGGGAAGCTGTCTCTGGTCTCCTCTGGAGAAAACCTGCTGATTTGCTGGAGCAGATGGTTTCCTAGTGATCTGGAACATCCTGCCGCCTCACAGCGTAACTGAGGAGATGCAGGAGACACTGAAAAGCAACGCAGGTCAAAGGTTTACGGGTGTATATGAAACTAACAGGAAAAGTTCCTTTTCACTTGTAACAACAGGTGAAACAGGAGAAAGAGACGTGAAAACTATGAAATAAAACTCAAGAGATCAAAACCTGAGCGATGAGGAATGAGACTAAAAAGTCATTCAGAATGTGATTAAATGCACTTTTTTTTATTATTATTATTATTATTAAAATAATCTCAGCTGGTGACAAAACAAACTGCAATACAGAAATGCTGACGTGAAAAGAGACAAAAAATAAAAATGAGTCACAAGAAGAATTACAAATCCAAAGAAAACTTGAAAAAAAAAGGTTTTGATCAAATATTATCATGAACTGACTCCAAATGTGTGAATGAAATAGTGAGATAATCTATGATGAGTCACACAGAAGGACAGTGAGTCAGATTGGTATATTAGACCAACAAACTGCTGCAAAGAGTTTAAAACATCTTAGAGACTCTCAGTGACTGACGGAGGAAATGTCACATGAAGGTCGTTGATGAGTTTTTATATTACGTAGGAACTGAACTCGGGGTTCTGTGGAACATCCTGATGAAGATTATTGATGCTTTTCCTTCTTTTACAATCTGAACTTCAGATCTGATCAGAGATATTCATCAGGCCAGAACGTTCACAGCGCAGCAGCGCAGCAGCATTATTGTGAAAGGACGGCAGGAAGGAGGTGAACAGACCTGGGAGCTTCACGGAAGCTTTGGCTGGATTGTCTGCAGCTGCAGCAGATGTTGGTTGATCCTGAGCAGAAACACGTTCTACATGTTCCCACTGGACCCTGGTCATCACCTTCTGAAGAGGCGAGGGTCTACAGAACCACAGTAAACTTATTTACATCCAAAGAAAAATCCATACTGACGAGGAATTTCTGGTCCATTAAGACTTAAAATGTGATTAAATTGATATGAAATGCTAAGAAAGTATTAAAAATCAACAGTTCCAGTTGGATTAAAAACAACTAAATAATATGTTCATATGAAGGCTTCATGTTGCAGGAGGTGAAGATTCATATCACTAATAAACACCTGAAGTAAAGGACCTGCAGGAATACACTGCGCATGTATGGTGTATTACTTATATTTATGTCTTTATTCAATAGCAAAGTTTAGACAAAATAACAAAACAAATAATGCATCAGAGGAAAGAAGTAGAAACATACATCCGACAAAAATATTCCCCTGTTGAGTTTAAGGATTTCCTCTTAATGACGTGTATAATAATAATAATAATAATAATAATAATAATAATAATAATAATAATAATAATGTGTCAACAGCTAATCATGAATATGAG